>NC_092422.1:164185408-164497373 GCF_036169615.1 Heliangelus exortis | reverse complement strand
TGGCTGGGTGCTTGGCTCTGCCCTGCAGCTGCTTCCACCCCAATCTTTGTGCTTTAATCCAATCCCCTTCCCTGTTCCCTGTTTCCCACCCCTGCTCCACCAGCCAAGCACCCACCACCCTTGGGTCTCTGAACCCAAGTCCATCTCATCACCAAAGCACTAAGTAGCACTCATTTTTTGCATAGTACTGTTGTTTGGGGTTTTTTTTCCCACTCAAATGATTTCTCATGCTAAGAATAAGCACGGGTAGAAAATTGTCATCTTCCTAAAGTGTCATTGAAAATCTGCTCTGTTAAACCAGAGCACCACAGGGTGGTTTTACATGTTGCATTTGTATCCCACACACGCAGTCACAGTATCAGTTCAAAGGCAGCATCCTGTCCCCTGAAGAGCCACGATTTCAACACTGTCATGGAGAAAGAATGTGCTTACTGTGCACCACCAAAATCCACGATTGTCACTTTAATACAGCAGCTCAGGCTGGGCTTCTGCCTCCCTGGCAGAGGTGTCATCACGTGCAGTGATGTAGAACAGCAGCAGGGGAAACACACACTAATGCTTTTCAAATCACATCAAAGTCCAGAAAGTTCATGGCTAGGTAATGTCTTTCATCCAGCTACCTTCCAGCATGGAAGAAGGGAAAGTAAATACTGATATTCCTGGGATTTGAGCCAGGCTGGGAGCACAGGGTGAAGCACGGATGACACAAGCTTGGCCATCAGCACAGAAGGATGAAGCAGGTTTGGCACAGTATTTGCTGGGGGTCCAGGGGCACCCCCACAGTCAAGGGAAACAGCCACCAGCCAGCTCCTGAGCACAGCAAGCCCAAGCCCCTGCTCAGTGCATCAACCAAGCTGAAGGTGCCATGAAATTAGCTTGTTCTCCTCTGGGAGGACAGGTGAGAGAGGGTGAGTATCCTTCTGCTGCTTTGGCCCTTGTGTCTCCTCCACTTTCCCTCCACTTCCTGCACCCTTCTGCCTCCCTCAGCCTCTCCTTGGGGGCTGGTGCAGGTCCAGCATTGGCAAAACTCCCCAACCTTGACACCAAAGGGCAGCACAGTGGAGTGGCACAGGCACCTGCCCACAGCCCTTGTGCCCAGGGCACCCAGCAGCAATCTCACAGGGCTTCTGATGGCCCCGAGCCACTAGCCAGCTCCTGCACCTCCCCATCTCTGTACCTCAGCCTCCATTGCTCAGGGTTGGGATGATACAACCATATAACACATGGTTAAACCATATACCATACATATGTGGTTATACCATATGGATATATAGTTATATACCACAGCAGTTCTGCCCACGTTAGACTCTCAAAACCTTCTTACTTCCCAACAGGTTTAAACCCTGGCCTGATCCTTCCTAAATGGACTTTTAACTGTCATTCAATCACAGTTCATTGCTTTGGTAAAAAATAATATATTTATCCCATTGTTCAGGAAAAAAATTAATTGGCAGAGGTGGAAAAAAAATACCACCCCAGCTATTTATTTTTTTTTTAATGGAATGAAATTTTAAGTGAATCGGTAATTTTCAATGGAAAAATAATAAAATCTTTTTTTAGGGTTTTGTGGTTTTTTTTTTCAATTCAATAAAAAATTCTCTTGCAAAGCAATAAAACAACATCATTTTAGCATTCATATATACATTAAAGTATGAAACTCGATAGCTGCTATTGCTGTATACAGCTGGAACAGAATTACATAAATCACTCAATGAAGAAAAAAGCCAACAAGATTCAAACAAATCTGACTAGAGGAGTAAAATCTATCCAATGTTTATTAATGTGTAGAAGAGTATAAATTATTTTATCCTGGAAAGAGACCAAGTCCAAAATTACTTTTTTTCTTTTTGTATTAATACTACCCTCTAGTGGCAGCTTTTCTGCTTTCCTTTTCCTTTTCTGCAAGAATTACTTTTCATTAAGAAATGGTACGAAGATTGCAAATAGCAATTTGCTTACCTGCACTGATTTAATGCCCACACTCTGCAGTCTCTGAATCTCTACAGCTTTGGAAAAAGCCATATCTGACTTGTTTCAAACCTGACTTATAAAAATAAGTGCTCAAGAAAATGCTACCATGAAAAAGCATAAAATAATAAAGTCTCTAAAATGCACAGTTGCAGAACAACCTTCCAGATGGATAAGTTTCTCAGTGCTCGGTGAGCAAATTGCACTTTGAAGCATGAGCCTTATGCTTTTAATACATCAGTACCTTATCAGACCCTTGAAGACATTTTGGTTGACATCTTTAGAGGCAGATATAGAAAGAACTTGTGGTAGATCAGTCTCTGAACTTGAACCTCCTTCTTGAACATACTACAAACTCATCAATAGGAAGGTGGTGGGTTTTTTTTACTGTCTGCTTACAATTTCAGTCAGAAACATCTAGAATGAGCTGTTCTTAATCTAGCAGTCACAGTTTTAACAAATAATTGCTAAAGAGAGATGTGTCTGAGGCATCCATGGCATATACTGAGAGCCTTACGTGTTCAGGGATGAGTGGATCTGGGGCATAATTTCAGTCTACAGTGATAGCAAGAAAAATTAATGCCATAAATCCCACTAGGACAGCCCAAGATTTAGTTCCATCTATTTTTATACTTAATAGAGAGCAAGTAATGTATAACATTGGAACTTTTCCTCCTGGTTTTCTCACTGTAACAGTCAGCAGGTCAGCTGGCTTGAGGCAACCTCTGTGTTGGGAAAACTCAACATATGAAATTTTTTAGTTTAACTTGAGCATGGAAATGGATAGTAAATGCTTAAGAGACCATTGGGCTGTCCCATATGGTGGAAGTTAATGCTTCTTTCCTCTGCCTGTGTTGCCAGGCAAGACTAACTCAGAGACAAAAATCAAAGAGTGGGAACTCAGCTTGACACAGGTGATCCTTGTCTCCCTTAGGATCTCTAACTGGCCCTCCTCATTCCAATATTAATGAGGACCATATCATCCTCCCCACAAGAACCCTAAGGGTCTTGGTTCAAGGTTGGAGATCCCAGTATGGGATGCGAATGACTCAGCATGGTGATGTTGACTCTTTACAGGCCCAACCTGAGGAATTTGACTCACACATGCTAAAAAACTTCTCAGTACTTCCGTAGCAAATGATGCAAACAACAGAGCCAAAATTTGATGCCACTAAATATTTTATCTGATCAGCAGTGAGCTGCACAAATAAAGCACAACACTGCACTGCTCTGAAGCTTCAGCTGTCTGCTTGTAACACCATAGCAGCACATCCCAATTGATAGTGGGATACAGCAAAGCCTGTCTTAATCATCTGTGCAGAAACAGCTGCTCTGCCATGACTGTTGGTACCTAAAGATTGAACTCTGTTGTCTTGGAAATCATGTAGCTATTTTACAGTAGTAACATAAACCCAGCAGCTGCAGCTACAGGCAGGGTCTAGTGCAGCTCTTACAGGATATAAAATTTATACGGATTCTCACAAAGTTAGGCCAGCAATGCAGAGAGGCTATCAAAAACCTTCAGCTCACAGTCTGTTTGCATTGCAGTCCTTCTGTGCCTTTTACCTCCCTGCCTGTCTTTCCCAGAGCTGTCATCTGCTCCAGCCCATCTTGCAGTGACTTCTTTTCTTTTCTGCACGTCTTGCCAATGCCATATATGTACAGCTAGGGCATGGTAATGTCCCAGCTGCAAGGTGGAAAGCTCTGATATTCTATCATGAACCCAGTATCTGCAATGCTGGGCTGAAAGTTAGGAGAGAAGTGAACTCAAACAGGCAAATTACAACAAACAGAGCAATTACAGAAACAAGACAGGCGATGTGTGGGAAGCACATGTGCACAAGGGAGGAAAAGAGACAGTTCCTGCAGGAAGATGATCGAGTACTTAAAACAACTTCATGGCAAAAGAATCAGTACTTTTATCGTGCAAAGGAGACTCTATCTTTAAACCAGCCCTATCACCAACAGGAAAAGGAAATCCAAGTCCGATTCCAGCTTGCATTTGACTTGATGTCCCTGCTCTGCAAAGCATTATGCTGTTGCTGCCTTTTGTCAGCATTCTGGTTCCCAGAGCCTCTCCTGCTTTTCCCACAGACAGCTCCTGCCTTTGCACAATCGCAGCCGGAAGGCCACCCCTGCTGGGCTGCACAAGAGCTGTCCCCAGCGGGCAGGACACTGACTTACTGCTCCTCAGGCTCCTGCAGAGCCCCAGCAAAGAATCAGTGCTTGGCCTCAGCTGCATCCCTCTGGCTAGGGCTGGCTTACATCCCTGGGAGTCTGAAAGCAGGACTTCTGGAGGAAAAAAAAAAAAAAAAAAAAAAAAAAAAAAAAAAAAAAAAAAAAAAAAAGGCAGAAATGCTCCAGTTTCAGCCAAGCTTGTTAGCTTAGTGCCAGCACTTCCGGAAGCTGCCAGAGAGCTGACTGCAAGCACAGGGCCTGTGCCCTGCTTCCTGCAAGAGGAGAGGCTGGGGATAGCAGGACAAAAAACATGACTTGAGGGATGAGGTATAGCACATTGCTGATTTTCTCAAGCAAAGCTTGATTATGAGAAGATTGAGACCCAGTAAAACTCCTGCAGGGACTGACATGTGGCAGCAGATGTCATGGACACCTATGCAATGAAGCCTCTGATACCAAACCAACAACCACTGCAAGGGATCACTGTCTCAGAAAGTCTGTATATTAACAAGAGTGGACCAGAGCAATTATTTCCACTTGTAGCTTAGACTTTTCTAAAGATAATTAGATAAACACTGAGTGTATTTATATCTGAGTGTATGTATCTGGGTGTATTCAAATAGATACCAGAAATTTATGTTACTTTTAGATCTGAGTATTTTGTGCATTATGACTACATTGCAGTCCTCCAGAGTACCTTTACAGCATGGCACAAAATGTATTAATGGCTTCCATTGCCTGCATTATCTTCATACAAATAGGAGAGAAAAGGAAAGATGTTTTATTTGAGGAAAAAACCCAAAACAAACAAACAAAAAAAAAAACCCTCCAACTGAATACATGTAAAAGAAAACAGCTTACAAAGCATAAAATATGTAAAAGATCTGTGAATATATTTGCCCTCAAATTCACACTCCAGGCAAAAGCTACAAATTAAATGTTCTGCCAAAATCCTCATGAACTCAAGTGATGAAGTATATGAAATTTGCTGCAAGGTCAGCTTCCACACTGCTATTCTAAACAACCTGAACGGCACCAAGAGTATCATATCCCAATAACTACTTTTAAAACTTTTAAATATATCTGCAAGTGTTGGCTCTCATTATGTTCTAAGCATCTTTTCATCTTGCATTTAAAGAAGTAATTTATACAAGACTTTTGAAGTACATTAGTATATTCAATCTTGCTTAGCTAAACTGGTGGAGAGGAAAAGCTGGCAGATGGGACATCACCCAACTTGGCAAAAATGCTTTTGTTGTCCAGTTCTTCCAGTAAAGAGATTGATCAATCTTGCCAGTACCAAAGTTACTAATGAACATGTATTTTTTTTCCAGTTACTGAGTTTTACTTACTTACCTTTACTTACTCCACAGATTTGTTCCCCCCCTTAATTATGCAGCTCTTCATTATTTTCCTCGCCAACTTTACATCATAAATAAATCACTCTTCCCATTACCTCATTTGTCACCTAAAACATAAAATCCTCAGAGCATCAAATAAGAAACTGTGCCAGAAGTCTGCATGAGGCTGACAAATCTGTAAATATCATCACATGTACTCATAGCCCCACACACACTTTGGTGTTTTTGGTCACAGCATACCTCAACTCTATAACACTATTTGATGTCGATTCTACTGTAACCTCTCTTCAGCTTCACCCCTGTGATTTTCATCCAAACCTCCTCCTCCAGCCTGGATTTTCTGCTCTCCATCTTGTTTTAATTGAATGCCTAGGTCTTACAAGGAGAGCCTCAGGGTCAGGACTCTGAAACCTAGAGACAGCTCCACAAAAGTTTCTCTCTCCAACACCCAGTTCTCTCCGTATCTGTTCCTTTCCCTCCCTTGTCACACCATGAGAGTAATGTTTGTAGTTCCCTTCAGCTTCTCATAAACCTAAACATTCAGAAATTATTACTCACATGTCAAATGGCTCCTCTGGCTGCTTCCCCAATGTCCTCTGCAAAAAAAATGCAGCAAACCACCCCCAGCACCGATAAGGACCAAAGCAAGTCTGGTTAGGTCCTGCACAGAAACATCACCTGCTGTCCCTTTCCCTTTCACAGAGAGACCACTCTCCAAAAACAGTGGCAGAAGCATGAAGTGAATCACTGGGTCTGCTGAACAGTCATGTCCTTTTCCTCTCCCTATAAAAACCACTGGGAACAGCCTCCAGCCACTTCAGCAACTGGTTAATGCTGCTCCAAATGGCAGCAGATTTCTCTTTCACCTCTTCCAACATATCCCCTGCAACCCAAGTATGAGCAAGGTGTGTGTACCACGAGGTCTCTTCCCCCATCCTCCTCTCTTCTTTCCCACAGATAGCTAAGTGGGACAGGGAAATACTGTAGAGACAGACAGAATTTGTACAATGCTTTATTACACTGCTGAAGACTGGGAACCAGTTCTGGCAACAGCCTCTTCTCTGTTACTCAGGCTGAGGAAGTCAGTAGTACAATGCTATTACAAGCTCACTGTCCCACAGAGGGAGGCACACAAACTCTCTCAACACTGTTCTTTGCAACTTTGTCCTATTAAATTGGCAATTCAAGCTGCAAAGTGTAACGTTGTCACAACCAGGGGCCCTCCAGCTGTTGGTATATTTGCAATACCTGCTATTTTCCAGTGACAAAGAGCAACTCTAAACTTTGAAGAGTGATACAGCACTCAGAATAAGACTTCAGGTGAGAGACAGCGGCACAGATATTCACAACAGACGAAGACACAACCATAGCAGAGCATGGGAGGCTCCATTTGGTACCAAGTGGAAAGTCAGAGCTTACATCTCGAGAACACGTTTGTGTGATTGTAAAGAAATCAGTACTGGCAGCAAGAGGCAAGACATGTTACCATAACCTTCTGGGGGAGAGAAAGGGCATTGGTAAAAGCCACGTCTGCAGTGGTATCTTTTATCCTTCGGTCTTACCAGAAAGCAGTATTTTGACTGAAACTCCCTTTTAAAGCAAGCGTGATGATGCTACACCTTATACAGTGTCAACGAAGGATCTAACTTTACTGCACTTAAATACATCACACAGCAGACCCGTAACAGTCCTCCATAATCCCCATGAAAGTGCACAACTGCATAGCTAACAGTCAGAAGAATCACACAATGTAAGGCTACAGGCACAGCCAAACAGACCCTTCCATTGTATTTGGAAATATTGATTTCCAAACACAGGGTAACAAAAAAAAAAAAAAAAAAAAAATACTTTTTCCAAACCTGCAGCCTAGAAGTGGTCAATGAGACATTTTAGAATGAGGTAAACACCTGCATAGGCTATATATTTAAATTCAAATTCCAAAAGTGATTTGGCTTCATTGTGAAATTATTTAAAACTGAATAGAAAGAAAAAAACTACATGCTTATAAAAATCTGAAAACAGATCAGGTTAACCCTAACAGCAAATCAGAAAATAACTTATTTACAAAGGGCTTTTCCTACTGTTTGGTTTTGTGTTTCTTGTTTGTTTGTTTCAAGTTAGCCAGCCAAAAGCATAATTTGAAAAGTTTTGCTGCTTTTCCCATGGAGCTATTCCTTGTAGAGTATCTGCTCAACCCCAGCTTGTCTCCTTCAGCTACTCTGAGCCAAGACTGGTGCTGGACACACAATGTCACAACACTCCAATGAACACTGGCCTTCCAGCCCATGCTGCAGCTTTTCTTGCCTCATCCTGTCTGGAGCAATGATAAAGCTTTATTACACAGGGTATTAAGTGAGAGTGGTGCTTAATAGAGTGTCAGAGACTTCAATTATACTCCAATATATTTGAAAATTAAGTTATAATTAAAAATAGTGCCTTTTGTGATTCCTGTATTTTATTTAACATGAGTCCTTGAAGGTTTTTTGTTTTTTTTTTTAATATTCCCTTGTATCAGTATTTAGTTCCCATAAATCATTCCAGTCAGGCAATGCAGTTTTATGAAAAGATAGTATCTGCTGTCCTTACTGCATTTTCAATAAACTCTGCAGAAGACAGTCAATGATCAGACTAAGATAAAGTGCATATATTCCTTTCTGATACAGGCAACAAAGTTGTGGACTGAAAAAAAAAAAAAAAAAAATCATACTTTTTGTGAAAACCACACAAAAAAATCCTACTGTGGCTATTTAGCACCCCACAATTAAGTCGTCCCACTGAGTACTGCTCAAAAATACTTTTCAAGTGTCTGTTAGCTTAAAAAAAGGAACTTACAACATTAAAAATAATGGTTCCTTTTTAATTAGACTCTGAGAATCATGAATTTATGTAACCCTTGAAAGCTACAGTTCCCTCAAGGCTGGCACACTGCCCTGACAGCTTGTAAGTAGTTTGCATTTTACCCTTTGGATCCAGGCTTCAAACTTGCAAAAGCTTTGGAGTTCTTAAGTGAATGTGAAATTTCATTGAGAAAAGAAATAAAATGATAGTCCCTTTCTGACTTCTTGGACTCAAAAATAACTACAATGGTAAAGTGAGGTTCAGGACGAGTTAGAAAGTACGTGCTTTGGACTTTGTCATCATAGAAGTGAACAACTTTCTCCAAACTGTTGAGGTCAGAGGTTCTGTCAGTCATAATCATGATTACATTGGGCCAGTGCATGACAGGCCTGTCGCTGGGCAGAGACACCACGGCAGGGTACTGATCCACTCCTTTGGGGGCTTCCCTGTAAGAATGGGGGTGATGATAACCATGTCCCTGAAAACTTTCTGATCCACGATTGTCAAAAATTAAGGACACGTTGACGGCATCGTACTTCCGGATGAAGCTGGAGATTTTCCCAAAGTAATCAGGGTTTGTTTTAGCAGTCAAAGTTTTCATTTCAGATGCTGTCGTTTGTCGGCTGAGAGCTTCATGAAAGTAAAAACTAAACTTGGCAAGAAGGATGTTTTTGAGTTTCATCAGCCAGAGGAAGAGGTGTGGAGGCTGTACAGCCTTCTGAGACTGCCCTCCAAACAGATGTTTCTTGGTCTCTCGCTGTTTCTCAAAAATTTGGCCCCAGGTCTGCAGTTTTGTGTGAGCACTGTGCAGGTTGACCAAGGATGGAAGGAACTTCCACTCTGAGATCTGAGCTTGAGCCTTTAAGAGATGTGCAAGCACATCCACTTCCAGTTGGAAACTGCTTTCAAGAGGACTGAGGATTGGATGATGAAATCTAGAAAACACAATGTTAGTCAAGACGTGAGAACTGCTGTACCCAACAGCAGTGAAATAATCAGATAGTATCTGTCAGTTCACAGACAGAAGAGCAAACATCAGAGTGATGTATAAACAGTTTTCAAAACAGTTCTTTTAACATAATTAGGGCAAATATTTTAATGAAGATATAGCACTTTGCATTTGGCAAAAATACCTGTCAAAAATTTCTCTATCAAAGCAAGGGAGTTGTGTTTCAAGAACAATCATGGTTTATCTTGATCCATGAACTACTATAACACCATTTCTTCTTAAATTCAAATGGGTTTGTGCCTACTTAAAATCCTTTCTGGTGGTTAAATGTCCTCATAGTTACAGAATAACAGTGAGATATTAAATCAAAGGAATTCTGTTACAAAATTGTTGTTTGTACAGAGACATTATGAGGAAGCCAAGCTGAGCTTTTAGCTTTTCAGTTTTTTTAATTCACAGTAAAACTATGCTGGAAATTAGTCAACAGAACCATGATTAACTGTATTTACAAAAGAACTAGGTCTCAAACTTCAACCCTTGGTGTACTAAAAGCAACTGATTCATTCCATAGTTTTCTCTTCTCTATTTTTTCTAAAGATCAGGGGGAAAAAAGACAGACCCCTTTCCTTGGTTCTCAAATTGTTTGTGAATTTATATCATCGATAAATAAATACTTAATTCGAACTGTGCAAAACTGTCCCACTTCCAGAAGCTAAATGCTTAATTTCATAAAGAATGTATCTCCAGCACAGGCAGAAGAGGCCTTTATAATAAATGTCTTCCCTATTAGGCATTAATAAATCTTAAAGAGGTTTCCCACAAAAAACAACCAACAGTTCAAAGAAAAGACTTGACAAGGTTTCCATTTAAGTAAAGACAGATTTATCCTCTCACTTCAGAAAAATATCCCGGGTATTGTTATTGCTTTAAAAAAAAAAAAAACCAAAACAATAATTATACGGAATTCTTCCAAACTTTAACAACTCATCTTCAGACAAAAGTGAAAGTGACTCCATTACTCCTCGCTACTCCCAGGACATAATACATTTAAACCACTTTGGAAATACTTGGTTCAAAACCAAGAGATTTAATTTTGGTGCGGACCAGAAGACAGAATGCTGTCTCTTCACTATTTTTTCTTTGACTTTCCATCAAGCTCTTGCCAAAACATTAACTTTTAGGCTTGTGAAAATCGTCTGACAATTTTATCACTACAATTAAAGTGTCCCTTTTTCTGACAGCCACAATACATGACTTGAAATGATTTGCTGTTAGGACGCAAGTTCAAATTTATTTGAAGAAAATGAAATTATGATTATCATAAATCAGATGATGCTCTGATAGCTCTGCACACAGGTTATGCTGGGTGACCAACCACCTTCTGTACACAGTACAGATCAGCAACTGTCCTATCTACCTGCTAGAGCAGAAACATAGGGACTGCTGGCTACATCTGAGAAGTCCAGAGCATATTTACTTTTCTTTGAACAAACAAGAGTCAATTAAAAACAGTACTCTGCTAACAGGCAACATTATATATTTCCAATTATTTTGGTATTCAGCAGAAAAACAATTTTGTTGCCAGGTATTAGGAGGGGGTGAATTAGAAAGGGATTATACAAGATTATTTGTTCCAGTATTTGTTCCACACCTGCAGGCAAAGCAGGTTCCTCTTTAATTTTAAAAGCAATTTAAAAATTCATACTAATGGGGCACTACCAAGTCTTCTGGATTAAACTTATGATGTACAGCTTCTCACTTCTACTTTGCTTCATGGCTCATTGGTATTTTCATGTCCAAATGGAGACCAGTGACAAATGGCATTAACTGGCATTCCAGAAGGGTTGATACTGGGACCAGTGCTGTTTAGCAGCTTTGTTGGTGGCATGGACAGTGTTGACAAGCTGGAGGGAGGAGAGGCCATCCAGAGGGACCTTGACAGGCTTGAGAGCCAAGTGTAAGGTCCTGCACCTGAGTTGGTGCAATCCCAAGCACAAATACAGGCTGGGTGGAGAATGGATTGAGAACAGCCCTGAGAAGGACTTGGGGGTGTTGGTTGATGAGAGACTCAACATGAGCCATCCATTTGTGCTTGCAGCCCAGAAATCCAACCGTATCTTGGGCTGCATCAAAAGAAGCATGGCCAGGATGTCAAGGGTGGTGATTCTCCCCCTCCACTCTGCTCTCATAAAGCCCCACCTGAAGTACTGTGTCCAGTTCTAGAGGTCCTAACACAAAAAGGACATGAAACTCTTGGAGGGAGTCAAGAGGAAGGCCACAGAGATGATCAGAGGGCTGGAGCACCTCTGCTATGAAGACAGAGTGAGAAAGTTGGGATTGTTCAGCCCGGAGAGAGAAGGCTCCAGAGAGACCTTAGAGCAGCCTTCCAGCACCTGAAGGGGGGCTACAGGAAAGCTGGAGAGGGACTTTTTAGAAGGACATGTAGTGATAGGAAACTGAAAAAAACAAGACCTCAGAATATTCTCCCCAAATGTCTTCTTAAGCACCATTTCAATGTCAGACTTTTTAAAAAAATCAACTACATTGAAAAATAACTGGCCACCTTGTTTTGATTCAAAATAAAGAGGCAGAAATTGAGTCTGTTGATAAGGACTGAAAAATTCACTCTTTTTGAATTGCCATCACTTCCAAAGCTCAAGTGTGTTAGATAGGAAATACCTGCCCCACAGTCACCTAGAAACATCCTGGAATTCTTGTAATAGGAACTGTAACTGTGAGAAACCATAATGGCAGCAGGGATCAAAGACTAGGAAGTGCATCTTCTACTAACTCAAATATCTCTCAAGACCAGACAGCTATGATGCAGCTTTTAGAATTAAGTAGATGTATATTCTAGGCTAAAAATAAAATTGGCACACACATATCTATTTTATCCATATACCAATTTTACCAAAGTCCATATGGAATTAAGTCTTGTTTCCTCTCCCCAACTCCCAGTGAAAAAACACAAGAAGTCTTTCACCTGTTACAAGGAAAATTACTCCTCTCTGCTGAACATGAACGTGCTGAGTATTAATTAAGGAAAAGTGAAGATGGCTCCTGGAACATGATGAGCAGAAACACCCTCCCTTTGTTATTTTTCTTCTTCAGAGGAGTCATATTTTGAGACTTCATACATTTGATGCTGCAACACAACACCCACCTCATTCATGCAAGAGGCTGTGTTGCTCAGCAGTCAAAGGAAAGCAAAGTCTTTACACTTGCTTTGAACCTCAACATCACTTATTACACATCATATGTCTGAGTACTTACTGCCAGCAAATAAGCACTGACCTTGAGCTGTATTTCTTTAAGATGGATTCCAAAATGTTTACCAGTTCCTCAGAGTTAATGAACTTTTGGGTGCTGAGCGTGTACATTTTTTCATAGAAGTCAGCAATTTCCATCCGAGCCTGAACAAAAAAACAGAGCTGTTCAGACAGGTGAGAAAGCAGCTCTTCCAAGTGAGGAGCTGTTCCTCCTAGTGCATTGCGACCCGTCGCCACCACCTTCTTCAGCTCATTATGCAGAGATGTGTAGATGGTTCGGATGGAGTCCTTTCGGCTGAAGAATGACTGACCACCTGTTCAGATAAATATGGAGGTATTACCAAAATCCAGGGACAGCAAAGATAGACAGCAATACTGGAAAAAGTGTCTATAACCACACTTGGTTTTCCCTAGGGGCTCCTAACTGTTGTTTAATCGCAGCCTTTTTTAAAATCAAGAAACAAATTTCAGTGTGCTACTTAGCAAGCAACTGAATTAAACCCAGGATATACTCAGAAGACCTTTGTGCCATTTCATGGAAGTTACACTTGTCCTAATTCGTACTTCAGCAGCCAATGACTGCTGCAAAACTTCTTCAGCTTCCTGGTATCTGCCTTAGCTACACTGTGACCTTTCAGAAAGGAGTTATGTTAACTTTGCTACTATATAAGGCCCGGAAACAGTGTTAATTTGCACAAGTCAGAAGAATCAAGTCATCGTGAGATTTTAATAGTCTCTATTCCTATTAATTACTCTAGATCTTTTCAAGAAAATTCCCCTAACAGTACCTCTTCAAACTCAAAGCACTCCCAATATGCAAAGTAACTGTTAAATGGGAATCCTATGACATCTGTGTGCACAAAACAAACGTTTCAAGTCCCTACACAATCTTTTATAAAACAGAATTCAAAGGCAAAACAATCACAGTTTATCACAGTGAGACAACAGCACAGGTTCATCCATAAATAAAACAAGGGGCTGCGGGGAAGAAGTACTCGGTACTTTTCTCTCTACCTGCTCAACACTGAAGGATTAAAAACAAAACCCAAAATGCAGAGTGTCAAAGATATTTAACTTTGCCACTAGCAAAAGACTGTGCAAAGACACTACCCTTACTTTGCAAATTCTATTTACAGATGGCCTTACATGCTGCTGTGCACTCAAGAGCTGGAGTGGAACAAGGACCACAAGGACTGAAACTGAACCTTTAAAAGACATTTCAAATTTGGGTTCCACATTAAAAGTACTTATAGATTGTGTAACGAGGGATAGTCCTCTTCACATCCATTTTACACAGCTAACATTCAAAATCAACCTTAGCAACTTGAGGCAGAAAAACAGAACTGATTGTCATGGAGAAACAGCTACCTTCCTACACCAAGAGTTGCCCCCGGGACATAGAAAGGGTGAAGAAACATCTGGTGCTGTTGTTCATCAAGTATATAGACAAACAAAATTTTGACCTTTCACTTTTTAAAGTCAGCTTATCAGACAAGAGTTTTTTCTGTAAAGCTCTTCTCATAAAATAGTTTCAAGTCACCCCTTAAACACCAAAGCAGAATTTTCTTGACGCTGTACCGCATTACACCAGGCTCATTTTCTTTGATCCACTCACCATGCTAGTTTGCAGCTCAAAGAAAAAACTAAGCACCTTTGCCCAGAGGGCGACATGATGACTGCTAGTGCTGCACCAGTTTGGGATTTTTCTCTTCACTTTCTTAGACAGAAGCAGCCAAGACTATGGCAAAAATTTCCAGATACCCTGCAACGTCTACATGAATAACGATTTCTAGGAGGCCTTCTTCAGCCCCGAGTACTTATACATATACAGCTCTAATATTCTGCCCCAGAACTGTGATGTGGAAAAGCTCTAACCCTTTGGTTACCTCACTGAGCTCACCTTCGCCAGAATTTCAGCCAGATTATCCCGGCAGAGAAACACCCCTGGCTAAAACTTGGGAACGGCAGCTGCAGCCTACCAGCCAATAAAGAGAAAAACTTATTTGCACATCCACTGCGCCACTTGCGCTCTTAATTTTTTTTCAGGGGTAGCTCAAGCAGCACAGCCGATTTCTGACTGGGCCCACGGACATTTGCTGTCCCAGCACGTGTGTTTCCCAGACACGCACAGACACGCACCTCACCGAGGCCAGCGCCCCTAGGTACCTAGCGCTGTGCCACCACCGCCTGAGAGATCACCTCACAGGGCTACGGCACCCAAGCTGAGCACCCGAGGAGCTAAACCCGGGCCAGGCCGTGAGCCGGCCCCGCCGCGCTGCGCCTCGGCAGCGGCCTCGGGAGCGAGCCAGGGACGGCCCGGGAGAGGCGAGGAACAGGAACAGGGGCCCGAAGGACGGAGCGGGATCCCTCCCCCCGTGTCGCGGCCGGGCGGTACCTAGCTTCTGGCCCAGGAAGGTCATGCTGTGGTAGGCCTTCTCGGCGGCGGCCAGGTGCGCCAGCCCGGCCAGCAGTGCCAGCCAGCTGGCCCCCGCGCTCTTGTTGCCCTCCCGCTCCTTCTCCACATTGTCCTTGGCCTTGTCGTAGGAGAAGATGCCCAGGTGGGAGAAGAACGTCTCCAGCACGGCCTGCTCCACCGGCACCGGCGCACCCAGCGGGATCGATTCCCCCATCCCTCCCGGCGCCGCCGCCGCCGCCACAACGGAGACGACTTCCGGGTGCGGCCCCGTGACCCTCCGAGGCGAGAGGCTCGCGCCGCCTCTCCACGCGCGCCCGGCCTTGCCACGTGACAAGCGGGGCGGTCACGTGACGGGCCGGAAGGGGCGGTGCCCCTGTCAGAGCTGTCGCCCCGCGGTACCGACCCGGCCCAAGCTGGGGAAGAATCAACCCCCTCCCTCACGGTACTGCTGTTCGGCTGAGTCTCTCCCAAGCAGCTGCAGCTGCTGAAACCAACAGCCCTTCAGGCAGTGCTGCCTCTGAGGCCGATACCGCCGGCTGCTTGCAGCTACGGCTGGAGAACGGCGTCCGCCGAACCAAAGCTGCTGCTGGGCTCCGGGAGACATTTCATACTCCGGAAACAAAACGGGGGAAAACGGGTCACGCTTGTCTCTGCTTTGGGGAGGAGCGGACCAAACAGGTGACCCAAATTTGGCCAAATGGAGCTTTCCATACCATACACATCACACCCGGTATAAAGCTGAGAGATGGCAGAGGTCAAAGCTGCTTCATTTGCTGGCGGTGCTGCCCTGGGAGGACTCAGATCATTTGCTGCGATCCTGATCATAGAATCATAGAATTGGCTGGGTTGGAAGGGACCTCAGAGATCATCAAGTCCAACCCTTGATCCACTACTGCTGCAGTTACCAGACCATGGCACTGAGTGCCACATCCAGTCTCTTTTTAAATATCTCCAGGGATGGAGAATCTACCACCTCACCGGGCAGCCCATTCCAATGTCTGATCACCCTCTCAGTAAAGAAATTCTTTCTAATGTCCAACCTAAACCTCCCCCGGCACAACTTGAGACCGTGCCCTCTTGTCTTGCTGAGAGTTGCCTGGGAAAAGAGACCAACCCCCCCCTGGCTACAACCTCCTCTCAGGGAGTTGTAGAGAGTGATGAGGTCTCCTCTGAGCCTCCTCTTCTCCAGGCTGAACAGCCCCAGCTCCCTCAGCCTCTCCTCATAGGATCTGTGCTGGAGTCCCTTCACCAGCCTGGTTGCCCTCCTTTGGACCTGCTCCAGGACCTCGATATCCTTCCTGAACTGAGGGGCCCAGAACTGGACACAGTACTCGAGGTGTGGCCTCACCAAAGTAACTTAAATGAAGTTATGAGGTCTTTATTCTTACCGGTAACCATTTTGAATTCTGCATGCACAAAGAGCCACCTTCTTCCTGAAATCAACTATATGTACTTATCATGCCTAAGGAGCAAAACCAGTGTGGGACTTTATAGCTGCTCAACAATGGATTTTGACCTGCAAAGCTTCTTAGTGTAATCTTGGCTTATTGATGAGATATTTGGTAATTTAAATCAGCATCTGAAACACTGACCTGTTTCAAAGCAACCATAGCTGTAAGCAGTAGGCTGCCAATACTTTACAAGTAGGAAGCTGAACATGAGCCAGCAGTGTGCCCAGGTGGCCAAGAAGGCCAATGGCATCCTGGCCTGTATCAGGAACAGCGTGGCCAGCAGGTCTAAGGAAGTGATTCTGCCCCTGTACTCAGCCCTGGTGAGGCCACACCTTGAGTCCTGTGTCCAGTTCTGGGCCCTTCAGTTCAGGAAGGAGATTGAGGTCCTGGAGCAGGTCCAGAGGAGGGCAACCAGGCTGGTGAAGGGACTCCAGCACAGATCCTATGAGGAGAGGCTGAGGGAGCTGGGGCTGTTCAGCCTGGAGAAGAGGAGGCTCAGGGGAGACCTCATCACTCTCTACAACTCCCTGAAAGGAGGGTGTAGCCAGGGGGGGGTTGGCCTCTTTTCCCAGGCAACCCTCAGCAAGACAAGAGGGCACGGTCTCACGTTGTGCCAGGGGAGGTTTAGGTTGGACATTAGAAAGAATTTCTTTACCGAGAGGGTGATCAGGCATTGGAATGGGCTGCCCCGGGAAGTGGTGGATTCTCCATCCCTGGAGATATTTAAAAAGAGACTGGATGTGGCACTCAGTGCCATGGTCTGGTAACTGCAGTGGGAGTGGATCAAGGGTTGGACTTGATGATCTCTGAGGTCCCTTCCAACCCAGCCAATTCTATGATTCTATGATGGGTGATTCTCAAGTATCCCGGAGACTTTCCAAAAACCAGGGAGTCAATGGTTCAAATAAGACCTTTATTACAACACAGAGTTGACAGCACGTTTCCCTATTTAAAAGAAAGTATTTGGTCTCTTGGTGGTGAAACGTGGTTTGTGCTGGCGACGCAGAACTCTGTGTGGCAGAGGGAACTTGATCTTGGAATCCTGCAAGAAAAATATTTGTGTTAGTGGGGGGATGAGATGAACAACACAGAAGAGCTTGAAATAAATACCTAGGCTGTATTTAACTGAAAATTCATGCACTGAGAGTGCATGAGTTATGAATCTACAGATTAGATAAACCTCACAGGAGCTAATGATGCCTTCATTTTGCATTTCTTTTTTAAATAAACGCCTGTTGAAGGCAAGTTCTCCGCAACTTAATATATACTTGTTTTGACCTTTCAGTTCTAGCATTAGAAGACATCCTTAACAGTATGCTTTACGTATGTATGACATACACAACTACATCACCATAAACCTGTGCATGCAGCTTTGGTTTTCTACCCATTTTTGCCTGCAAAGGAAACCTGTACCAGGCAAGGACTCCCTCCTTCCATTCTAGCACCAGGCCAGGACCCACCAGCCCCTGCAGTGTTACTGCACTTACGTGGAACTGCTTGACTGCTGGTCTACGGCACTTGCTGGCAGCAATTTCCTCAACTTTCATGATCTGAATAGAGTGAGCACGAGCACGGTGACGGGCTCCCATATCACGGTCTGCAACAAGAGAACTCATTAAAAATAACACTTAAGACGTTTTTAGTTCCAAAACCTTACTATCATCTTTTCAGAAGTACTTACAGTAACATCTACAACTTTAAAAATTTCTGATCAACTCTTTTATTTAATCACATCTGAAAGCGATGGCAAAAGTGTCACAGAACCAACACGCAGCAACAAATTCTTCCTGGAACTCACAACCAGAACTCTGTAAGTAACAGTGCCAAATTATTCTTCCTGTCTGGTTTCAAGAAGGCAGGCACCTCAGAAGTAATCTAAACTAGGACTATTTTATTTTAACAAGAAAACTGTGATCCAGAATTAACACTGAAATACGATTACAGGAGAGACGTGAACTTCCAAAAAAATTTCCCTGACAAAAGAATGATGCAAATAAAGGTAGGATCTGAGTTTATCTTTACTTATCTTAAAATTAACAAATGATAGAAACATGAATTGATATTTGGCCCACAATATTACACTTTCAGAATAGGAGGAAGACATTTCTTTGTAGACTATCTGAAAATTTCTCCCTGCAACAGTGAAAGTCATTGCCTGCCAATTATGATGTCCACAGCTAGTTCCACAAGCATTTAAAATATTACTGTACTTACAACACTTCCCATGAAGATCAATCTATTTTAAAAATACCCATCAAAAGTATTCTTGAATATAAAGGTATCAAAGTCTTTGTATCATGACAAATTAAGCTCTCAGGTCCCTTAAGCAGTCCTTCAGTCTGGTAATTAGCAGGAATTATTAATGTAGAACCTTAAATTTCACTTTCAACAGCACTGCAGCTTATGAAAGGCGACAAGATACATTTAATATTTGCACACATGACAAGAATATCATTATTTAGAACAATATTCTTTGGGTTTTTATGTGCATTCTGTAGTGTTGATATAAAATTCCTCGATTAACGTATCAACAGCTTCAGCTATACAAATTGTCTGTTCCTCAAGGACTTCACATAAAAGGCTGAAATCACAACAACCTTTAATTCTCCCTGAACAAAGGCAAAGAGTTCTTGGAGCTGAGATTTAATTCCACCACCACCCCCCAATTTTTTTAAATTAACCTGCTCTCCACAGGACAGATGATAATGTGATACCCGAAGTATTCTCTGTGAGACTTAGGAAGACACATTCAACTATTTTAAACAATAAATACAATGCAAAACTGTATAAAGCACCTCAAAGGTCATGAAACTCTTAGTCTGTGTGGCAAAACTTACTACTAGAATTGTAGAAAGTCAAACCAGGATGCATGGAAATATTTTCAGTGTAACAAGATACCCCACACATACCCAAGCATCTATGCACTTATCCAGGAACTCCCCACTTTGTTTTTCCAGTGCTTCAACTATCTTAAAATGGATAAAGCAATCACGCTTTACACTCACCTTAAGATTTAATCTTGTGCTTATATAGTAGTCTTACTATTATATACCTTGAACAGGTAAGAGGTACTTACAGCACTGAGTGACAGCACCAGCTGTGGTCAGGTCCCTGTACTCCCGGTACATGTTGTGCGTTCCGCTACGAGAATCGTAGCGCAACCAAATACCAAAATTTTTTACTTTCAGAGGGGACTTCTCATACACCTGGAATTACACAAGAGCACAAAAGGAGTTGAGATGGTACATCATCAGCATCTCACAAGTTTAAAAATATTGTAGAGCTCAAACAAATTCACTGTGTTAAGTCTTGCTGTCAAATACAAACAACTATTTTATCTTTCCCCACACCAACATGGCCACATTTCAGCCTTAATCGTTCCAAGTGAAGAGTTTTACTAATTCTGTGTGGCAAGAAAAATACACAGAATGCCCAATCTTTAAAAATTATGTTTTGGGCATGAGGACATGGGAGTGTAAGCATATAAATATCTAATTCTCAAGTCCATGACTCTTAAAAGGCATATTCCACATGCCTAAGAACCAGACAGCAACACTAATGACAGTTCGTAACTCTGCAATGCTGAGAATCAAGGTTTTACTTTACTAGACTTGTACTTCCACTTAAAAAAACCCAAATCGTCATCTTCACAGCAAGTGAGGATAAAACAATTCCAAGCTCATCCCTAACGGGTGTGCAAAATTCCGTCCCTATATACCAGCTGGAACCCCTTACAAACCTCCCTCTTTTTATTTGTTTTTTAATCCCGCACCTGTCCACAGTACACAATCTCTCCAGAAGATTTCTTCATCTTCTTCAGCTGAGAGACGAAGTACCAGAACCGGGACTTGGCGACAACATGGTTCGGAGCGAAGATCCGCATGCGATAGAGCGGAGGGGTCGTGCATTTCGGCGTGGGCAGGCATCGCCCCACCACCTTGTACTCCCGCAGCTGGAGGGAGACGAGAGACAGGCCGCTTGCAGCACCAGCCCAGCCGCGCCGCGCCGCACCGCCGGCCCAACCACCGCGCAGCCACCACCGCGCCGGCCTAACCCCGCCCCGGGCCCATCCCGGCGAAAGGACCGCGGCGAGAGCAAGCAAACCGAAGACAACGGGAAGAATCCACCGGCCCAGGTAGATCACCCCGCGGCCCCACCGCTGGCCGACCGAGGCCCCAGCGCAGAGGCGGTGCGGCCTCCTCACGCGTCTGGTGGGAGCGACGGCGCCACCGCCATGTTGGCCGCTCGCCTCCCTCATAGGCCGGGTCGCTTTTGAACGCGCTGAGGCCTCTCTCGAGGCCGCAAGCCGGCAATATCGCCCTCCCAACTGCCGCCTCAGTCTCAGTCCCGATCCCGGTCCCGGCCATGCCCCCCGCGCCCCGGCCTTCGCTCACGGTTCCCGACGCCTTCATGGCGCTCCCTCCTCCGCGGCCCGCAGGAAGGGAAAGGCCGCGTGCGTCGCCGCCTCCCGTCACCCGCCCGCCATAGCCCCGCCCCCCCGCTGTCCTCCCCTCCCATTGGCTGGGGGCAGAGCGCGATTGGACGAGGCAGCCGTCAGTCTCCGCCCCAGGCGGCCGGCGCTGGGTCCCGGGACGGCTGCGCACGCCTGGCCTGGTCCGGGCCCCGCCCGCGGCAGGGACAGCCCGGCGCTGAGACAGCCCGGGCGTGGGAGATCGTCCTCCTCTGCCCACCGTAGCCAGCGGTGCCCCGGGACCGCATGGTCCCGGTAGGAAGAGGCTCGGCTGTGTACGACTCCGATTCCCTCCTGCCCTGCTGGCTTTGCTGCGTAGGACACGGCAGGGAAGCCCCGGGCGGAGGCAGCACCGTGCTCTTCTCGGGGCGGTAGCCGGATATGCTGAGCGGCCGGGGGGGTCTTTTTCACCCGTGGCTACCGTGAATTGACCTTGTGGATCCCCCGCACGCTCAGTCTGGTGGGGGTCGTCTTTGTCACGACAGGTCCCGAGTCCTCGCCCTGCCGTGCACCACCAGCTCTGCAGTCACGGCGAGTGGCAGAGCGGTGCCACCTCCTTCTTTCCAAGGCCTGGGAAGATTCAGTAACAACGACGCTGCTGTGACGAGTTTGTAAATAGCTGCATCTTGTTGCTGCGGTTACTTGTGTTTAGTCTTTTTTTTTTTTTTTTTTTTTTCTTCTTGAAGCCTGACCCTACAAGGCCCGCGGGCGTCTGGTGACCCAAACCCCCTGCACAGAGGGGTTTCCATGCAAAACATCTTGCGGAAGAGGCTGATGTCACGTCTGCAGACATCAGCTGCACTGCTCGACTCCTCACAGAGGAGACCACGCCGGGGCTTTTGCAACTCGTGCGCTCGGGCACTTCCTCGTGCGTGTCACCGCGGTCAGGACACGTGGAGCTGGCAACAGCGGCACGGAGCGTGCGGCACGCAGAAGGAGTTTGAGGGCAGAACGGGCCGGTCCCGATTTAGGAAATCGGAGCAATTGGTTTATAGTAACGTGGAACAGCACAGACACGTGGCTCGCCGCTCTACCGGCGTGGCGGCCGCGCCCCCGTGCCGCAGGGGGCGGGACTACAGCTCCCAGAGTGCGGCGGGGCCGGAGCGGCGGCGCATCCCGGCGTGCCCGCGGCCGGCAGCCTGGTCGGAGGGGGGAGGTGAGCGCCGCCGGCAGGGCCAGCGGGGAGGGCGCCGCGTGGCACGCTGGGAGTCGTAGTCCCGCGGCCCCGCCGCGGGCCAGCGGGCGGGTTGAGGGGCGGGGGCAGCTCTGCTTCCCGGAGGCCGTTCCTTACGTGCGAGGGCCGCGGCGCCTCCCCTGGGCGTCCTTCTCCTCCCGCCGCCTGCTGAGGCGGCGCGGCCTGGCCCGGCCCGGTCCCTATGCTCGTGGCGGCTGCGGAGTTATGGGGTTGGGAGCCGGCAGCCCCGCCGCGATGGAGGAGTGACCGGGAAGGTAACGGCGGGGGGGACGGAGCACGACACGCGGCGCGGGGTGACTCAGCCCGGCAGGGGCGGGGGGGGCTGGGCCGTTGGTGGGGGCCTCCGCGCTTTGGCGGCGGGGAAGGGGTGGTGTGGGCGCACGCGGGCGTCGCCGTTGAGCTGGCGGCGGCGGGAGCTCCCTCGAGTCACCCGTCCGGTTATAGTCAGCCCGGTGCCGCCGCCGCCTCCTCCGCAGCTGTGAAGCTCTGAGGACTTAGTGGGGGAAGGCAAGGCACCGCCACCTCACCGCCCGGCCCCGCTGCTGGGGGAGCGGGGGGGTGCCGTACTCCGCCGCTGCTCCGTGAGCTGGTGAGGGCGGGGGGGGTGGTGGTGTGCGTGAGTGCGTCCGCAAAAAATACCGGGATTTTCTCTTCTAACGTACGGTATAGCTTGCGGTGCGGTTTTATCTTCCCGTTTTGCGGGAGCTGCCTGGGGAGCCGTTCCCCGTGATAGCTCCGGTGGGGGGAAGGAAGTCACCGTAAGCTCCGAGACTGCGACGTGACAGGAGGGACCTCCCCGCACCTCCATATTCCGCAGCTCCCGTCCTGCCTCAGCACGGATCTTCTCCGCCGGGAGTGCATTGTCACTGGCAGCGGCTCCGGGAAGGGCCCAAGGGGTTAAGCGGCAGCCCCGGAGGCGGTGGGGTGCCCGGTCGCCCTCTGCGTCTGAGGCGCTGAGTCAGGCAGCGGGGTCGGGTCCCCCGCGGGACGGGGCTGCCCGAGCCCTTTGGGGGGCACGAAGGCCTCGCTCCTCCCGGGGAATTCCTGGCCGGTAAGAATGTGCCTGAGATGTAGACCTAGTATGGCACTTGCAGAAAGAAAAAGTTTCTCGGCCAGTTGAAAAGTTCTCGAAGTAGCTGTAATTACACAGCTGTTAATTTTAACCACGTGTTAGGTCAGTGTCAAGGCTCTAGACCCCTAAGGGTCTGAAAATACGCTCAAGATTTGCAGCAAGCAAAGCCACGATCAAAAAAAGAGTGCAAAAGATGAGCTGTGCCGTCTTTGTTTCATTAGAGAGAAAACTGAGGGAATTGAAATGGAGCATGTGACTGGCTCCCTGGGTGCTATCACAGTCTTTTAAATACCTAAAATGAGTGTTGTAAAAGAAGTATTATTTAATTACTAATTGTTCCTGTGGTTATCATCTGTAGTTAAAATGCTCTAAATGCTTTCATTACTAGGGTATATCTGGATCTAAGGTACACACCTTTGACCGTGTTATTGTAGTTAAACTGGGAAATCTTTCCCACTTGAAGTGTGACCACAGGTTTTTTCCTGGCTTCCTCTATGAAAGCAGTTTCTACAGTTGAATGCATTTATAAGTATTTAATATGTGAAAGGGAATAAGCTATCCTGATGAGGTATACATATACCTGTATGACTTCATTGCTAAGGAACTGCACCCTCCTAATTATAGTAAGGTCAGTTTGCCACCTAGCTTAGTGTACAGCTTAACAAAAAAAGCATGTGTGTAAACTAGACAGTACTTTTTACACAGCAGCACAGTAACTACTAATGTTATTGAGTGTTTTTGAGAAATAAAACTTGAATTAGCCACATACTTGATGTTATAGGTGAGTATATCTTGCAAGGGTTTTTCAAAGTGCAAGTACGATTAAAATTGCAGTTTGGTTTTGCATTTGAAATGCAACTGGCTGGTAGAACAGATTTGTGGTGGAAAAGCTACCTGCTTAACTAAAACCATGTAGCATGAGAAGCTATTTAGTTAGCTTTCTCAAAAGGTTTATTACATTCAAATAGTCTCTCTCATTAGTTGTCTTCTAGAGATAGCTTAGAAAATGATGTATGCTAGAAGATGAAATTTTAAATATGCTCATGTAGCATATACAAAATTAGTAGAATAGGTTGGCATTGCTGTTAGCTAAACAAATGAAGATAATACATGTTTGAGACAGGTTATTTTCGATGGCAAAACTTGAAGATTACTACCTTTTGGGCAGATAACATAGTAATATCAGCAGGAAAATATGTTTCTATATATGAAATCATTTATTTGTATAACTTGGCCACACCCTAATCAAAAGATGCTGTAAAAATAATTTTCCCTGCAGCTCTTTACCTTTACTTTAATCTGGCTGTTTTGGATGTTGATTATGGAGAAAACAAGCTGAGGGCTGGGGACACACAGGGAGAAGACTCAGCAGAGTAACTTTAATCCCTAAAGGTTTTGACCCTGAGTGGGATTGCTCTGCGTTAAGGCAGTGTGTGAAGTTCCTTTTGCCACGAGTCATTGCTTTGTTCCAGATTTTCTGGTTTCTGTACTGCTGCAACCTGCAAAAAAAAATTTTTTTGGTACAAGCTCAGTTTTGCTTATTGAATTGCTTTTCATGAAGCATTTTGTTACAGTGTATTCTGTAATGAGTCTTATAAAAATTACTGTTACCGTGTTAAATTTTTGGCTCTCCTTTTAAGGCACTGTGCCACCTTTCTTCCAGGGAGGGAGGGTGAACACTACGGCACAAGACAAAGGCTTAAGAAATCTGGAGTTCTACCTGTAGGCATGTCAGCAGCTTCATAGCACAATTTCTTTGTATTTCATCTCATCCTCATGTCAATCGTCTTTTCCCTTACTTCTTCCGTACTTAGATAACAAGGCCTTGGTTTAGGCCTAAATAGCTATGTTACCAGGAGAGTTGGTGGGGCTTTGAAGGATAGATGGCTTTGTGTCCCCTCTTGTAGTTAGCAGATTTTTAGTATCCTAGTATTTGACAAAGATTGGTTGCTTTTTTTTTTTTAATTAAGTTTTTTGCAAGAGCCCCGTGGAACAGGCTGTAGAGAGGCACATCATCTTTAGAACATTTGTCTAGATTGCTTGTTGATTTTATGCTGAATTTTCTAAATAAAAATCAATACTAGCAAATCAACATTCAGTAGTAGGAACAGAAAACTTTATTAACAAACTCAGCGTGGTGTATTTTGTGGTTAATTTCTAAGACACTTCTCTTGTGTGCACTTGCTTTAGAAGACAGACCTCCTAATAGCTTTGCCCCTCCCTAGAGGAAATACTTCATAAGTGTTTCTATATCTTGACAATATTAGAGATGAGTAGAGATCTTTTTTTTCAGTTGTAAAGTTTGTGGTGGGAAAAATACCTTGGTCTGTCATTTAAGTAGCAGATTTTTGCTTATGTCACATCTTTCTGAAGCCTCTGCATGCCTGAAATTTGAGTTGAAGCCTTTCAGCTGAACAGTATTTATCATACCATTTCTCTGTTAATTAAGATGTTAGCACTTTTCAAGATAACTGATACATGGAGAGTTCAAATATTCCCTCTCCAGTAAGTTTAGTACTATTTAAAGTTGATTAAAGGACTTAGAATCCTGAAGTATGTCAGAAGTATGGGTGTTCATGTTTTGGTGGAGAACATACTATGTGTCTGAGGTTTGTTGCCAAGCTTGTGTGGTTTTTGCAATCCTGTTTTTATTTTTATTGTTCTGGTGAGTAAATAAAGTTTCTTTTTCTATTTGCAGATGGTTGTAGTTTCCCCTCTACAAGAAGTGGGCAAACCAGTTAGGAGTAGGAAACAAGGAGTATAGCAGCAGACATGGATGAACAAGCCCTTTTAGGGCTAAACCCAAATGCTGATGCAGACTTCAGACAAAGGGTATGTGATTAACTTATCTCTAATAATTTGGGATGCTGCTTCAGTGCAAAAGTCTCACATTCTCTTGGGGAGGGGGGGTTTGTTCTGTTTTTCTTAGTTTTTTTTTTTTTTAATTAACTAATACATAGGGTGCATAGTAGCAAGTACAAAACAAAGTCATGTTGCAAGCACATAAGCTGAAGTCCATGTGTCACCATTTCTGTGAAATTACACGAAACACAGATTTTTTTTTTTTTTCTGGACTCTTGTTTCTTACAATATGGTACTTATGTAGATTTCCATAGAATGAAAAGCAGCCACTGAAATCAATGGGTTGCTTACAGTTGCCCTTTTCATTCTTAGATTTGGGGTTTTATTTTTAATTTGAATGGTTTACCTACATTAGTGTCTTTTAATGAAATGTGTGTTTTCAGATAATGAAGCTTGTATTAGCATAGATTAGGTTAAGAAATGTTATGTGAGGATCAGTTACATCATGAGACATATGCTGCTGTGAAAAGGCATTGCATTTTATATAACTATTTAATGACCAAATATTTCTGCATATTGACTAGAAACATGATTTTGGGAAATTATTTGGTGAATGGAAACAATTATGATCTAATGCAAAAAAACCCCCCAACAACTCAGCAGCTAAGAAACCTCCTTGAAATACATGCATTCACAGAATTGAAATAATACTATGAGCTAATCACTATTTCAAAATTTACTGTGTTGTATAATAGGCCACACTAAACATCAAAACACTTAGATGAACTGTTGTCAGAAGCTATTTAGAAATTCTAATAAGCATTAGAAGCATTTTAGATTATCTAAAATTTGGTAGTTTTTTGCAGTCTCTAATAGATTCACCAATTGACAGTTGTCAGGTGGTCAGTGTTTGAACATTTATTGAGCATGAGGTGCTGAATACAGGCAAAGTGGTGGAAGATAAATGGTGAGTTGTTTCCAGTGAAGAATCTAAATCACTTTCTTTGTGGATTTTGTGGAAGGAACAGGCCCTGCATAACCCTGTTTCCAAAGGTCACTTCTAACCTCAACATTTGTGATTTAATGGCTTTTATATTCAAGTGACAAAAATCTTAATGTTAACTGGAAATGTGTACCTATAATATTAGTGTTTGAAGAAACATCGTTTTGTTGTGGTAGTTAGGAACCCTTATACATACTTGGATGTACCCAAATACTGTTTGTTTGTTTGTTTTGAAGTAGAGCTGTTTAAATATGAGTCCCAAGTGTGAATGAGGTGGCTTGCTGTGTGGTTTGTTCTCCTTTTAAATTAAACTTATATTGATGTTTGCAGGCATTAGCCTACTTTGAGCAGCTGAAGATATCTCAGGATGCTTGGCAAGTCTGTGCAGAAGCATTAGCTCAGAGCATATACAGGTAATGTAGATAAGAATCATTGCTTGTATGTTTGGGTTGTATGTTTGGGTAAGGCTTTAGTGCTTCAGCATAGCAGGTGAACTGTAAATTGTTTAAAGTTATTATGGTCTTGACACTACTTTTAGTATAATAATTTTGTGGCTGCTGTATAATGCCTTTCAAGGAATAGCAATGTATAAATAAAACTTCATATTAATTTAGTAGCCTAAAGAGTGCTGCTTTAGGAAATCCAGGGGAAAAAAGAATGGCTTCTAGTGCTGCCTCCTTGGGGAGGAAAGAAATATTGAAAATTTCCCGTTGTGAGACTATAGGTGTTATATGTGGTTACCTCAGTTCCTTGCCTCTGTTCTATGGAGTAGGCCATCCCATTTTTCAAGATGTGGAATGTTTAGTCACCACTGGTTTTGCATGGAGTTGTGTATTTACAGCTGCACACTAGGTTGCTGTATATGTATATATGTATATATATATATATAACTCAGGTTGGAAGAAGACTGAGGGGTGTATATCTCTCAAATGATTTATAGAATGCTTTTTTGTGAATAATTGTTGGAGTCAGAAATTGATAAGAGTATGCAGTAGTTAACAAAACCACACAAGATGTGAAAACAGTGGTTTATAATCTTTAACAAAGTACATATGATAGCATTTTTAGATACTAAGATAAAAAAAAAACCTGTGTAGATTATATAGCTTATCACTTCCTAATTGATACCTCTTTAGCTTTGCTGTTTCAAGACTCAATGTATAACTTGCACTTAGTGTACTAATGGACTCTGAATGTATTATTGAAGCCTGACAGATTTTTCTAATGGCAGGACATGATAGCTATTGTGGTTTTGTATGTTCAATACTGAAATAAAAGCACTAAAAATTGGCAGGTATAGGAAAAAGAGATTACAACATTAAGCATCAACATTAATTTAACAGTTGCTCATTTTTACCAGATGAATTTGAACATTTTACCAAATTAAGTATTTGTCTTTTTTTTTTTTTAAGTACTAGCATTTTTCTCTAGTGCACAGTAACATTTAATTTACTGGAAGGATGATATGGTTGAAATATTTGAGGATTTTATTTTTTTCCCCTGAAAAGTGTACTGTTTCATAACCAGGAACATAATTTTTTCTTCTTTTTTAGTGATGATCACATCAAGTTCTTTTGCTTTCAAGTTCTGGAACATCAAATTAAGTTTAAGTGAGTAATCTTGTTGGATTTTGAGCACACTGTAATTAGTTTAACACCTATGTATGGCCCAATGCAGACCCAGTTACCAAGGATTACTTGAAACTTGCTTAGCCATTCCTTTCTAGAGATTCAAGCCTTACTCTGTACTCTCACTGATTTTTGCAGAAAAGAGTCATGCAAGCAGCAGTCTTGCTCAGTACAGGGTCCTGGACTTCAGACAGAGCCCTATTCATTCAGTAACTCTGGCAGAGACTTCAGGAGAAAGTAGTCTTTTCACTGCGTGGCATTTTTATAGAGTCATGATTTTAGGAAAAAAAAATAACTTGAAATTATTTAAGTTTCATTGTATGAAAGTGTTTTTTCACAGTTCAGGCTCCTTTAATCAGTACATAAATGCCAGTGGCAAAGATGTCTGTCTCTTGGAATATCATTGTGACAGGTTGCAATACAATGAATGTGTGGGTCAGGCTTTAGATAGGAGTGAGATGGATTTTGCAACTGATTTTCACAATTATGGATTAGCAAAAAAAGTAAAGGTTTAATTTTGTGGGGTTTTTATTTATTTATTTATTTACCTGATTTTACCTCATTGTTCACATTTCTCTGCTTATGCCTCTCCCCTCATCATCTTCCTGCAATGTGCTTTCTCTTGTTTTTCTGCCTCTTGCTTTCTGAGTATTCTCAGTGAGGTTGCTTTTTTTATTTTCCTTAATCAGTACTTGTGATGGGAACACTGGAGTCACATTCAACAGTCATTCCTGTTAGGGACTTCACCAGAGCTACAGCTAGCTCTATTTCAAGGAAAATGTTCTCAGTTTAGCTAATCATGGAAAGAAACATGTTGCATGGACAATAGTTGAGGTGGTCTGGTTATAATGTTAATTTTTGCCAAGACTGTAAGTATGACATAAAGCAGAAGAACTTGGTTGCTTTTTTGTTTTGACATGTCTGATAATAAATATACTGTAGGTTAGATCAGTGAAGGACATCCTTGTGCTCACTGTTGACAGTCAGTGTTCAGCATGTAGTTAGCAAGTTTGAGCACATAAAGATGCCCCTTCCTCTCCCAATGGCTTATGGTCAAATGTGTGTTTTTTATCAGGGTCACAGAGCAGTCTTCCTGCAAATTTTCAGATTCCTACTTCAATATAGCAGGCAGTAGTGCCTCAATGTAATCTTATTGATATGGGCAAAATGTTTTCCTCATTTTTGTCTTTCATTTGAAATTTTAGCATGCCAGTAGATGTGTAAATTCCTTTTCTAGGAACCCTTTATTTGTATTAATATTCAGTATTATGTGCAATATTAAGTTTTCTCACCTTGCTGAATGTTACTTTGTCATGAAGCAGTTGTATTTTGATCTCATTATACTTTGTTTCAGATACTCTGAGCTGACTGAAGTCCAGCAGCAGCTAATTAGGGAAACAGTCATAACATGGCTGCAAGCACAGGTAAATATGCCCCTTCAAAGGGGTTTATTAGCAGGCTAACAGAAGGCACTGAGTGTGGGCTAAATGTTTTATCTGTCATGTGAGTTAAAGATGGCTGCCTGAAGATATATGGTATCTGATGGTTAAAAGGATAATTTTAATAGGTTAATCTTTATTAGAAATTCTTTAAATCAAATGTTGTAAAGAAGTCTGTGCTTGAACTTACTACTGAATATAAAACTGTAAGAGATAATGGTTGTGTCTTGATCAGTTGTGTGTGAAATAAGGAGTATTAAATGGTTCCCTTTAGAGAATTATAATCCAGATTCCTGATACTTCTAAGCTTGTGGAGGAGGAGCAGTAATTCTGCTTCAGAGACCCTCCTGGCCTAACTCCTGTCTACTTAGAATGCCAGCAGGAGTTTATCAATGGACAACATCACTGCTCTGTTAATACTATGGAAGAGCATTGGCTGTTCTTCCTTCTGGAATAATTACTGTAGCTGAACATGTGGTGTCAGCTGGACCTGTTACAAGTTTGCAATCAGCAGAACCATCAATTGGGGTGATGCAAGTCTTTGCTTATACCTGGTGCTTATTGTTTCACTTCTGCACTGGAACGCAGTTGCTTTGTTTGTAGAAAGCTTAATAGTAGGAAATTGAATACAATGCAACTTGTAAAAGAGCAGATAATTGTGAACTGGATTAAATGGCTTTCAGTTTTCATTTGTGGCAAGCACTTAGGAGGAGTTAATGGAAAAAGGGAGGGAAGGAGAGAGCTTGGTAGTGACAGATTTAATTTTAATGTTCTCCTCCCCCGGCCCCCCAGTGATCTTAGATTTAAAAACTTCCTATACTCTTCTTAAAGCTAGCATCTAACTTAAGCAGAAACTAGATTAAAGAGGACAGTAGCTCATTTATTGGAAGTTCTTGATTACTCTTTTCACCAGATGAACAAATTAGCTTTTAGTCTTTGAATAGCACACTTTATGTCTTAGTACTGAAAGAGAGGCTTAGGACTGCATCACCCAGAAATAATATTTTCCCAGTTTCATTACAGTTTAGCTAAGTTTTCTTCAAAATCATTGGAAATACAACACTCTATTTATATAAGCCAGGAACAGAGGTGGCACATTAATTGCTGTACAGAGATCAACAAGCATATACAATTCTTCTCTAATTTACTAAGAATATACAAATAAAATATCTTGTTTCTACCAGATGCTGAATCCCCAGCCTGAGAAGACTTTTATTCGCAACAAAGCAGCACAAGTCTTTGCACTGCTTTTTGTTACCGAATATCTCACAAAATGGCCCAAGTTTTTTTTTGATATTCTATCAGTAGTTGACCTAAATCCCCGAGGTGTGGATATGTACCTCAGAATCCTGATGGCTGTTGATGCTGAGCTGGTAGACCGGGATGTTGTTCATACATCAGAAGTAAGTTATTATTTTGCAAGAACATTTGTTTTAAACTGTCAAAAAGTCCTCTTTAATTAGAACAGAAGACATGCAGAGATGTTAATTTCTGCTTGTGGCAACTCCACCATAGAGACATTTGGTAGTTCAGATCCAGAAGTCATGCATTGTTTAATGCTTTTTATGGTTCATACTTTTCAATTAATGTACTTTTTCCTTGAAAAGCTGGCTAACGAAAAAGGGACTGACTTAGCCAGTAGATTCCTTAAACTTATGCATTTTAAATATTAATTTCTTCTAGTGCCTGTTTAAGGAGTCCTAACATCCTCTTAATGATCTAGAGGACTTCCTCCTTTGTCTGCCTTTCTTTAATGTTTGTGCATTGTGGTAGAAAAAACCCTAGGATATTTTTGGTTTATTTCATCCAAAAAAAAGAAAGTATGGATATCTGATTTTTAGTTGTTCATCTTGCTGGGACAAGTGGTGTCTGGTAGTGGGTTCAGGAATGCTACTAATTTCACAAGATGCTCATCTATGACAAGACTGATTTATCTTTTTTCTGTATTGGCAGGAGGCTCGTAGGAACACTTTATTAAAAGATACTATGAGGGAACAATGCATTCCAAGTTTAGTGGAATCGTGGTACCAAATCTTACAGAACTATCAATATACTAACTCAGAGTTGACATGCCAGTGCCTTGAAGTAGTTGGAGCTTATGTATCCTGGATAGATTTGAGCCTGATAGCTAATGAAAGGTAAGGGTTTTCTAATGGAATATCATTGCAGAAGTAACCTTGTGACCATCCTGACTGTATTTATATGAAACAGAATGATCAATGATCTTTGAAAAAGGATTTGAATTATATACAAACCTTTGGAGATTTTTGTTTTTTCAGTAGAGTGACTGACTTTGCAAGCCAAGTTGATAAAGCAGCCACAGTAGACACTTGAGTTTGCTGGCTTCTCCTTCATATTTACAAAATGCTGGGTTTTGACAGTACAATAGACTTTTCAACTGCCTTATACCAAGAAACCATTGTTAATATGCACAGAAATAATATGAAGCTTCTGTAGGACGTTACTGTGTACATATAAAAATAAACCCTTTTTTCTTTGAAGGTTTATAAATATGCTGCTAGGTCACATGTCTGTGGAAGTCCTCCGGGAAGAAGCCTGTGATTGTTTATTTGAAATTGTAAATAAGGGAATGGACCCAATTGATAAGACAAAATTAGTTGAATCTTTATGTCAAGTATTGCAGTCTGCTGGACTCTTCAGTATTGATCAGGTTTGTATATAAATTTTTACAACAGGAGTATAAGTCATGGTTTTCCTGCAGCCCTTAAATGAGCAAATGAACAGAAAACTATAAAAGCTCACAGATTAGGGATAATTCTGCATCAGTGCTGAACACTTCTTACACTTTTCTTGTACTTAAGTTAACAACTTGCTACTAATATTCCTTATTTACTTAAAATGCACTGCATTTTTTTTATCCTCAGCATGACTTTTTAATTTTAGAAGCAAAGTAACTCCTCTGTTTGTCTCCTAAATTACATGCTTTCTGTTAATTTTTCTATGTTTCCATTGCATTGAACCTTCTCTTCTGAACTGTTCCATAGTAGGTATTGTAACCAAGGCAGAAATTTTTTAGGCTGAGACATTAGATCAGCTGTGCATAACTGGGTTGGGAAAACAGCTTTCTTAAGGGCACATATGCTGTTCTGTATGTCTGTACAATCAGGTGTGAGGCTTGAAATTCTTATCCATAAGCTGGAAAAATACACCTGCTAACCAAACACACATTTCCTGGCAGCTGAACTGAACAGCCATTTACTGCCTGCTGTGAAGAAGGAGGGAACTAGTCCTTATGAAACTCTAGTCCTTGGATTGCAAGGCCAGCATCTCTTCATTTTGAAGCATTTGACAAATTTCTGTTCCTACTAAGAGACAAAGTATGCATTCATCAATTAGGAAGGCATTCCTCTGAAAAATCTTTCTTACCTTGGTCTCAGAAAGCTGACTACTTCTGCTTTTGAACAGTTATGTCAGGGAGCAAAGTATCTGTTTCAGGTGACTGGTCTAGGGGTGTTTCTCAATTCTGATCAATGTATTTTTCCACAAGGGAAACATAAATATTTAATATTAACTCAGTCTTGCAGGCAGTACTGAAAGTTACTTGTTATCAGTATTTCTGAAGTGAGCTATGGCTGTTAAGTCTTTGAAGTTTTCCTATAAAAAGATTTTCCTCTTGCAGCCTAAAATTTATGGTAGGTATGTGCTTCTGCTTTTATTTTGAATGTGCTTCTTGCTGTAAAGAGAAAAAAACTAATCTGAAGAGATGAAGCAAGCTACTGTTATAATATGGAGGACAGCTAAATCTGGCACTTCTGTAATTTTTCTTTCTCCATTCCCTGGCAAAAGCAAGCCAGACTACTGTACTTTCCATCTAGGAGACAAATGTTGGTTTTACTTCAACATAATAGGTGTGGATGGTACAGTTTATGAGCTCTCATGCTATTTAAACATGCACTCTTCTAGTATTTTTAATTTAATGTCTTTTCTTGCAGGAAGACGATGTGGATTTTCTGGCCAGATTTTCTAAGCTGGTTAATGGGATGGGGCAAGCATTAATAGCTAGCTGGACTAAACTGGTGAAAAATGGTGATATGAAAAGTGCTCAAGACACTCTGCAAGCTATTGAAGCAAAAGTGGCCCTAATGTTGCAACTTCTAATTCATGAAGATGATGACATCTCATCTAATATCATTGGCTTTTGTTATGACTACCTTCACATCTTGAAACAAGTAAATACCTCTGGCTTCAGTTTAACCTCACTTTGATGGATGATGTAGTTTGATCTTTGTGGGAAGATGAATCTGATGTGCAAGCTGACTTGCAAAATTGCTTGGTTTTATTTGTTTGGTTTTTAACAGTAAGCATTCAGTAGCTTTAGTGGCTGTGGTTATGCTATTTCTATTGTGTTGTTTAGAAATCTGAAGAAATTGGATTAAATTTTGCATTAAGTGGAAAGTTTGCAGATCACAGAGATGTTAAATCAAACGTTAAATTTAAAAACATTTAAAATTATTAAAAAAGGAGTTTCTATGCAAAAAATAACACTTGAAATTTATTTTACAGCTTTCTGCTCTTTCAGACCAACAAAAAGCTAATGTAGAGGTAAGTCTTTTTTACTAGAGGTTTTCTCAAAATTTCAAGAACACATTAGGTCAGAATTTTTATTTTGCTGAAACCATGTTTTATTTATATGCCTTAAAATATGTGTGTGACAGTAATTAAAAGGGAAGGCTTAGAAGTAAGAACAGTATGTTCCATCTTCTGTTAAGTAGCTGTTTCTTTAAATAGTAAATATGTATTGAATTGTGTATGAAGATGGAATCTATTTTAGATAGATTCTGGTTTTCCCAAGCAACCCCTAAGCATATGGTGAGATCCCATACAGTATTTATAGTTGATAGAATATTCCTAAATCAAGATGTAAGAGGGCTTTTTCCTGAAGCTTTGTATTTTTGTTTAAACCTTCCCTAATTTCAAGGGATTGGAAGAAGTATAGGAAGGGTTGTCATAAAATTGAACCCTTGATAGGTATCATCAGTTAAACTTATGAAAAAAGCTGCAACTCAGCTATAATATGTTTTTATAAATTTATATGCTTGAATTTGTACATGAGCTGAAGTTCATATGTAAAGCATGAACTGTATATATGTTCTATATATGTGTTTTTATATGTTTAATATATATTAAACATATGTATTATGTTTAATTATGTTTAATAATAATGTTTAACACATAAGGCAGTGAGCTTGTTTGGTTTTTTCAGTACAGTCCTTTTTAAAGTAATTTTGCCTATGATCCTTCAGAATCAGTGTGGATGTACCAATTCAGATGTTGAACTGGTTAGATTGGTTTGAGTTAATTCAGCTGACAGCTGGAATTCCTTTTACAAAAAAACCTGAATTCTGTACCTGTTCTAACATGAAAAGTTAAATTGGGATAGCTGTGGCTAGAGTATCTTGATCTGGTTTTGTCTGATATCTGTTTAAATTAGATGAGGTAACACATTAAGAGAAGTTTAACATCACTGAATCTCTTGTTACTATGTCGTTTGTTCTTATAACTGGATCAAAGGAAATTTCTACTGCAGTGCACTTAACGTTAAAATACTTAACGTTTGAATGTTCTACTGTCCTGAAAGATTGTTTTGGTAACCTTGCTTTCGTACTGAGAGACTTTGATAGATCTATTTCTTAATTTTTCTGAACACTTTTTGAGGATTTGTGTTAAACCAAGAAACCAGTCATACCAATCTTTCTTCTTTCATCCAATTCGTAAGAAAGTGTTTGGATGTAGTCTGAATCTTACTGTTGTCTGTCTTAGGCTTTAAGTTGTGTGCTTAGCAGCATTCTTTTAAAGTTTTGTACCTAAGAAGTTTTCACTTTCAACTTGTTTGTTATTTGAACAGGAAAAAACAGGGTTATGTTTATAATGCTTTTGAAGTTCCAAAGTTTTTTCTCACTGGCAGGATCACATTTTTTATTCTTAAAATGACAGATGTTTGTAAGCATTTCTGACTACAAACATGAAATTAATGTTTTGCAATTATTTCAGTCCTTTAGAATTACTTCTTAGAGAGAGGCAGAGACTTCTCACAGATGCTGACATGTGGTGTCAATGGAAAGTCTGATCATATTCTTGCTGTTTCACCGTGCTCTTCCTCAAAGTATTTTAAGTGTCTGTCTTCAAGATAACCAAGAATTTTCATCTCACTAACCTAAGTTCTAGTCATTGGCCCCTTTTGGTGCTAAAGAATTAAAAGCTTTGCACTTAAAATGCAAAATATGTAAAATGCTAATTAATATGTCAAAAGTTTGTTGTTTATTTTTTAATTTAACCTCATTCTCATGTTTTGTATTTGACTGAAATTTAGCTATATGCATTGAGAACATCCAGAGCTGGAAGAGAATCACAAAACCCTAATCAAGTGCTTACTTATACAATCAGCATTTTCATTTGCTGTAGTTAGAAGAAAAGCTGTTCATTACTGAATTTAACCAATGGTGGGGAAGACACCTGGTAGTGGGTATAGGGGTGAGGGACTCTGTGATGTTGCTGATGAAATACTTGTTATAAATCTACTGAGTCTTCTCCAATATTCAGTTAGCCCTTTCCTTGTCAATAAGTATCTTTATATGCCCTAATACTTGCTTCCACTTAATATTCTTTTAGACTTCTAACACTTTAGTGTTGTCACAGATATAAAAATCGTCTGCCTCTGATTCAGTTTTAATTAGAGTAGTTTTTTGTCCATTTGAAGTATTTATCTGTCCATTTGAAGTATTTAAATACATTTTTTCTAGGTATCCCAGAACAAACAGTTGAACCAAAGTGAAAATTAAAGTTGGGGTTTTTTGTTTGTTTTTTTTTTTAAACACTTGTTTTCTGCTAATCATGCTCCTGTCCAATTTCAATCCATCCTGGAGAGCATGAGTGGAATTGAGTACTCCATGTATTTTAAACATCAAATCAGAGCTCGGAAAACCTGAACTAGTAAATGCTTAGTAAGAGCAAAGTGATACATTTAGAGTTGGAGGCTTCAGTAGAGAAAAGAACCAGTCTTTATTCCTGTTTTAGGACTTACCAGCAGTCCCTGCTAAGGTGGAATTGCACATCAGTGATTTAAGTGCTATAACAACTTGCTGTTGCTGAAAAAAGGTTTTTGCTTTTCTTACTCCTGTTCAGTGCTCTTGGTTCTTATTCATTAATTCAGCTTGTTAACTTATCCCCCCAAAAAAGGCATTTCAAGGATGTTGAGGTATTAGAGAAGTTAACATTACAGCTGAGCTTGCCTGTGTCTTTAAAAGAGGATCTTGGATAACCTGTTTAGCTTCCTCTGCCTAGTTCAGTCACCTTAATTGTTGTTTTCAATATGAACTGAACAGCACAGATTACAAGTAGGAAACAAAACCAGATACTGCCAGAGGCTGAGAGCTCCAAGTCATCTATGCCAGAATGGCATCTGTGTATTGTTTGGATGTAATCCACATGTTTCAATTTGGACTGCTACTTCTGTTAAGCCTCTGAAAATAATAACCAAATGGGATTTAAATGTTTGTAAACATTTAACACTTGCTTTAATGATTTCTTTAGTATAGCATTTTAACTGTTGCTTCTTACCATTTGTCTGCTTCTACAATTACAGTTCTGTTTTTATCTTAGGCAATCATGCTGGCTGTTATGAAGAAGTTGACATATGATGAAGAATACAATTTTGAAAATGAGGTATTGTGTTATATGAACAAACAAATGCAACTTAAATTACATGTGGTAAAATTTGCTGATGCTTTAAAAATTGGTGTTTTACATAGACTTAAGGATTTAAAGGTAGGAAGCAAAGGTGAGTAGGCTGAATTTTTGTCCTGTATGTAAAGCTTTTTTAACCTCTGGACAGTCTGCATAGGCCAAAACAACATAGTAAAGGGCTGTCCAAACTAGTTCAGTTAACAATTTCTGTCTGCATTTGTGCAGAATTACTCCTAGACAAATGCAGCTGTGCTGTTAGCTAAACATAGCTGTTAAGCTGGCTTGTTCAGGGTGAGTTTGTGTGTTTCTGCACATCACTTCTGCAAAATGATTTGAGATCAAACCTCTGCAAAAATAAGATAAAGGAGACAGAAACTATTTGATTTCACTTTCCTCAGTCAGCCTGCAATGACTGAGTATGTTAGACAGACTTACTTCTGCTCCAGGCTATTTGGAGAGCTATCATCTTGAAGAGTTTACCTTAAACTGTAAGCAGTCCATCATAAATGTTTCTGTCAGTTTAATTTTAAAGCAAAGCTAAATGCTGAGAAAAAATATCTCTGAGGAGTGAGTCAATTTTCAAGAATAGGAATCGTTCAAGTTGCGACTTTCCAAAGTGGGGGAATCCACCACTTCCCTTGGGAGACCATTCCAGTGTCTGAATTAGGTAAATAAGGCTTTGCCAAGAGCATTGTCTGTCTTCTACTTTTGGCTAGTTTGCAGTTTTGGAAAGCCTTTTTAATATATTTCTGGAGTGAGTGCATTGGATCTCGTTTAATGAGCCAGAAAAGGAGTCTGCAGTCATGTTGCAAGAGAATTTTTGAATTCTCTGAACGTAGTGTACTGTATTGTATGTACATGTTATTGGTTTAGATGTAAATTGTCTAAAATGGTTGTGGGTGGATTTAAACATGAAAATATGGACTTCACTGACATGTGAATGTTTTGTAGGGTGAAGATGAAGCAATGTTTGTGGAATACAGAAAACAGTTGAAGCTGTTACTGGACAGACTTGCTCAGGTCTCACCAGAGTTACTGTTGGCGTCTGTGCGCAGAGTTTTTAACACTACACTTCAGTAAGTTGTGGTTTTTAACTTGTTTACACAGTCCCCTTGGCTTTTTTTTCCCTTTTGTAGTTTTCAGGGTTTGTAATGAATGTGTGATACAGCAAGGTGAAGCCAATTGGTAGAATGAGCCTGTTAAAACTTCATGATAAACATGACTTTGTATGATCTTTTACTCGCTTACTAGGAAGAAGCTTTATTTTTGTAACTTTAATGGCAGCTTATTTTTTTTTTTTCCTATAGATGTCTCTTGATCTTTATAATTTACCTGCAAATCCATCTGGACAGGTGTTTACACTTCAAGAGAATGCTTGAGATGTGGCAAATAATTTTATGTGTCACTGCTATCAGAAAACAAAGTTTGGATAGGAAAAAGAAACAAAAGTGAAGTTTTTAAAAAAAAAAAAATTTCAGAATCAGCTGTAGAAACTAGGCATGTAAATAAAGAAACTAGTAGTAGTTGCCTGACTAGGAACACAGTGGTGTGTGTACAAATAGAAACCCAGCATTGTTGGTGTCCTTGAACCTTGATCCTTAGTGAGCCCTCTCCTTAAGTGAAACTGAATGGCTTGTCCAAGTGTCACAGTAGGTGGTTTTTGTACCTAAACAAGCACTTCAAGAAACCCGTAGCTTTCAAGTTGAAACTAGTAAAAGAAAACCAGTAGTGTTCTGATGCAGAGGTGCTGTGTTAGTAGGTAAAATCTTCATGAAGCATCCTGAAATCCTGGCTAGGTCTTAAAGTGTTTCTTTGTTTAAATCCACTTTTTATTCTGTGCATCTGAAGAAGGCTCAAAAGAAAATACTAACATGGTAGAACTGTGATTATTCCATAAGCTATTAAGACTAACATGCTCTTCATATTCCTTCTTTAGGAACTGGCAGACTACACGATTTATGGAAGTAGAAGTAGCAATAAGGCTGCTGTATATGTTGGCTGAGGCTCTTCCTGTATCTCATGGTGCTCACTTCTCTGGTGATGTCACAAAAGCTACAGCTTTGCAGGACATGATGAGAACTGTAAGCATGTGTGTTGTGGGAGCTATTTAAAAATGCTAATAAAGGCTGAAACATTCCAGTTCAAATGCCTCATCTTGATTACCAGCACATTACCTATATTGTAGTTATAAACAGCTAAAGTACTAACTTGCTAATGCTTTTATTTGTAGCTGGTGACTTCTGGTGTTAGTGCCTATCAACACACATCAGTGACCCTGGAATTCTTTGAAACAGTGGTTAGATATGAAAAATTCTTTGCTGTTGAACCTCAGCACATTCCAGCTGTTCTAGTAAGTTTAATCTATTTACATTTTCAACTAGATAAAACAAGATACGTTCTTTAGACTTAAGAAATTTTCTTATTTTCTGAAGGTCCCTGAAGAAGTTGGTTCCTTAAATTGCTGGATGACTAGCTTTTCCCCTCCCTTTTTTAGATATTATGACTGAGATGTACTTATTTGCTTGCAGATGGCGTTTTTAGATCACCGTGGCCTTCGCCATACAAGTCCCAAAGTACGAAGTCGAACAGCTTACCTCTTTTCCAGATTTGTCAAGTCTCTTAAGTGAGTGAAGTTGTTACAAATGTATCCAAATTGCACAGAATTTAATGTTCATAGCCCTATTGTGCACCACAGGCTGGGCTTCAAATATCAAAACAATGCTCTAGGAAGGTTGTCCTATTGTGTAATACTATGGTAGCAATGGAAAATGTCAGAACAAAGAACTGGAACACATATGCTTAGCTTATTTTGATTAGATGTTAAAACTGGTCAACAATGTAAATTTCTGTCCTGCTTTTCCTCAGTGAGCAGAGATGAGAGTGAGAGGATCTGGAAACTCCCAAGAGTAACTCTTCCCTGTCTCTGACCAAATTCTTAATATTTACAGATTTATACTGATCAAGTTTATTCGGTGTATTTGAGTCCTTCAAACACTCCAGTACTGTTGGTCTTATTTCACAGGCACATATTTAATGTAGAGGCAGGAGAAGCTTCCAAGATGGTTCAGATTTCAGAAGGATCCAATTTTTCAACTGTTAATGAAAATATTTCACTCAGATAGGTGAGGCTATTTATGAATGTTTAACAAACAAACAAACATGAGGGAAAGAAATGTTTATTTCCTCTTACATCAATATATTTGTCCAACCACAAGCACCATATCCACAAACCAGATTTTTCTACAACAGTACTGTGATATTTAAAGGGGAGCTGTATATTGAGAAGGTATTTAGTGTCCAGTTTTAACAGCTCCAACCTGTAAAAATGCACACACTTCTAAATACTGTTATGTACTTGTGTTTTACTTCAGTAAGCAAATGAATCCATTTATTGAAGATGTTCTGAATAGAATACAAGACCTGCTGGAACTTTCTCCTCCCGTGAGTATTTACAGCAGGTTTTTGTAATAAATAAGGATAATACTTACTCATTGGTGTGCCTGAGTACTGACTGAATTGTGAGCTGAACACAAACATTTAAGCACAAATAATTGTCCAGCTTTTTTGGTGTGAGATCACTTGCATGCTTGCATGTGTACCTAATTTTAATACACTTGCTTATGTGAGTTTCTGGGAATACAGGATATAGATGGCTTATATATAAGGCTGTCTGCATTGTAGAAAACTAGTTGTTCCTTCAACTGTTTTTACGTTGTTGCTCCTACTTAAGTAGGAAGAGAATAAAACTATTGTAAATATACTGTAGAGATTACTTAGGCATGATTAAAGAAAGTAGTATCTTTAAACTTTGAAGAGACAGTTTTTGATGAAGGACATTTAGTGAATTATGCCTGTTATCTTCCATTTTAGGAAAATGGTTACCAGGCTCTGTTAAGCAGTGATGACCAACTTTTCATTTATGAAACAGCTGGAGTATTAATAGTTAACAGTGAATACTCTGCAGAAAGAAAACAGGTTCTAATGAGGAATTTGTTGACTCCACTGATGGAAAAGTTCAAAGTATTATTAGAAAAACTGATGATGGCACAAGATGAGGACAGACAGATGGCACTGGCTGACTGCCTCAATCATGCCGTTGGGTTTGCTAGGTAGGTACAGCACAGTGACTCTGTGCATTTCTGGTTTGAGTAAAAGGGAAATATAAAGGATTTATTGGGAGGAGGGGCTGAGCTTCTACCTGTGCATAACTGACCTAGAAAATCATCAGTGGTTGTAAAAATTTCTTATGGTAGCCCAGAAAATTAGTTAAGTCCCCTAGGAAAGGCTACTATGGATGTAGATAAAGATAATATTGAGGAACTTTACAATGAACCAACATCTATTCCCTTCCTCAAGGAGAATTGTGTTGGAGCTATTCTAATCCTACATTGTTTGTAAATTGTTAGAATCTAATTCTTCAAAATCTGCCAAAGTATAGCTACTTCAAAGCACCTAATTCTGTTCATGACTTCCAATGTTTGGCTCCCATTTCATGACATGTAATATTCTAGTTTAGTGCATGGGTTTCAAAGCATATGTTGTTCTCACTGTTAATATTTCTTCATGGGATTGGAATGCGAGCTTATATAAAACTTGGTATATTGCTTTTACAGTCGAACCAGCAAGGCTTTCAGCAATAAGCAAACTGTAAAACAATGTGGCTGCTCAGAGGTTTATCTGGACTGCTTACAAACATTTTTGCCAGCTCTCAGTTGTCCACTGCAAAAGGAAGTTCTGAGAAGTGGTGTCCGCACTTTCCTTCACCGCATGATTATTTGTCTGGAGGAGGAAGTTCTTCCATTCATTCCTTCTGCCTCTGAACACATGCTTAAAGATTGTGAAGCAAAAGACCTTCAAGAATTCATTCCTCTTATAAACCAAATAACGGCAAAGTTTAAGGTATGATATTGAATAAGCTTTCGAGGGTCAAACTGTTTATCTTCTCTTTTCTGGTTTCAGAAAAATAGCTATGTGAATAAAGTATATTTCTAAGGCTCTGCTACTGGGAAACGTAGTCTTCAATCACAGTCATATGTTGCTGGACTTGGAGTGATTAAACAGGTGGTTTTTTATTAGTCTCATAATTTCATTGTTTCTAAATTTTGGGGTTTAACATTTTAAGATAAAATATTATTTGCAGCGCTGAATTATTTTATTAGAAACACAATTAACTTCATGCCCCACATTGAAGCAAATACTACAAATTATGCAAGCTCCAGAGTGAATTTTTTCATTTCTTTACAATGAGATTTCTTAAGATCCCAAGATAAATATCAGGTGTGGGTACAAAGAAGAATATTGATTTATCAGATCTCAATGCACTGGTGTTACTTAAAAATATATGCTTAATGCATTTTTATTCAAAATAGGTTGGCAAATATGGAGGTTTTGAAATGGAGGTGTGAAATAGATATTATGTGAGAGTAGGGCTGTCAACTGACTATCTAGCAAAGGTTCCTGAAGTGTAGCCTTTGAGGGCTTTTTAGTTTCAAACTGTTCAAATGCAAAGTTAATGAAATCTATGAAGTTACTAACCTGTTTCTCATGGTTCATACCCTGGAGCTACAAGAATATTGCACTGTTGTGAATGAGTTGGGAAATTAATTGCTGTAAGAGAAAGCTAAGAAGCCCTTTAAATAGGTTTAAATAAGTCTTTCAGTAGAATGCAAAATTAAAATTACTAAAAGTGAAGAGATGTGCATTTTGTGAGCAGCAGAACAGAGCCATAATATACCTGTGTGACTCCAGCATGCTGACTTCTGTCAGTTGTTTTCCATCTGCAGAGCAGAGAGAAAATTTTGAAAAATAAAGTATTCCAGAGATTAGGGAGGAAGACTTATTCCTCTAGTCCTTGCTGTAAGTTATACTAAAATCAATGCAAGATAACAGTAGATAATTATAAATAGTCAGTGTATGGTGAGGAAGGTAAACAAAAAAGTCACAGGAGGAAGATTGGACAAATACTGTGTTCAGATGTAATGTTTAACTTTTTATATGATACTGTACCATACTTATTACAATATGTACAAATAAAGATCCTAGCTTCAATAGCTTCACCTTGAACACTTTCAAGGTACAATAAAGAGAAGATTAAAGATAAAACCTTGTTTAAGCATGAAGAACTGAACATCTGAGCTGCCTCTACAGAACTTGAGGATGTGGCTGAATAGCACACACCTTTGGTTTTTCAATTCATATGTGCATTTAAATTTCTCACTGCAAGTAGGACATAAATTACAAGTTTATTCTGTAATGCCAGTATTATTATAGGTCAGGAAAACTTATTTCTTTAAGCAGTGTTTAAAGATTAGTGCTATGAAAGGTGGCCTGCTGCCAGTTCTAACATCTCTGACATTTTTTGTAACTACTGTGGCTTTACAGTAGCCACTGCCTTGATATTTCATGGAATTTGAAATACTGCCTGTCTGAAGAGAAGGATGAGAAATCCTGAAAAAGCTCTGTTCCTGTTTGAACTAGAGATAGGACTAAGTATTTTTGCTGAAAGACTTGAAATAGGTGGCATATAAGTCAAGATGCTGTAACATTCATGGTGACCCTGATGTGACTCATTTTATTGTAAGTGGTTGGTGTATGAAAATACGAAGTTGGAATCTGAATCAAAGCTGAGAATTGTAATAGACCCTTAAGTTTTAATTTCAAAATGTTTGGTTTCTGAGAGTGTTTGAATTGATACCCTCTTCCCATCTCCACAGACACAGGTTTCACCTTTTCTGCAGCAGATGTTTATGCCACTACTTCATGCTATTTTTGAGGTATTGCTCCTTCCAGCAGAAGAAAATGACCAGTCTGCTGCTTTAGAAAAACAAATGTTACGGAGAAGTTACTTTGCTTTTCTGCAGACAGTAACTGGCAGTGGAATGAGTGAAGTCATAGCTAATCAAAGTAAGTCATTCAGTTTCTCAAAGGGTAGTTTAGTTATTTTCCAAGAGTGTTGTCTACTCAAATAATTAGGCCAGTTCCTTAACTATGCTTGGTAGAATGGAGTAATGAAAATACAGCATTCAATGTACCTATTGCACAAAAATTTGGATTTGTGAAATCCAGAAATAATAGGTGTATTTTTTCTGTTGATCTTTTCAGCTTGTATGTGACCACTGTGTCTATTGGGATAAGAATGGTGCATAATATATCCTCAGGTGTCACTGTATTTGATTGCTATATATTGTATGATCTCTGATTTACCAATGTATAGCAATGTTCAAACTGTTGGGCAAGACCTCTCACAGCTGCCATTATTTATTATGGTGCTCATTTTCTGTAGGACATCAGTAAGTTCTACCATTTTTATTTCTATCACATGATTCTGTTATCTGTGGTAGGGGGCATCATGTGACTTACTACATATGTAGTTCCTCGGTTTTCCTCACACCTGGTGGCCAAACACAAATCAGTGCTTTTCCTAGCAAGAATTTGAAGTCTTAGTGTCCAGCTCCTTTATTCTTCCAGTAATTCTCACAGTTTATATTCCATCAAAATGGCTAAGGGACTTGAAGCTTTAAAGGGGCTCCTGTGGTAGGGGAAGCTCAGAATTCTTTCCCCACATCCTAAAAATATGGTACTACCCGTGGGGAAGGAAATGTGATAAAAGTATCTGAAAAGATACATATTGGAAGCAAAGCAGCACTGAAACAGTTGAGTTTTAATTAGCTACCAGCTTTGGCTAGAGTGGAGAAAACTTATATTTGTAAGCAGGTCTAAGTACCCCCTCACTTTTGTGTGTGTGTTAACAGGTCAGAAGAGCCATTTAAATTGCCAAACTTAAAAGCAAACAAAAAAACCCAAACGAGCCATTTATAACCTAAATAAGAGTTGCCTTGCATCGCAGGAAAAACTTCCAAAAAATATTTGACATTTGTACAAAAAAAGAGTTATTTTGAAGTTGAAGCATGTCTTACGGGTCAGTATTTATATAAAAAAAGTGCAACAGTACAGAAATATTTTAGGGTGCAAGTTGAAATGATGGGTTCTTTCTAATGTGTTTAAGGTGCAGAGAATGTGGAGCGTGTGTTGTTCACTGTCATTCAAGGAGCAGTGGATTATCCAGATCCTATTGCACAGAAGACTTGTTTTATTATTCTTTCGAAGCTGGTGGAGCTTTGGGGTAAGACTGTCTCTCTGTAATACCTTTGCAGCTGCTACTAACCATGAAGCAATAATAGAACATGAAATGTTACTTTTCTTTTCAGGAGGTAAAGATGGACCAGTAGGCTTTGCAGACTTTGTCTACAAGCACATTGTTCCTGCATGTTTCTTAGCACCTTTGAAGCAAACATTTGACTTAGCAGATGCCCAGACAGTACTGGTGTGTATTATGGACTTCTTTGCTTTCATCTTTGTGGGGCAGTTCAAGCTAAGAAACCTACAGTCACTATGTGATATCAAAGATAGTAATTTAACAAATAAAAAAAAAAACTTGTTTTTTTTAATTAAGGTACCTGAATGATTAATGTTGAATTGTATTCTGTAGTTCACCTATGCTTACTATCAAGCTAGAAAATTGCAGAACTGAGTATTTATCATTGATCTATATTACTAACTAATATTCAGTGAAAGTGAATGCCCACAACCAACCAGCTGTTCTTTAATTTCATTTCAGCTATGACAAATTATTCTGGTTAGAGTGGAACAGACTGGAAGGTTGAGGCTCAGTTATCATTGTGTGAGGAGAAAATGTGGGAATTATGGCAAGAACTAAGACCTTGGTTTGGGCCTCACTAGGTTCTTTGGCTTTAAATTTTAAAACTATTTAAAAAACATCCAGACAGTTGGAACTTGATGATCCTCAAGGTCTTTCCCAACTTTGTGATTCCATGATTCTTAACCAATACTTAACCAATAGACTAATCAAACAGTTTTAATGTTTTGTATTATATTGCAGGCTTTATCAGAATGTGCAGTGACATTAAAAACAATTCATCTCAAAAGGGTAAGCTTCATAATACTTTGCAGAGAATAACTCATTGCAGGTTTCTTTCCAGTGTTTTTATCAGCCTCTAAAAATTAGATACTTCCTAGGGTGAATTACTACTTTACTCCTATATAAAATAACAGGATAACCATAATGCTGTGTCAGGATGCAAGATCCAGTCTACCTCTTGATAAGTTACTGCAATATATTGACTCTTCTTTAAGGAGAAAAATCTGCTCACTTGTTACTCTGTTTCATTGATCAATTGGCATCTTTCTCTCTTCAGTAGAGTACTGACAGGTAGTGCTGTAGTACAGTATAGTATAAACTGGCATGGAAGAGCAGTTGGAGATGTACTATAGAGTACTTCTGTATTACAAGTTAAAAGTATCTTTTGATATGCAGGCAACTAGATTGAAAAAAATGTATGGAAAAAATGAATTTTGCATTGTCATCCTATTAAAACACTACAGTATATTTCCATATTTACTGAGAAATGAAACACTTTCTGTGTTGACATTACTGATTCTTGTTACCTCCTTTAATTGTATGGCTAACTTCTCTGTCAAATCCAAGTGAAAGTCATTGCTACACAAACTGTAAGAAGCTATAAATAGGCAGAGAAGAGAGAGTGTGTTAATTGAGAGGGCCTTATGGATTTGTTCCTTCTTCCCCAAAAGGGAGAAATATGTAGGAAATTAAGCTTTGGTAAATAGCTTCCTGTTGCAAGTACTGTTTCTTTTAACACTGTTGCTAGAAATACAGGAAAATTGTCTGAAATCTTTTCCTGGCATGTAAATTATACACCATGTTCTAGTTCTAGAGTAACTTGTATGATTTAATAAAATTGATTCACTTTCCCCAGTAGATATATTGGATCATGTTTGTATACTGTAATCCCTCTTTTAATGGGAGGTATATGATAAATTCAGATAAAAAATTAAAAACTTGTGTTAACCAAAAGAGACATGTCTGCTTTGCTCTAAGGTTTGGAAGTTCCATTTTATTCTTGTTTAGTGCACCATCGATTACACAGTCAATGTCTTAAGAAAAGAAACACTATGTTCAGGGGTACTTGGCAACTAAATTTTGCAGTGGTGGTAGTATGATAAGGCAGTTGGCAGATACCAATTGCCAGTTCTTTTTCATATGTTACATAGTGAAATTGGGGCCCTTGTATTTAACTGACTTTTGAAGCTGACATGTCACAAACTGACTGGCTCTATTGTAATTCTTACTGCAATTTTCAGTGCATTTTTCTGATGTGTAACAAAAGATACTAAATTGCAGTGGAATCTTCAGTGCCAAGATTCAGAAATCTTTTTATTTGTTAACAGTTGAGACTAACATTAACATGTGGTTTTTGATATGCATAACTTCTCTGTAAAATAGTAATATAGACCTCCTATTTTCAAACTCTTCTGTATCATACAGTATAGGGCTGTGTCTTCCCATATGTCTGAAAATGTGCTTAAACAAATTATGTACTCCTTTTCTTTAGGGTCCTGAGTGCATTCAGTATCTTCAGCAAGAGTATTTGCCTTCTTTGCAAGTAGCTCCTGAGATAATTCAGGTAGGAATTATATAAATAAATGCTAAAAGAATATTTGGAAAACTTGTAACAATCATAAATGTTAAATGGGGACAAAAGGAATACTGACAAAGTGAACTACCTCCTGACCCTCAGTAAAACTTAATTTGATATTGCATATTAGAGTAGGATTAATTTAGTGTAAAGAGTAACTGCAAGAGTGACTTGTAAGAAATAATCCAGTGCATGTGGCCATCTATCTTCCTAATTCAAATATTTACCTGAGGAAAAATATTGGAATATATAAAAATAGTAACTCAAAAGTTAACTGAAGAATGTTGAATGTATAGAAAGTATGGTGATAAAGACTGTGTACAGAAGTTTAAGCCAGAACACTGGTTCAATTATAAAAAATTATGTACAACATTAAGTATGGGGTTTTGTTTGCTTCTTTTGGAGTACTGTAAAAGGGTTTTCAGAAGTGAAACTTTACACATGACCATTGTCTCAACACTAAGCATTGCTGGCCATATGGTAAGCATTGCCATTAATAAATTGTCAGATGAACACTGGCAACTTAATTTTAATTGCAGCTAATTTGGATACTGGAGTAACTGGGTTTGCTGCATTGGGAGACAATTGAGACAATTACAGTACCTCAACTGTAGATCTTTTAAGTGGCATTAAATATATTCAAGTATTATACCTTGCTGATGCCACAGTGTTTTCTTATTTAAGATTATAACTTCTTCAAGCAACAGACATGTTCTGCTGCAATCTAGAGTCACTTACTATGTATGTACTAGTTCTTAACTGTAAATATTAATCTCAAGCATAGATTACAAAGGCACCAAAAGTTTCTGGAAAAGTAAAGGTTTAGAAACTCCTTATAGTTGTCATAGTGCTGTTTCTATCTATTCGACTAAAAATGAATGTGATATTTGTATCTGAAAGTACAAATTTTTTCACCTCAGAATGTTCTTGACTTGTATAGCTTGATAAAAATTTTTATCTATATCATGTTTTTCTTTGGATGCACAATAGGGAAAAGACAAAATAAAATCAACGGCTTTACATATAAGGTATTCTATATGTTCCTAACATATTTCAGGTTGTCTTGTTGCTTTACTTAGTTATTCACTGTTTCTTTCTTCTCTCTTACAGGAATTCTGTCAAGCACTTCAGCAGCCTGATGCTAAAGTTTTCAAAAATTACTTAAAGGTAAAGATTTTTTTTCCCTTTAAATAGCTTTAAATTACATTTTAACTGTTTCTCTTGTGGTAGTGACCTGAAATAAAATTGAAATCTTGAATTATGTAATAATTTTTAACTACAGAGAATCTCCAAGTAGTAAAAGTAGTTATTTGGAAAGAGCAAACAGCAACAAACCTGCATCTGTAGAATGGTCATTTATCCTCAGCACCTTGCCCATCTCCTCAGTAACTTGATATTCTCATGGCTTATATTTAATAGTTGAAATAACAAAAGTTAAGCTATAATTGTAGTAGTGGATATGTCAGAATGCTTAATTTTTTGAGGGTGTGAGTGTAATTAACTAGCACAAGTGGCATCCTTGGACCTAGTGTGTTAAAGAAGAAAATCAGCTCTGTCAAACTAATTATTCTAAACCTCAACCATTCCCTGTCTTGTATTTCCTTTGTCTTAAAAATTTTTTTTTAATACATTTTAACAGGTATTTTTCCAGAGAGCGAAGCCCTAAGGAAAGTACTGGAATCTCATGTACCTGTTTCCATAATCTAGAACTCTGGTTGTTAATTTATAAACCCACTAACTCTTGTGCCATTCAAACTGGTTTTGTTTTTAATAAATGTTGCTTTGTGCTCACATCAGTAGATATTTCAGTCCTTCACAAAAAAAGAGAAATGCAAATCCCCCACCTGTGTCTCAAACATGAAGGTATGTGGCAACATGAAAAATTATCTGTATACCTACACAAATTTTTATTATGTATAGGATGACTTAAGCTTATGCTGTTACATGTACAGCAATTAAATGACACTTATTTTTGAAATTAAATGTAAAAATCCCTTCAGAACACAGCAATGGTTATTAAAATGTGTACATTTTTGATACTGAGTAAAGTGTTTTCATAATACATAAAATTCATTTGTTCATGTATGGTGACATGAAAATAAAACAATCAAGTCATTCTTGTAGATAGTCATTTCATTGAAGTTGTCTTAATGATAAAATATATATACCTCCTATAAAACAGATTGGTTTAATAAATGATTTCATTTAAAATTAGCATCTCGGTCTATGGTTTTTTATTAAAATAAAATAAATTGAAATTTTATCCTGTGAAATATTAAGTCTCTTTGAATCATTTTGGTTGAGTCTTAAAAGCTACATCATTCTTTAGCCTTCTGGCTGTTACATCTGAGTAGAACCTGACAGTTTTTTCTGATGCTTGGATGATATTGAAGTCTTTCAGTAGGAGTAATGGTCAATGTAGGGATTTTAGTGTAGTGTTGCTACTTCTATCCCAATGTGTGTTGGTTGACCAGCTTGGTTCTTTTTCCTTTTTTTTTTTTTTTTTTAATTCTGTGACATTACAGGTTTCATAGGTATTTCAGAGGGGCCGGGGGAAGCTAGGAGTACTCCCATGCCTATGATTTAATACTTTCCTGAAGAACTAGTGTCCACAGTAAAAAGCTGACTTTCCTCTAGCATAACCAGATGAATGTTTTTGTAGACTCTGTGGTCTGGTAAAGTCTTCATCCACTTTAAGTGGAAGATAAATTAGGAGGTGGATCAGAAAGAGCAGCAAGTGTGATATCCTGAGGATAAGAATAAAAGTAGATGACACTTACTACTACTCTTCAACAGGACACTATCACTTCCATAATTTTTTTCCGGATCTTTGCAAGTTTAATTAAAATTTTCTCGTTGATTAGTTTTATCGTGATTAAGTGCTTGTGCTATTTGTATTTCCTAGTCTCACAATGTGTTTCTTTCCCATTGCTGCTGTAACAATGCTAGAGGTTCCCTATTTCATTGTCTCCTCTAGCACTAGGACCTTTCCATCTTGGACAGAGTGCTTTGCATATGCTGCTGTGTCCCTGTCCCTCATCAGCTGAAGGAGCTATTGCAGAGAGTTCACTGTCCTTGTCTTTGGGTTGGTCTCCTTCTCTGCAGTTAGGGCAGCTTCACCACAAGGAGGGCAAGAGCTTCCACCAGGCAGATTACGAGGGGAACAGTAAGCTAGGGCTCTTCTGTATTTAGTTTTTTGGTTTTAAATTGGTTTTTTTTGTTTTAAATTTAAATGTCTTTCTGATGAAATAAATCATAGTTTTCATACACGATTTAGACATTTGCCTGCTGAAGTTAGGGTAGGACTGCTGCTTTTTAGTTTTGAGTAAAATCAGGAAAAAAGCCTTTACTTCTTATAGTTGGCCATCATTTGTATAAGAAAGCATGACAGCTATTATCAAATTACACCCTCATGAGAAAAGTCTTTAAACTGGCCACTGCCAAAATGTTCTCCTTCCTCATCCCCACCATCCCCCTCCATCATCTTCTGTGCCAAATCTGGTGTTCATCTAACCCCATAATGAGCTAGTAGGAGGCTGAAGTGGCAGAAACACTTCCCCCTCCTGCTGGCATGGTGTCAGGTGAGAAAGGATATAAAGCAGAGTGTAGGAACAAGCTGTGCATGGCACCCATTGACCTGGCTATATTGTGAATTTGTACCTTGCCCTTCCATCCATGACTGAAAAAATAGCCTCTAGGATGCATGGGTAGTCTGAATCTCCAGATAAACTGATTTGGTTCAGCCTAAAGAATTCAAAAAGGATTGTTTACTTTCCTATGCTTTAATCCTGCTGAATGAGCATAGTGTACTGTCAAGGATTATGCAAGTTGTGACCTGTAAAACAGGGTATGTAGGTACTTTTCTCTATTTTTAGGCAAACATATGAACATTGATCCTAGTTACTAGCAGGGTGGGTGTTTTTGGTTTTTTCTGCAATTTCTTTCAGTGGTGCAGAGACCAGCGGTCTGGATGCAGTTATGTGGCAGGTATGCAGTGCCTAGTAACTACCTTTGCAAAGAATCAAGGTGTAGAAAGACAACTGAGTATCTTTGTAGTTACTTTGAAGAGGTGGAGTCTTGTTTTGTGCTTTATTTTTTTAAATTTGGAATGGAAAAGAAGTGCGCTTGACTTATCTCTAAAGAGAAATCTGGTTTTGCAACCTGTAATTTGTGTGTGAACTAGGCTCTCTGGATAGGGTTTAGATCTTCTGTACATATTACAAAAACTACTTATGGAGTGGAAGAGGAGAAAAAGCTAGAGATAAGTGAGAACACCCACTGAGAAATAAGGGATTTTTCACATGTTTTCCTTCTTCAAACTATGGATGATCTGATTTAAAGGTTGCAGCAAACACAACCACCTGTAGCTTTCCTGCATGACAGCCACAAGCCTTTATTACAAGGCATCATTTGCAGAGAGAGTATTTTTTAATTACAAGCTGGTGTAATTACTAAAGACAAGCTTTTAGGCCTTTCTGGCTATGAAGTAGAGGCAATGAATTTTATGCAGACTGAGCTCAAGGGCAGTTTTTTTCAGGGTGAGACATTTTGGTAGCTAGTGCTAGGCAGGTGAGGAAACCTGCCCCTTTTCCCCCTCTTTAAAAGCATGTCTGGTAAGCATATTATGGAATGTTGTCTGATTCTATAAGAAGACAATTTTAGAAAGCCTATCTTGCAAAGTAACTATTTTCAAAAATTTCAGATCTATTAAGAAAATAAATTCAAAGGTATTTAGAAAGCTACTATGCGCCCTCTCAGGGATAGACAGTTTTCCAGCTGAAACTCTTTCATCATGGGGTGAGACAAGTGCTACTGCAGATTCAAGGAAAGCAGTGGGAAGCAAGGAAAGCAGTGGGAAAAAATGTGTGGGAAGGAGGGGAGGAGGGAGCAAGCCCCTCTCAGCAGCCAGTGGCCATTGTGCCCATTCAGTTGTAGGATCAGGTTGTAGCACTGCAGTTATTGAACTTCAATGGTGTCACTTCAGTAATTTAAACCAATGGGAAGCAAAAGAAGAGGGAAAGAAAACAGCAAGCAGGTTTTAAATAATTAAGTACACTGAAACTGCTGTGAAGGACCAATGCAAGTGAAAGAATGGGACTTGGTGGCAGTGGTAATGACAAGTGACAAAAGTTGGATCAGGCAGCCAGGAATATAAAGATGAGTATTGAGTATTTCACTATGATAAATACCTTGGTGGTGGCAAGAGTTGGCTCCTCAGGGAAAAATGGATTGTGCTAGGAAATACATTTTTTGCCAAGATAAAGTTTCAATAAATATTTGTTACGGCGAGCCCTTCTCTCGGGGACACGGCTCTTCTCCGGAGCTCTCTTGCCGTCTCTCTTCCCAGGCGTCTCTCTGCATCGGGCTGTTGTGCCTAGCCTCGTGGAGCTTTTTCCGTGGTTGTGTATTTGGAGCTCTTTATAGAGCGTCCCTCACCATCGTAGTAGCTCCACCTGACGTGATTGCGTATTCGAAGCTCTTTATATCGCCTTCCGCATTTAAGCCTGGCTTTGTAGAGCTTCCCGCACCAATGTGGTCGTGTAGAGCTCTTTATCTCACCTCAGCATTCACGGCTGCTGTTGTTGCCCGCATTCTCCACCAATTGTTGCGGCGAGCCCTTCTCTCGGGGACACGGCTCTTCTCCAGAGCTCTCTTGCCGTCCCTCTCCTCAGGCATCTTCATCTCTTGTCTCATTCTGCTTCTGGGAGCATGCCTTTTATTCTGCCCTTCAGCCCCGCCCATTTCCGGCTGGGGCAGGCCCTAATTATTGGGCACAGCTGGGCCTAAGCTCCCAGTTCATTATCAGCGTCACCTGGTGACTTGTGGTTCTCACTACAAATATTGATAAAGTTTCTGGTGATATGAGAAGCAGGAAGTCTCAGGTAAGTTGCTAGGTGAGAAATGTTTACTTACTCTTCAGCGTGTCTTTTTGTTCTCCACTGTTTCTCTGAGTGTTGCGTTCAGTGTTTCTGGTTTGCTGTGAGGTGGGTACCTGCAGGTTATGTGAACTACGTGTTACACCAGCAAGCAGCAGGATAATGCCCTGGTGCTTGTGAAGACCATGGGGCAGACAGGTTTTGCATTTGTTGCTTTAGCACAAAGGCTCTTCCCTCTTGCATTCTGTTTCTCTGTTCCTCTGTCTTGCAATACCTGGTCGCTACAGATGTGCCAGGCACTTCAGAAAAGTGGGAAATACCTGGCTCCAGAACAAGATTTTTCCATTTAATAACATGTTTGGTTTTTTTTTACTTATCAACAGTAGCCACTCTTCCATTTAACTCTCTTAGATAGCTTTGTAATTATGAGATGAGAAACTATAAATTTGTGGACTACTTTAGTTAAGGTTTGCTTCGGAGCATTAATCTGTACATGTTGTTGAACAGCTTTTGGACTGAATTCTCAGATGGCAAGCTGGAAACCAGGCAAAGCTAGTACCTGTCTTATGCCACAGAATTGTTTTCTTCCTCTCTCTGAAAAACTACAGAAGATAAAATGAGTTAAATAATATGGAACTATGAAAGGCAGTTCCAGCTGAAGTTGGCTGCTGTATAGGCTTGCTTATTATGTTTCACCTGTGATACCTCCTAAATAAAGCAAACGTAGAAAGCAATTTTACTATTAAAATGGCTCAAATGCTTTATTGTGTGGCTTGGGTGGGTTTTTTTGGCTTGTTTTAATTTTTGGGGTTTTTTTTAATTATATAGGAAACCCAGTGTTTTAACTTGCTTAGGACTTTCTAGAGTTACCTTTCTCACCTAACTTACTGGTGAAGTTAGTGGTTGTCCTCTTGGTTAAGTCTAGTAAAACAATTTCCCACTCAAAATTTTTAAAAGTTCAATGATTCAGTGAGATGTTTTTTCTTGGCAAATACCTACTATGTCTGATTTCCACTCTCCCCTGCTCTTGTTGCTAGCTTGCTCAGGGAGTCCCAAGAAAAATCTGAGAAGGTACAATATTTTGCCTGCTTTCATGCTGTCAGTTTTGATTTGACTTTTCTCCCCTCAGCATCCTTTCCTTTTTTTGAGTTGCCACACTGACAGCTTCACGTGTGAATGCAACATACCAGCTTTTAGCTACCCTATAGCTGTATTGTCAGGATGAAGAGATGTAATTATATAGCTACAGGCTGATGAATTTGTGAACATCAATGAGAATCAAAATGCAGGAGAGGTGAGGAATGCCAAAACTTTTGCTAATACATTGACAACAAGTGGAAGGGAGCAAAATAAAATTTTTAGAGCAAAATTGTAATGAAACTTTCCTTTCTGGTGTCTTTTTCCTTTTCTTACATTCAACATTGTTTTCATGTGATTCATTCTGTGAAACCTTTTAAAACTAGAGAAGATCCTTCTTACATAAGAATCACTTATTTACAAATATACCCTAAAAAATGATCAAATTGAATCATTTGAACCCTTTGAATAATCTTCATTGATTCAAAACTTGAGGAAAGCACACTGGCTGGCAACTGCAGTGGGAACAGTCAATGGCCAGGCCTAGGGGCAGGGTGACATCTGGGCTGAAATAGTCTAGGTCTTAAGTGAAAAAAGTCCTGAGGAACCTGGTCTAAGCCAGTGCTAACCCTGCTTTGAGCAGATGGTTGGACCAGAGACCTCCGGAAGTCCCATTCAGCCTCAGATTGATTTTAAATGTCCAGTTCCAAAAAGCATCAACAACTCAGCCAATAGCTTGGTTTTATTCAGAAGTGGAAGTTAGCACACTCTCATGATACAAAGAAAAGTTCACATTTTCCTCATTTTGAGAGAACTTTTGCTAAAATCCATATGAATGATCTAATGAGAATTTCTGAAGAAGACAAAGCTTACTCATGGGTGTCAACCTGAAGAAAAAAAAATGGCTCTCAAGGCTGGGTAGAGAGGAGTAGCAGAAATCAAACATCTTAACTTCTGAGGACTGCTGCAGTGTTTTGAAAAACCCACGGACAAAACACCAATGTGGTGAGGAACTATTCCCTCTGTAATGCAAAAGGACTAATTTGAAATAAAGCTCAGGTGCCAATAAAGGGGGGATAAAAATGAAGCATTTATACTAACAACATAAAATGTTTCAGAGTCAATTTATCAGTTTCATTACACAGAGCTTTGGAACAAGCTTAGTGCCCTGTACCAAGTGAACAAAGAAAAACTTGGATTTGTGATAAAGCTCTTAAGAAAAGTAAAATAGTAATAAAAAACCAAAGCCTTTAAGCAAAAGGGTGCTATTTTTGCTGTCTGTTCGTCGAGAATAGGCTTTTAAGATTTAGAAAGGTAGTAACTCCAAAAAGAAAATGAAGATTAAAAAAAAAAAAAAAAAGCAATCTTCGTTGGGAGGGAGAGGGATTGTTCTGACAATTTCCTTGCTATAATTATGTTTAAATTACATAAATTTATAAATATTTTTCCTTGTCCAAGCTATACAGACCACGCATTGGAAGCAACATTACTGGAGAGACAAGAGACAGACCAACCTTTAAGGCATTTAAGTAAAAAATAAGGGCACGAAAAAAACGTTAAGACCTTGTCAGGCTTAAAAAAGGGTGAAACTGAAAGAAATTTCACGGGGCGGGGAAACGTCTCTCCTGGGTATCTCTTGCAGGAGAGGTCAGGGCAGAGGTTCGTGTGCCGGGAAGCACCGAGGAAACGGAACCAACGCCAAGGAGGTTGCGCAGCGGAAAATCCCCGCGGAAATCCCCACCGGAACCGCTCCGTGCCCGCCTTGAACATCACGCCAGCTAAAATACCCGGAGTGACCACTGTCAGGGAACATCCTGCTTCCACTTTTCCATGTTTCCCAGATGTTCCCCTGTTTCGCGGTCCCAGCGCCCACCGCCGCCGCTCCCGCACGGCTCCACAGAGCGGGGGGGGACGGGGACGCCCACCCCTTTCAGCCGAACCCCAGAGCCTGGCGGATCCCCGTTTGCGGGGAAGGGCTCCGGGTGACCGGGAGCTGCCGGCCACCGAGGCGGTGCTTCTGCCGGGGCCCCGCCTCCCCAGCGCCGCTGCAGGAAGCCGGAAGCGGCCGGGGCGCTGGGCAAGCAGGGCGAGAGGTGGGTGGGTGCGTGGGGCAGGGGCCGGTGGGCTGGGCAGGGCAGGGCGGGGCAGGGCAGGGGAGGGCAGGGCGGGGTGGAGGTGGGTGGGAGACCGCGTCCGGACGAGCTGAGGTGGGAAGTAGCGCGGAGACTGCTGCCAGCAGCGGGCCGGAGAAGCGGCTCTCTCCGCGCCGCCTCCGGGGTGAGCTGATTTGTGTTTCCCGGAGCGGCGGCGGGGCCTTCCCGAGGGCTGCCGACTCCTGAGGAGGGTGGGGGGCGGCAGCGGTGGTCCCGGAGGCGGCAGCGGTCCCGGCTGTGCAGGCCGCCCTGAGGAGGGGCCCCGGCCGCGGGGGTGAGGCGGTGGCCGGCCCGAGGCCTCGGCGGCGTGCCTGGGACTCGCCCCTCGCCCCGGTCTCCATGACTTTTATCCCCGCGGGTGCTGGCAGATCGCACTTGGGGCGATCCGTCAGAATCGCTTCGGTAACCAGAAGGGGAGGCGGGGGAGCCAAGCGAAGCGTGTGTTTGGTTTGCGTGAAGCTTTCCTCACGTAGCGGCGTTGCCTTTGCGGTTGTGGGAGCTGTTAAAGTTTTGAATCAGGAAGGGATGTCCAGATGTGGAGATGCTCTCCACTCTCGTGCCCTTCCCGCCCCACGTTCCGGAGCGTGGGGCTGGCTGGGTCTCTCAGGCCAGCCCGTGGCCCTCCAGGAGCTGCCGTCGCTGGCAGAGGCCGAGTCCTCTTCCCCCGTCACGCAGGGGAAAGGCCGGGAGCAGCGGGGGGGAGCGGCACAGGAGCCAGGTTTGCCATTTCTTTTGTGGGCATCTGCTTTGCGTGGGTTCAGGCAGCACCTTGTGTGGCCTAACGCAGGCTCTTTCTGTAATTCGTATCCTAGCTGTGGGACTGGAAACTCCCGAGAGGAAGTTAGGGGTAGAAAGCAGGAACTTCAGGGGGAGAAACCTTGCTAAGCATTAGGAGAGGGCAGGGCATACGGGAGAGTGTAAAGCCTTCGTATTTACCAGACTGTATAATGCTAACGTAATATTTATTCAGAACCTCAGCACCTTGCCTGTTGGCTTTGGTGGCTTACAGGATCTTGCCTGTAGACAGAAAGAGCCTTTACTTAACCTTCATCATCTGTCCCTACTTGCCTGGTGAACTTGTACATTGCAGCTGTTCACAGAGGAAATATCTGCTTTGTGTGCTTACCCTGCGTGCCTGAGGTAACAGCAAACTTCTTCATATTAGAAGCAGCCAGTGCACCTGCTTCAAAGTACTGGGAGTTTTTTTTAAACTAGGAGTTTAAAAAAAATAATCATCACGTTAGCAATGCATTCGTCTTCTATTGCAATCCTGCTGACAAATAAAGAAGCAGTAGCATCACTAGAAGCAGAAAAATACTTTCAAAAGCCCCAAAAGCTGCCCTCAAACTCTTGAAATGCTGACGCATCATGGGGGGGGACAATAAACTGCTGATGGGAAATATACGTTTAGATATGCATGAGGAACTTCTGACTCATCTAGTATCAGACTTAATGACTGCAAGATGGGAAGAAATAGAAAGTTCAAGCATTAAATCTGGTGAAAGGACCAGTCATTGTTAGAGATATCTAGGTGGGGTTTTTTTCTATGAAACTATTAGTGAATTAATTTGGGAAGATAATGGAAGATGCAAAAACAAAATTAAAAGTAAAATATTCTTAGTGTTTAGCAAAGCTCAGTTCTGAATCAGTCTAAGAAGTGAAACGTATTAAAGCAAAGGAGGTCTAATGTTATTCAAGCTATTGAATAAAAATGTATTTTGATATTATATTTTGATATATAATATTCAAATAATAATAATAATTAAAGCTGAATTAGACTTTATGCCTTACAAGTGAAGACTGTCAAGAGTGTAGAATTTATTATAAAAATACTATTTTTACCAAAAAAAAGTAATAATGCACAGTGAATCTGGTTTGATGTTGGATGTATATGATGGATTAAATATTGACAATTACATCTGTAGTCTTATTAGTGAAAAAAACGAAACAAAACAAAACAAAAAATCGGACCTTGAGAACCTTGCTGATTTCTTTTTTTAAATCCATTGAATGGTATTAAAGTTCATCTGCCAGACTTCTTTTGTTTTGTTTTCAGCTATTGACCTTCTTGCAAATTAGTAAGAAAGTGAGAAGGCAGAGGATGAGAGCTGGTCTCACATATACTGAGTCTACTTTATCACTTCATAATAATTGTCATAACAATTCAGTCTCCAATGGATATCGGTGAAGAAACTCTGTTTACTTGATCCTTCTATGCACTTTCTGTTTTCTTAGGATTCATTTTGTTTCCGTGTTTTGGTATGAGTACAATGACTGTTACTTTGAAATAAATTACAGAATACATGTTTAATGTTAATGAGCCAGCTGTCCTGTTACAAGGATTGCTTTAATTCTGAGGAAATTTTCAATGCAGATATTTTACAAATTGTTTACAGAGTGGGCTTGGCATTATTTCCTTGCAGACCTCTTCCTTACTCTCTGTGTCTGCATCATAGGTGGCTCTTAGGCATCTACAGTAATTGCCATCTGAGAGAAGTTATCTTATTCTACTATTGCAAATTGTCTTGACAGAATTAACAGAGAATGGTAAGGTTTTGGAATGTGATGGTAGTTTTTTAAGTTCAGTTTTGTGATAAAACATTTCTTCCCTTCTCTAGGCCTGAAGAACTGTATCTAGATTATTTCTTTTTTTTTTTTTTTTTTACCTGTTTTTCCTGCACTACTCTGAATTAAGTTTAGAGTCATATCAGGTCCTTCCATTACTGTTTTGCTTTCTGTGTGCCACATCTCAGTTGCCTGGATGTTTTGGGACAGGGTTGCAAGAAACTCCACATCTTACACGAGTGAGTAGCTAAATGAAACTGAAATCTGCCACTGTTACACACACAGAAAGGTGTTCTAAGTCATGGGGCAGTTTCTTTTTCTTTGCAGCATGCCATAGGTACAATCAGGAGTGGTGCAAAGGTGAATGCTCAGCTGGCTGCTGGAGTGGGATGAGGGAATGGTGCTGGGGTGGCTGGTGTGTGGCTTCCTCCCTGCTCCTGCTTCTGTGGTGCACACTGTGAGGCTGCTGGGGCTGTCATCTTGTGAGCCAGGGAGCTCTTGGAAAGCACCAAACAGACACTTTCTTGTAATGAATGTGCACGGGAAATTCTGTCACAACTCTTCTTCTGGTAGTTAATGGAAAGGCTTTTTTGTTTCTTTTGAGTTATCAGTTAGATGTTTCATAGAATCATAGAATTGGCTGGGTTGGAAGGGACCTCAGAGATCATCAAGTCCAACCCTTGATCCACTACCGCTGCAGTTACCAGACCATGGCACTGAGTGCCACATCCAGTCTCTTAAATATCTCCAGGGATGGAGAATCCACTACTTCCCGGGGCAGCCCATTCCAATGCTTGATCTCCCTCTCAGTAAAATAATTCTTTCTGATCTCCAACCTAAACCTCCCCTGTTTCTTGTCAACACAGGCAGATGCAGGGTCCTCTGCCAGGCTTTTCCCTTTGGGAGGAAAGGCTGCTGCTGTAGGACCAGTTGTCATTTCTCCATGCCCAGCTGCCATTTTGCTCTTAAGACTCTTTAGATCCAGGAAGCTACATCTTTAATCTTTGGTTGATCAAAATCAGTGCTTTAGTTAAACCAGAAAGGTAAGCTTTTCACCTGTAGCTCCTGCTGTTTTGCCAGTAGGGGAAATCTAGCAGTTGTGATGAGGGTTTTTTAATATTTTTAATTTAAGCAAACTTTTTTTCCCATATTCTTATAAAACCATGAGAACCTGAGTATCTGACAGTTTGCATTTCAGGAAGTGGGAGAAGCAAGGCTGTATCTCTAGAAATTATGAGACATACTAAATGTGAAATTATAGAAAGGAGAGAAATGTCTCATAATTTCCTCCAGCAGTAGTTGGTGGTTTTAGCAGCTAGCTGAAAATGCTCGTGTTGATTGTAAATTTCATCTAGCTCATGTAAAAATAGATTTTTATAACTAGTTAGTCCAGTTCATCTACAGTTGTACAGAAGTGCAACTTTCAGAGCCAAAATTATCTAAAACATCTGTATACAAACCTGCCATAGTCTCCAATATCTGTTCCTTGTCATATATACCAACTGGTGCTATATAGAGCTTATTTTGAAGAAAGCTTTGTGTTAGGTTTTTTTTTTTACTCATTCCTGTAGTTTTGGGGTTTTTTTACTCTATCATTTAAACACCTGTGTAAAATAGAAAAGGGATTATAAAGCTTTCACTTTTCCTGTTGATTTTTCAAACAAAATTTTGGTAGTAAAAGACTTCAAGTACAGAGAGAGGTTGTGTCTATGGCATTAGTTTTGATTCTTGAGCTTGGTTTTATTTGTTTCAGCTCTTATTCCTTTCCTTGGTTGTTCTTAATTATTTCTGTGTATCTTTGGAGTTGTGGTTAGATTCGGGCTTTTTTCCCTTAAAGTTAAAATAAATCCCTTGTGTATATTCTACTAAATTATACTTCAGTATATTTGATCTTCTGTTTTTAAGGTGAAAAAGAAAACTGTCTGGTCAAAGAGCAAAGATGCAGAGCACTTCAAATTACCTCTGGCTGTTGTCTGACATTCTAGGGCAGGGATCTACTGCAAATGTTTTCCGTGGACGACATAAGGTTTGTGAGAAATTACTAATCTGAGTAATGAGTAAAACTGAATTTTTTTCATGATGCAATTACCATTATGAAATTAACAAAAATTATCCAGGATTTAGACCTAATGCAGATATGTTTTTGCAGTGATTCATACTTAGTTTTAAATTTTTATATTCGTCTAATGAATTCGATTTCTGTTCAGTTATTTCTGATTGTTTGGTTTTAATACTGTATTGTTCCTGTGTAATATTAACATACTAATTCCTCTGTTCTTCAGAAAAATATTAATGATAATAAAGAATTTAAATAGGAAAAAAAGTCCTATAATTTTATTACATGAGATGTTACTTTTGTCTTTGCTAAATTCTCTTTCAATAGTTTCCCCCTGTTCTTGTGAAACTCATTTTTTGGGGTTTTAATGATTTCATACCCTAAGTGAAATATTCATAACGTATTGGATGAAGTTGCTGTTAGTCTTTTTTTACAAGCCAGTGCTTTATACATGTCTGGGACACCATCTTCTTGGTGATGTACTTGAGTAATCAGTCTGAAATAGCCTGGTTGTGGAAGTAACCTTCCCTCACAGTAATGACAGTCTGTGCAAAATCAATATGAAGTTATATAAAATAACAGAGTTTCCTGTGTTCCCCGTTTACCTGTATTGCAACACTAAGCAATAATTGTGCAGTTAATTTGCTTTTCTGGGTGAGTGAATTTCAACACCAAACATTCCCCCTGTAAAGCTTATGTTTTTATGGTTGCACCTGTCATCATCCTCACCAATCTGAGCTCACGACCTGCAGCTTGCTGTCAGTGGGAGAAAACTTTTACCTGGGCACCAATAGTGCATGTAAGTGTGCTGTACACGCCTTGCCTAAGCACAGGAAAGCTTTGTCCTTGGAAGGAATCTGTCAGGCACAGGACTGGTAGTGTAAGCTTATCCCTGGAGTGGGCACAGGGAGGTTCTTTGCCCCAAGAGGCACAGGAGCTGCACTCTCAGCAGGTGCTTTGGATGTCTGAGCCTGCTGGGGCTGTCTCACTTGAGAACTTAAGTCTTTGATTAAACTCATGGCTGTGCTCCTCTCACTTACTGTGTGAGCTAGAATTGCTTCAGGATTTTACATGAGTGGTATATGGAGCTCTACACAGCCTTCTTTGAAAAAACAAAATACTGCTTTGTCAGTATAAACAGAACAATAAAGAAAAATAAGGTAAAGTTCAGTTTCGTGGAAGTTGTCTCTTAACCTAAACAAGCCAAGATTCTCAAGTGTAGTATGTGCATGTCTCTTCTTGATCTGGGTAAGTGGCTTACCTCTTGCTGAAGAGGTAATTTATGGATCATTCTTAAATGTGTAGCCTTTCTTACACTAACTATTCTTTTTTTAAAATTTAGATTTTGTGGGATAACACTGAGTTTCCATTCTGCTTGTGTATTGGATTTTTGTCTAAAACTAAACCAATCTATGCTTCCATTTGATAATTTCTGTTTTTTTAACAGAAAACTGGGGATTTATATGCTGTCAAAGTATTTAACAGTATAAGTTTCCTTCGCCCTGTGGATGTTCAGATGCGAGAGTTTGAAGTATTGAAGAAACTAAATCATAAGAACATTGTCAAGTTGTTTGCCATTGAAGAAGAGGTAATAAATTGTTGTGATCTTAGATGCATGGTAGCAACCACAGTAAATGTCTTTGTTTTAACTATAGGGGAGAAGCCACTGTCATCAGCTTTATCTTGAATTAGGATTTTTAATCTGTCTACGTCTACGAATATTTAATACATACTGATAGCTGGAGATGTTTCAGTAATTCTGACAGTTTTATGCCTTGCAACCAACTAAAATAGTGACATGTAGAATTTGTATGTAAGTATGAATTGCTGCACAGCTGTGGGTGTGCTGAAACTGAAAGTGCTGAAACTGATCAGTTGAAATGACCCAGATGCTGAGATCAGTGAAGAGGAAAGATGACGATTGCTGCTCTGTGCTCTTCTGTGCTGTGGTTTCTTATTTATCCACCTATCAATACTGCTGTCAACCCTCAAAATGCCTAGAACTTGGTGCTTTCTTAGTTTTTCTCACCCCTCTCCCAGTTAGAGTACATGAAACAATAAAAAATCACCTGTACTTCTTTTGAAGAAGATCGCCAGAATGGGATTTATAGCTACAGATTTTATTTTTCCTTTTAATTTAAAGTAAAATCCTGTGGTTCTGTGTAATTTCTGACATGTTTTCACAATTGAAACTTATCTTTTTAATTTTTTTCCAGACAACAGCTAGGCACAAAGTGCTAGTTATGGAATTTTGTCCCTGTGGAAGTTTATATACAGTTTTAGAGGAGCCATCTAATGCCTTTGGTTTACCAGAGTCTGAGTTCCTAATTGTTTTGAGAGATGTGGGTATGTAGACATTGATCTTTGATCTGATTTTTTGACTGAAATGAACTTGTACTTTTGTTTACCTTGAAACAGCAAAAAAAGGAGGAAATTGAATTAATGTCAACTAATTGAACAAATTAATATGGTCATATGAAATCACATCTTCTATATATGTGTAGATAGGTGCCTTAAGAAGCCATTTCTGATTAAAACATGGCTATAGTTATTTTTTTGTTTGTTTGTTTCAAGATGATTTTTTGCATGTTGGACTGATTCCTAATAACAGTTATTCTCAGAAAAGTCAATGACAAAAATAATGAGGTTTACCTATGTCTGCCTATTACAGAATTTTCCTCCTTTACTTTATGGGACAGATATTGCTGAGAGCAAGAAGTATTGAAATTTAGCTGTCTGAAAGGAAAAAAAAAAAAAAAAAAAGGCAAAAAGGCTTAGAGTATTCTCAGCTCCTGGTCTTTTTGATAACTGAGTGTCCATTCTCCTTCCCACTGAGAAAGTAAACACATGTATCTTCTAAGCCTTACAATTTGGTGTTTGTGGAGTCTGTGTCAAGATGTATATGTAAATTCTGGTTTGTGGTTTGTTTGTTTTTTTTTTAATTGAAGTGGCTGGGATGAATCATCTCCGGGAGAATGGCATAGTGCACCGTGACATCAAGCCTGGCAACATCATGCGTGTGATAGGTGAGGATGGTCAGTCTGTTTACAAGCTTACAGACTTTGGTGCTGCACGAGAGCTTGAAGATGATGAACAATTTGTTTCTCTGTATGGCACAGAAGAGTATTTGGTAAGCTCAAAAGATTTTACTTCTGTTCAAGAAATGTTTGAAGTCTGAGGCCCTTTGGCATGGGAGTAGGTGAAAGTTGGGAATTAGTATTTAAACCTCTGTATTATAATTGTTTTCGTAGTTTCACCCTCTTTTACCTTGGTTTGTGCCAATTCTGCTGATCTCAACATGGTAGCCTTTAAATAATTTCCAGGTCTAATTCCCACTGTTGCCTTGTGTTAACAGCAGAAAACCATTATTTCAGTTATGAGTTTCTTTGTAGATATTTTCCAGTTGGTGTTTGAGCTACTTGGATGATGTTATGCATAGTTAAGGTTCATCTGACATCATAATTAACCAAGGAGAGGCAGGCAGAGAAGCATCACTACAAGCATCTTAGGCACAGTGTTCTTCCTGCTATGTTTTCCCACATTATCATAACTGGTATTCTCCTCTCCTATAGCTCATTTTCCAATTTGGCTCCCATTGTTCCAAGATCATCTGCAGGGAATACTGGCTTTCTCTTTTCTTTAGTGGTGTTTTATTCTAGTTGTCAAATTAAAAAAAAACAAAAAACAAACCCTCAAAACTTCAAAGTGTTTTTTGCAAAACTTCAATAATATTGGCTGTCATATCAAGGATAATATTCACATATTTTTGTGATATTCTGTCAGAAAAACTTAAGAAAATTCTATGATACAAGCTAACATTGCTTTTTTATTAGAGAGTTGAATGTTTAGAATGACAAGTTATCTTCCTGTAAACTTATAGATGAGATTTTTATTCTTTACATTGTTCCTAAAGCAATCCTAACTTACTGATTTCTGGTTTTGTTTTGCTTTTTTTTTTTTTTTTCTCTTTAGCATCCTGATATGTATGAGAGAGCAGTTTTGAGGAAAGAGCATCAGAAAAAGTATGGAGCAACAGTTGATCTGTGGAGCATAGGGGTGACCTTTTACCATGCTGCTACAGGGAGTTTGCCTTTCCAACCCTTTGAAGGACCTCGTAGAAACAAGGAAGTGATGTAGGTGATTTAGCAGGAGATTTTTATCTGTTTGTAAATTAAGTCAGTCCATGAAGTGCTTTTTATCAGGAAATCCTACACACATACAGTAAACATTAAAACAGTGAAAATATTTAAGGAAAAACTTTTTTGTGGCTTAACCTCAGTAGGCAGCTGAGCACCACAGAGCTGTTTGCTCACTCCCCCGCAGGGGAATGGGGAGGAGAACTGGAAAGATAAAAGCACAGAAACTCGTAGGTTGAGATAAAGACAGTTTAATATGTTAAAAAGACACAGAACAAACCCAACAACCCCCCCACACCCCTAGACCCAAAGGATGACAAAACCAAGAGCAAAAAATGATGCAAAAAAACCCCCCACTTGCTCATCATCAGCTAGCTGATGGCCAGTCAGTCCCCGAACAACTGCCACTCTAACACATTCCTGCCCTCCAGCTTTTATTGCTGAGCATGTCATATGGTATGGAATATACCTTGGGATCTGCTGTGTCCCCTTCCAGCATCTTGTCTGACATGCATGGATCAGCATGAGGAGCAGAAAAGGTTTTGACCCTGTGTAAGCACTGCTTATCAATAACAAAAACATCCCAGTCTTATTGGTGCTGTTTTGTCACAAATCCCAAACACATCACCATATGAGCTACTATAAGGAAAATTAACTGTATCCCAGCCAAAGCATTCTGCTGTAACAAGGATTTTGCTCTGTGGTACCTGAAGACCAGATTTAAGTATCAGAGCTTCCTCAAAGTACCACTATTTTTCCACACTTCTTTTTTTTCACCATGGTACTAGGCTGGTTTGTTGCAGTATGGTGTTTATAACTTTGATATGCAGGCAATATGATGGTATTATGAAATGGGTTTTCAGTGCTGCAAATTTTTGTTGTCCTTCAAATGACTGTCTTACCAGGCAGTCTTGAAATGCAGGCATTACCCATGAGACTGACATTTTTTGAGTAGAATAGTTGTGGAATGTGGCTGAAGATAACAGGAGTGAATTGTGACTGGGAAACAATTTATATCTATGACATGTTTGTTGGAATTGATACCTGCTTCATCTTAATTGTAGTCTACTTCTATTTTGTTGTTGCTTTGCGTGTTATTTTTGAAAAATAAAGCAACAGAGTACTTGGAAACATTAGTAGGCCAATAATGTCTGGCTTCTTGTATTCCTTGTAAAAACAGACTCAATTTTCTCAGTTCAGTGAACTGCCCAACCTGTGATTATCCTACAGGAATTCTTGTATCTCCTTGAGAGACAGGCAAGGAACATGATTTTTGTATGTACTTCATCCTCCAAAAAGAGAAAGCACAACTGAAATTTTCTGTTGTAAAAAGCCTATTGCCTCTCATCTGTTTCATGAGAAATTTGGGAAATACTAGCCTATTCAATACCAAATTACATCCAAATTGCTAGATGTTTCCAACTTATAGTCATTTCTCAAAGTCCAACTCCTGTTCCTTCTTTATCCCCAAGTGACTTGGTGGTGGCCAAATAGCATCTCATGCCATGGAACATGCTAGAAGCTGGTCATGTAAATGCCTAAATTGAACTGCCTTGAAAATCTAACTTTGATTAATTACACTTGTGAAAAAACTTCAGCTTCCTCCAGTGGTGCCTGAAATCCCTCTTAAAGTTGTCCCAAAGCTGAGGTGAACAAAGTTGTTTCTCCAAGAGAGCCTCAAGTGTTTTCTTTTCATTGTTTGCTATTTCAGCACCAGTCTGTCAGCTTGTAAGTGAAGCTTCCTGATTATTGCACCACTTAAAAGTTTAGGCCAACCTGTTAAGATTTATATTATTGATACCCCTTTGAGAATTAGTTACTAGGCCTATGTATGCATAAGAGGTGGTAGTTGAAGTCTCTGTTATTTTTATGATGTATCACAGGTATAAAATAACCACTGGAAAGCCTTCTGGTGCCATCTCTGGAATACAGAAAACAGAAAATGGACCAATTGAGTGGAGTTGGGAGATGCCTGTTTCTTGTAGTCTTTCAAAGTAAGTCTGAACTTCTCACAAAAGGTTTCAGTGCTACTTGATTGATCTTTTCCAGTTACTCTCTTAGGACTGGGTCTTTGGAAGAGATCTGACACTTGCAGTTTTCTTTGAACTCCTCTTAGGTTATCAAGTGTTTTTTCTTCCCATCTGTCCAAACAGTTTCACGTCTGCTAATTTACTAAGTATTTACTAATCCTCTAATTTTTGACTGCTAAATGAGCATGTGAGAATCTGAAGTGATATGAGTAGAAGAAATATTATTACAGTGTTTTCTCCACCCTAAGGAAAGACTATGAAGATTTAATAACATTTAACTGATTGCCAGCCTTTCTTTCAGAAATGTGAACCCAGACATTACAAGGATTAGACAGTAGGAAGAAATGATAAGAAAAGGCAATTCAGAGACTTGTGTCTTTGCCAGGAAAAAATTCACATCAGCACATTTCAACATAGTCTCATAGTATCTTTTAAATTTTTTTATCATCGTATTTTTGCTTTGATATCATAATACTCAGTAGGAACAGCCATGGAAGATCTAATATCAGTATTATCTTAAAAGCACCTCCCATAACCCATTTACCTATTTGTCTTCCTGAGAGTTTTTCAGTATATTAAAATTACTACTCTTTAATAATAACAGGAGAAGGAAATTATTTTGTGAAATGATCATAGAAACAAACTTTTCTGAAAGACAAATACATAGCTCCATAAGGGACAGTGTGCAAGTCTGATTTATATCAGTTCCTTAGTTTATAGTGTGCAGAACTTGCAGTTTATGTGTGTGTGTGTATATATATAGATATATATATATGTGTGTGTGTGTGATTTCCTCTGCTTATTTCATATATTTGAAGTGCTTGAAATAGTAAAGGAGTCAGAATTCTTCAATAAATATCCATTAAGAGAAATATTTTCAACTAGCATTTAAGCAGTATTTACGGTTAGAAGTTTAGTACTAAAGTGAGTTAGAGCAGAGCATCCACTGACCTCTAACGGGGCCATCAGTGTGCTTGTAAGCCACTGGTGTTTTCTTCTGGAATGTTTTTCTAACTGGAATGTTACCAGTTTTACTGCTGGATCCAAGTTTGACATGTACATAATGTTAAAATATTGAAGAAGTTGTTCATTACAACTCAGGAGTTGGACCCATATATTTCTTTGCAGTTCACATTCTTGAAGTAAACTACAAGTAGTTTAAGCTGGCCTTTCTTCTAGACTAATAATAAATATAAGGCAGTAGTTGCTCATTTTGTTTTGCAGCAGTTAAGGTGCATGCATGCATATTAAGCCCCATCTTGATCAGGATGAATTGTGCTAGTGTTGACAATTTAAATAATGAGGCTTTGCTAACCCAGCTGATTTTGATTGAAAGCAACATAGTGTGCTCACACAAGCAGATCAGGCAGCAAACCATAAATGGCAGTAGCTTCCTTCCAAGTGTTGAACTGTGCTAAGTGTGCTGAATGAGCTGGGTAAAAGACAATTGACCAGCAGTGGTAGGAGGTGTGTGTAGCTGTACAGTGTAGACTTTTAATTGCATGCCATTTTTCCAATACCTGTGAAATATGTCAGATACCAAGGGAAAAAATATTTCATAGCTGTGCCTAGAAGAAAAGAGATACAGTGTGTATGTTCATGAAAAGCAATGGGCATTACCATTGAACATTTTGGTTTTTTGGTGGAGGTGGGGATAAAAGAAGTCACTGGAGCGTGCTTCAAGGGATAATACATCAGCATTCATCAGACAGCTGAAACAAAGTATTGCAATTGATTACAAGGTAAAAAGATCCAAGTAAATTCAAGTTGTCCTATCTCTTCCTGGTGTTCTCTAGGGGTCTGCAAGTACTGCTCACACCTGTCCTTGCAAATATTCTTGAAGCAGACCAGGAAAAATGCTGGGGGTTTGACCAGTTCTTTGCAGAGACAAGTGACATACTGCACCGAATAATAATCCACATCTTTTCACTACAGCAGATGACCTTGCACAAAATATATATTCACAGCTATAATACGTAAGTTCTCTCTATTTTTATTACCTTTGCTATTTTTCAGGTAAGCAGTACTATGACCTCAGATCACTAGTGTTACAAATTCAGTTCATTGTTCCTTGGCAGTTTCTCTGAAAAAGTGAAAGCTTGTAATTCTCCTGTGTAGTCACAATGCATAGAAGCATGTTGACTAAAAGTAAAATCATTGAAGGTCAAATCAACTGATTTTAAACTTGGTTGTAATCAGTTACAGAGCACAGACAACCCTTGAGGTGTTACAATGTGTCCATGCTCTTAATGAATACCAACTCATTCCATATTTGTATGTTACTTGTTTGCAAAGTCATTTTCCAGAGACTCTGTTCAACTCTTACTTTTCTTACCTTGTCTTCAAGTGTGCAAAATTTGCACATCAGTGTCTGGTATAAAACTCTCATAGGGCTTTTGAAGTTGTAATTGGTACAACTTAAGATTCTGAGTTACATGGAGTTTACTTTATTGATACAAAATAAGTCCCTCATTAAAAATAATATAGAGCATGTGTTGTTCTCTCCTTTCTCAGTTTTACTATGCTGTGACTTATATTTTGAGAAAGCCCACATATTATTTTTGCAGAGTAATCTTGCTTGGGGCTCAACCTGCTTTTTGTACTTCCTTTTTTAAAAAAAATTACTTTATTATTATTTACCTTTATGACTATTTATATACTGGCTGCAGTATTAAGAAGTGACAGTGTACTAGTGGTGCACAGGAGGCAAATTGGTTAGTGTGCTTAAGGATTTTCTTCTATGTGAGAGGTTTTGTTGGGTTGTTGTGTGGCGTTTTTGGTTTTTTTGGGCTGCAGAGGTTTATTGTAAATTCTTATGCCATGTATCCATCATCACTCTCTACAACTCCCTGAAAGGAGGGTGTAGCCAGGGGGGGGTTGGTCTCTTTTCCCAGGCAACCCTCAGCAAGACAAGAGGGCACGGTCTCAAGTTGTGCCGGGGGAGGTTTAGGTTGGACATTAGAAAGAATTTCTTTACTGAGAGGGTGATCAGACATTGGAATGGGCTGCCCCGGGAAGTGGTGGATTCTCCATCCCTGGAGATATTTAAAAAGAGACTGGATGTGGCACTCAGTGCCATGGTCTGGTAACTGCAGTGGTAGTGGATCAAGGGTTGGACTTGATGATCTCTGAGGTCCCTTCCAACCCAGCCAATTCTATGATTCTATGATTGATTACTGGAAATAAAATAACGTCTTGGATCTTCCTTATCACCGCTGTCACAGGATATAATCTGGCTACCTGTTAGCTTACAGGCTGAACTGAACATGTGTGCTTTGGACATGTGAAACACCAGACTTTTCTCTCCACCTGTCTCCTTTGAAGAAATGGGAATGCCAGAGAAAGCTGAAGTATCTGTGTTGTTATCTGTGTTGCCTGTTTTTAGTGACCTTCAGGACAAAGGAAGTTTGTTTACACAGACACACTTTGGCAGAGAATCAGATGTAGAAAGGGAAGTTTGATATTTTGCAGGAAACAGCATTTGGTTTCGTAACAGAGCAACCTGGAGCCATAGGCACTGTGCTGCTTTTTGTTCTGCTTATAAATCAAATGCTGTCAGTGTAAAACCAGATTAAAGGGGATTTTAATTCACGTAATACAAAATCTAAATTGTTGAAGTATTGTAGTGAGTCTAACTACTACTGGTTATGTTGTTTGTATTACAGAGCTGCTATATTTCATGAGCTGGTCTACAAACAGACAAAAATACCATCTCAGAATCAAGAACTGTTATATGAAGGTCGGCGTTTAATATTGGAGCCTGGCAGATTGGCACAGCACTTCCCCAGGACAACTGAGGAGAATCCTATCTTTGTAGTAAGCAGGGAGGCAGTGAACATTGTTGGATTAATCTATGAGGAAGGTATATGAAAGTCATTTTCCCTTTCTTATAGCTCTCTTTGGTAAATAGTTCGGGTTATTTAATTGTTTATTTAATCGTTAGTTATCATTTTAAGTCTGTTATGTCTTAGAAATAGTGTTTGAAAATTTTCTGCTGATGATTTTGCTGTATGAGGAGAGGCTGAAGAAACTGTGTCTGTTCAGCCTTGAGAAGAGAAGGCTTAAGGGAGACCTTATTACAGTGTTCCATTACTTAAAGGGCAGCTACTTTTACAAGGAGTCACGTGGACAAGGGGCAATGGGCACAAGTTGCTCCTGGGGAGATTCTGATTGAACACAAGAGGAAAATCTTTCACTATGAGGACAGTCAGAAATTGGAATGGTCTCCCAGGGGAAGTGGTGGATTCCCTCACGTTGGAAAGTTTTACATCTCAGCTCGATGAGGTGCTGAGACATCTCATATAAACAAATAATATTAGAAGGGTTGGACCAGATGATCCTTGAGGTCCCTTCCAACCTGACATTCTATGATTCTATGATACCTTAAGCTCTAGGTATGCAGTCCAAATTTTTTTTTTAAATGCTGAGTATCCAGAATATTTTTCCAGTAGTAGTAGTTGATTGTAATTTTCATAGTAACTGTGTGTTGAGGTGTGGTGGTGCATGTGGAATTATGAAACTTTTTGAAGCGTGAAATTTTTAACAAATAGAAAGGAACATAATAGAATGGAATTGAGATATGGTTCTTCTTTTTCATTACTCACTAAGTGGAAATTCAAGTTTTTCTTTTTTTCGTTTGTCATGAATGTGGTAAGCCTTTCAGTTAACAGAGGAAGTCATGAAAAATTACCTTTCCTCAGAAGATTTTTTTTTCTGTTTCTGCATTACCTTAAGTTTTTGCATTTGATTTATCATTGAGAGGCTTACAGAGGGCCTTAGGCTAGAGCCCCTCTTTATAAGAGATAAGCTGGAGGACGTGCCTGCTTGAGCCAGCTGGCACTCACAGGAAAGTGCTGAAGAGTGTGTGTGAGTGAGATGATACAGATGTTTCTTTTATGTTTCAGTTTTACTTCCTAAAGTGCATCAACGTTATGATTTGGATGGGGATGCAAGTATGGCTAAAGTAAGTAATTATGTTTGTGATTTATATTTCTGTCTCAGATAATGACACTGAAATGAAAGATTTTCAGATGGATAATGTTAATGAAGCTATTTCTAATATGCTAGTGTGGATTCTGGTTACAGAAATGTATTTTTTAGTAAGGGCTTCAAAACTGTATTAAAGCCCTACTTTGTTTTGTTTTGTTTTTTTTTTTAAAAAAAAAAAAAAAAAAGTACAAACCCAAAACCCAACCTACTAAATCCCAAGTGCATAATTCAACAGTCAGGGGAGAGGAGCTTTGGACTTCTCAGATTATCTAGAAGATTCGTAACATTCCCTATGATGCTGCAAAACTTAATGTAAGACAATTAACTTCAATCTTTCTCTCAGTAAGAAGGAGTCTCTAGGACTCTGCAGAAGCGTGGAATTTCTGTAACCCCTCTTGCAAGTTTTCTGAATCTGTGGGAAATAAATTTTTTAATTCTTTTCATCATTTTTCTAAAACCACTTAAAGTATTCCTTGCCATGCTCAGACCACCATTTATAGTATGCCTATATAACACTGACTGCTGAGGAGCCTTGTGTTCAGACATGGTAATCCTGAGGGGGTGTGTCTCTTTGGATATAAGACATCTTAAAAACTATAAACTGACAAATTTTTGTTTATTATAATTATTTAAAATATTGTAAATTTTAACGTCAGAATCTTTGTTCACAGTTCTAAAGCAAACTTGTAAGTGGGATTAAGTGAATGAAGGAGGTCCCTTGCCTTAGAATTTAAAAATGTGTCATTTTTACAAGTTTTTTTTAATGTATGTGTTTAATTCCTAAACTACTGAGGAAATGTACTTGTGACTTTCCAGAAATTAAAGTAAATCCTGAGGGTGAGTGGCATCAGTCTTGTTTATAAAAGACTTATTTTTATCCCTAACAGATATTTCAGCAAAACTGGGCAAACTCACCACCATGTTTAGCTGTGCCTCCATAATGTCTTTGGTTATCTCCTGACTAAAAGTTTGGGCATTTTAAACTACCAACTTCATGTTATTCTTTCTTCTATTAATCTGTGTTTCTTCGTTGTGATTAATTGGCTCAAAACAATTGCTAAGAGAATGTTAGTACTAACTGTGGTTGTTGTTTGGTTTTTTTCCACCAGGCAGTAACAGGTATTGTGTGTTATGCCTGTAGAGTTGCCAGTTCTTTGCTACTTTACCAGGAGCTGATGCGAAAAGGAATACGATGGCTAATGTAAGAAATTGATTGAATTTCCTGGCTTTTTTTTTTTTTTTTTTTAATTGAGATATGCCTTGATTATCAGTACATAATTCTGTGATCTCTCACTATCTTCAGAGGTTTTCTTTACTCCTTGACTATGAATAGGTTTTCTGAATTTTTTTACTTCTTTCCTTCATTGAGGAAACAAAAATATCTTTTCTGACAAAGGTTTGGGTTTTTGCCATTTCATTTTCTTCTGTAGATTAAGTCTAAGCTCTGGTAAAATGCAAGTACAATTGAGGAGCTTGCACAAGATAGTCTTATGAGGATTATACTAATGCATCTTTAACTGAAATCTGTTCTTACTAGCAGTTATTACCAAAGGTATATTGTATTACTGAATGCTGGTAAAATGGCAGTCAAATCCTTTTCTTACAGACTAATGTTTCCTTTTTTTAGTGAAATAATCAAGGATGATTACAATGAAATGGTTCATAAAAAGACAGAGGTTGTCATTAGACTGGATTTCTGCAGCAGAAACATTGAGAAAGCTGAGAAAATGTGAGTAGAAGCACTAGATGGAATGCATTGGTTTTTCATTATCATCTTTAATGACAGCAGGTTTTTAAGTTATGTTTATTTATGAGTTTTTTGCATCCAAAAATTAAACTTTAATTGCCTATCCTTGCTGGTTTTAGAAAGGAAACCTTACTTGAGATTTAGAAGTACGCTTTACATTAGAGTGCTGAGTTTGCTGCTTAACCTAGTGGAAGCAACTAATTACTATTGAGTAGCAATTGTATGTGGTCTTTTTCTCTTTTCTGACTCAGCTCATGTGCTACTATTGATTTTGGAAGCCACAGTAAATCCTTGACAAAGAATCATGTAGCTTTCCTTTCATTAGTGCTTTAGTCACTGAGTTTGCTTGTGTGTGCTTATTAAGGATGCCTTTAAATACTGGCCCAGCTTTACAATATTGCAGCTTTAGGACCATAGCATTTTCTGTGTGGGAGAAATTTTAGTGCTGAAATACAATATAGTGCAGCTGGGAAAAAAAACCAAACAAAAAACCCCAAATGAAAATCATTAAAAAAAAAAAAAAAAAGCAAAAACAAACTCAAAAACCCAAACCAAACACCCCCAAAAAACCAAAGCACCTCTGATCAAACAAGTGGAAAAACAAGCCAAAAAGCAACAGCAACAAAAAGAAAAAAAACAACCAAAAAAACCCACTAAAACCCAAAGCTGCATTCATTTATCCCTAGATCACAGTGCATACACAGAGATATAACAGTAATCTGCATAAGAAATTCTACGTGCCATATTTTGAAGTGCCTGACTATTAATTTATTTTTGTCTGTTTCAGTTAATGGCAGAGATCTGTATCACAGAATCTCACTGTTGCCCATGTAGAACTATTTAGGTCAATATAGTAGTAAGTTTTTTGGAGTGTTTTCTTTAAAACTGACTTTATAATACAAAACAACTACAGAATTTTTATCTCTTAGCATAGGAGACTTCCAAGTTTGAAAGAAAGACACTAATTTCTTTTGTCTTCCATTCCAAGGAAGCAAATGTTTTCCAATCAGCAGACTCTTCTGCCCTGCCACTTTCAGTCAAGTGCTGTCTGTAGAAGATGGGATTGCACCACTGAATTTTTCCTCCAAGTTTCATTTTTTCTCTCTCTCAGTCTTTGTTTCATCTTCCAAATCCCACTCAATGTCTAATTCTTAGTCACATTCTTTTCCACTTGCAAGTATTTTGTTCAGTCTTTCGATGAACTAGCACTAGCTCTGTCTTTAAGGTGGGTTAAAGATAGGAACTTTAAACTCCAGCTCTTCACAGGCTTCTCCTATGAGTAGTTGTTTCTCTATTCTACTGCCAGTCTTCCTCAAATGCTGTCTTGGTCACAGGGTTCTGTAAACTTGCTTCCAGGCTGCTCTGAAAATGCAGATGCTCACAAGACAATTAATGCACACATGTAGAGCCTCTGGGTTTGCAGGGCAGGCTTAAGACCAAACTTCAGTCATGTTGGAGCTGCTGGGTGTGTGCTAATGGAACAGCTTGCATGGAGTAATTATGAGTAACCAAGGATTTGTCAGATTTTGCATGTGCATGCCAGACATGTGCAAACTGACACACCTGGGCTTTAAAGCAAACAAACAAGCAAAAAAAGTGAAATTAGCAAAGTTGGTAACTAGCAAGGTAACAGAATACCTGTGTAGCCTAATTACAAATCATCAGGGCTGTAACCCAAACTCTTCTTCAAGCCAGTTTACAGTAGCTGACAGGATTGGTTCTTGCTTGCTCTGTATTTGGTTCAGATAGCTTCTTTTTGCATTCTGCCAGCAGAAAACCACTTAAAGCTCAGTAAAAATGGCTCTAGCTTCTGCTTTGTGGTTTTAGTGAATTCAACAGTGTCTCAGAGCATCAGTTTGAAAAAAAATCCATTCACTTGCAAACTGGAATAGTTCTCATGTGAACAGGAATTTATGTTTGCATATAGTCTTTTGGCCTCTTACAGAGTCACAGGACTTTCTGTTAATTTGACTTCATGAGTCTTTTATGGAATTAGCAAAGGACCTGTCCTCTTGTTTGTCATCTCATTTCAAGGCCATGCTAAGCTTCAAAGCATGACAATGCAAAGCTTTTATTTGAAAATGTAAACAAAGAATGAAGCCCGAGTGAAATGATGTATTTTTTGAGAGCAGATGAGCTGGTTTTGATGTGTTTTTTAAAACAAAACATGCCTGAAACTCAGCAGAAAAAATACTGTCCTGAATGATTTATAAGGCACTTGAGCTCTGGTCACATGAAGAGTTTCAGTATGATGGTGCTACTAACCCAGACTTAAGGCTTTGGTAACTCAACCTTTCCAATAAGAAAAGCATTTTGGTGCACTGCAATATGAGTTTGATGCATATCATTGACTATTTTAAATAACTTTAGTTTGGTAACCCTTTGAAAATTGTTTTATGAGAAGAAATAGTTTTCCTTTGCCTGTTGCGTACAAGTAATGAGAATAGAATAAAGAAGTCAGGAATGGATTTTTCGGATTTGTTTTTAACAGGTTATAATTCAAGGAATTTTTTTTCTTACCTAAAATGTTTACATTATCAATGGCCACTTAAGTTTGTCAGTGTTCCATGGTTGCTGCTTGACAGATACTGTATTTTATATAAAAGAAAAGGTAGTTATTGTTACACTCTAGATTCAAGGAGTATTTTGAGTGTATTTACTGGTTGATTATTTTCTTTTTGAATGTGCTGCTTTTTTTGTGGTCAGCTATGAGAATTTGATGCAGATCAATTTGGAAGCATCAGAAGTGGATGACATTTCAGAGATACATACAAAGCTGTTGCGTGTAAGTATCTTACAAAGTCTGTGTTACTCTCAAATGGTGTTTCTAAAGAAAAAGCCAAATAGTTGCTTACACAGGTTCTTCTGTGAATAACAACTCTAAACTTTCAAAGTTATCTTTAGGCTGCTAAATATTGTTAAATGAGATGTGGATATCTTACTGAAAGCAGAGGAAGTTCTTTTTTTACACAGTGTAATGAAAATAATAAGTTCCTGAAAGTATCTCCTATTTTTCTAAAATACCAAGGCAAAACATTATAACCACAAATATATTCAAGTTTGCAGGTTTTTTTCCTTTCCTTAAAGAATTTTAAACTACTTTGTTGGCTTTCTAAAATGGTGCATACACAAACACACTTCTGGGTGATTTGCTTTGGACTTTGCATAATATTTCCAGACAAGTAATGAAAAATTGAAAATAACTTCACATTCTGATGTCCAGGGAAGGTGCAAAGTTCTCCATTCTAGAAGCATAAGGTGATTAAGTGCATTTTTTATTTTGAAGATTGTATGAGCTGCAGAGATAGAAAGGTATGAATTATGTAGATGATCATTATTGGAATTCTTAATATACCAAAAGAACAAGTGTAGAAGTAAGTAGGGAATATATGAAAGTTGGAAAAGTTTTGTTGAAATAAAATAAATATTAGTTAACAGAAATGCCAGCATCAAAGATTATTCTTTCTTTCATAATACCATGCTTTATCTGCTTTTAGCAAAGCTCAGCCAATAATTGGGCTTTTTTTCTTTTTTTTAATGAAGGTCAGTTTAACGAATTAGTCTGCTGTATTAATATGCTCTCTATGTTTTCAGCCTCAAGTAATTTTTCACTTTGCCCAGTGGTAAGATGGTACTTTCTTGTTCTTACATAGCTCTCCAGCTCTCAGAGCACAATAGAAACTAGTCTTCAAGATATCAAAACCAAACTTTCTCCTGGTGGTTTACTGGCTGATACCTGGGCAAATCAGGAAGGCATGCATCCAAAAGACAGAAGGTGAGTAACTGCATGAATTGATTAAATATGTATTGAATTCTACAGTGAGAAAAAAAAAATCATTAATAGGTACTTAAGTTTATATTTAAAATATGCACCTTTCTTCCTTTTGTCACTCTAGTCCAGAAAGGCTGCAGGCTCTGCTATGTTCCATCACTGATATTTATTATCAGTTCAAAAAAGACAAAGCAGAACGAAGTAAGTAACTTATTTGATTCACTTTTACCATAAACTGTTGTGTAAAGTACAGATCAGTCCTTGTTCCACAAAGATATTTGTGGTAGGAATGGAAAGTTAGTCATGAACAGTGATGGTTGGTCTGTCTTAGTGAGATACTGTCATAAAGCCCATATGATTGAAACACCACTCTTGATCTCATAAATTTGAATTGCAAGATTAAAGAGGAGAGAAAAAAAGTAGTAAATGACCACTTCTACCTATAAAGATAGAAGGAAACTATATAGGAAAAAGTTAGTGGAGAAGTAGAGTTTTTTGTAAGTACAGTTAACAGAATTAAACTGGTAATGTCTATCATCTGCTCTGATCCTAGGGCTTCCTTATAATGAAGAACAAATTCACAAGTTTGACAAGTAAGTTTTGAAGTTGCTTTCATATGCTCTTGCCAATAACTTCTTCTGTTGGCTTTTGTTGTAAATTGTGACCTCTTTAGAATCCTGGGTTTGGGGTTGGTTTTTTTTGTAAAAATTTTTCTTTCACTATCTTAAATATGTAGGTATGCCAGCATGTGGTAATGAGGTGCTTTCTGGCAGTGGAGTTTCTTCACTGATAGACCTTCCAAATGTACCTGTGAAATACCTGTATGTGACTGTGGCAGAACTATCTTATAGCAAGTACATTTTCCCCCCTGTTTTTTAGGAAGGAAAAAGCCCTTACTAAGAGTGAAGTGACTTTGTGACTAATGTTGAGATAATTTTCTACTGATTATTAATCAAATATGGATGAGTTGAATGAAATTTTTTCCATTCAGAATCCCCTTTCCTTAAACATACCAACCTCCTCAGATAAATAGTGACTCAGAGAAGACATTTGGCCATTTGCTCATAGACAAGTAGTTGCAACTAAATGCTTCAAGTGATCCTTTCTTCTCCCTGCTAGGGAATATTTTGAAACATACTGTCAGTTCATGCAGCTTATCGAGCACAAATAAAGGTGGCTGAGGGAATTTTAAGTCCACATATCTCTTCTCCAAGTTTTGGAAAGCGATTTAGAGGAACAGGCTTTTGAAAGCAGTGTAATGCTGTTTTGGTTCTTTCTGTGTTGCAGGCAGAAGCTCTATTTGAATGCTACAAAAGCCATAGCTCTATTCAAAGATGAATGTGTCCGCAAGTATGACACATTTTTGGACAAAGCTGAGGACTGGGCAAGGCAAGCATCTGATTTCTTTAATATTTGGTAAGGTTTGCTGCAACGCTTGTATAATGAAAGCTCTTAAAAGATCTTTTATTTTGTTTCAGGAAAATGCTTCACACGAGAAAGCAGTTACTGGCTCTCACCAACCAGTGCTTTGATATTGAAGAGGAAGTATCAAAATACCAGGATTATATAAATGAGGTAGAATACTTTAAAATAATGTTAAATATTTGCATAGATAAAAGACTGCTCCACATTTTTTAATGTCAATAGTGTCATTTATAGTGAGTCTTACATTAATGCAGTTGTATTAAAATATAGGGCTGCATGGATGTAATATTTGGTCTATAGTAGCTTTACTGCTCATGGTGGGGTGGCATAGAGTGAATCCTGACTTAATTTTGAGTTTGGTGGGGGGGAGTTGGGTTAGGGTTTGTTTGATTATTATTGTTTGTTTTGGGGTTTTTTGGTGGGGTGTTTTTTGGGGGGTGTTTTGGGAGGATTTTTTGGAGGTGTTAACATCCCCCTCCCAGGAAAAGTTGTGCAAATGTATGTGGGTTCATTGAGAAGTGTTCTGTGTAACTGTTGCCATAGTAGTATAGTAGTATCTGAGCACATAGTGGATTGTCTTAATACTATTCTGTAGCATAAACCCACCACTGACCTATTCAGGATTAGGGGACAAGTGCTGTAGGATACATTCTAAACTAATGCTGGTGAATGAAAGAAAATGTTTTGTTAAAATTTGGACAGTGACTCTGGAGGATGCAGATAATAAGAATTACCTCAAAATTGAGAGAATGAGAGCATTTTTATGCAACAAAATTAGAAGTCTCTTTATAAAGGAAACATGAATTGAAGAAAAGTACCTGATAGGTGTAAAAGTAATTAAGGAATGGTGGAGAGCAGCATTTTACTTGTTATTTGTTTGTAGCACTACCAAAGTCACTTATTGCTTAAGGTCCTGTTGCCTTAGGATATCTACAAACATAACAAACAGGTAGTTCTTCCTTTTGAGAGTTTCTTATGAAAGTAAAAGACCCTTAAGAAGATGGAACAAATCAGTGAACTATAGATGGTATCAATTCAAAACTTTCTATGATGTTCCCGATTTGGGGAATGTCAGCTGCCTTTGTACTGTGATGATTTTATGAGGAGGTATCATAGCAATGGAGACTTTTAAAGAAGGATTTTAAGGTGGACATCAAGATACATAGGACATAGGACAGCTTAGATTGTAACTTACATTGCCTTTTTATCTATTACAGTTACAAGATGCTTTGCCACAGAAAATGTTTGCAGCTTCCACTGGGATGAAACATACAATGAACACAGTCTATCCAAGCTCAAACACACTAGTGGAAATGACTCTTGGGTGAGAATTTTTTAATTGCATTGATGTTATATTCTATACCTATTATACAAATTGCCAAAAAGTATTTACAGTTGACTTAATCATTGCTGTATTAAGATAAAGAATTATATGTTGCAGAAAAAACTTTGTAGTGTTAAAGCCATGGTACAGATTTGGAAGCAAGTAGAGGACAAGAGTAATAAATCATCTGTCACTTTTATTAAATAACCAACCTGTTATCTATCCCTTATTTTGTCTGCAATGACATGTTACTGAAAGCTGTGTGGTAGTGAGTGATCATAGCAGATAACTGTCCCTATAAGAACTGTAACCCTTCTCTTGCTTCTTGTTACTACAGTATGAAGAAACTAAAGGAAGAAATGGAAGGGGTTGTTAAAGAGATGGCTGAGAACAATCAAATTTTGGAAAGGCAAGCAAATGTTTTCCCTTTTTGGGTTGGTGCTGAGAACAAGCTTAATTTGGTACACTTTATAGATTCAGAACTTAAACTAAGGGATGATCCTATAATCTCTTCAACTGTAAATAGATTTTGGACTGTATATCTCAGGTAAAACAACAAAGCCAAGAAGTATTCAGAGCCTTGAAATCTTACTGTAAAATCACTCTGGCACAGCAATCGTGGCATTTTTGTTTCACGTTACTGATGTTTAGCTAATAAAGATGTGTTGCACAGACAGTAATTTGGAATTTAAACACAAAACTCTTGCAACAATCTTTTAACTCCTCACATTTAGACATAGTTTCTAACAACTGTGGAATTATACCAATGTGAATGAATTAACGATTTTGCCACTTTTAGATTGCTTAAATAAAGTAATGGGAAAGAGGCCAACATATTCCTTACAATTCTGAGGGTGGTGTTGTTAATCATAGAGACTGATTTTGCTTTTTTTCCAATGATGATGATAAAATATATAAAAATAATGATCTGAAAGCTTCAGGGTAAATTGCTGGTAGAGCTGAATTTAGCATCCAGTGGAATTGATTTTGCTTTGTTCCCCATCCCCAGCTTTGTTCTTAGAGCACAGTATTCTCTTTTTTGTCTTCTTTTCACATACCAAAGTTAGATACAAATGCATGTGTTGGCAGGCAGCAAGGGAAAGGAAAGACCTGTAAATAAATTATAATGAATTAAAGATTCTGTAGTCAATTACCTAATCCTCAAATATCCTCTTTTTCATTTTAGGTTTGGTGCTTTTACTAGGGATGGTGGCCTGCGGAATGTGGACTGTATTTAGCTTCCAAAGGACCTGAAGGGACTTGTACATTTTTTCAAAGGGAAAAAATTTCAGTTAGGACATTTAAAAGCAGATAGAAGATCTGTATCCTATTTGGTTGGTTTTCTTCTTTTTTTTCCCCCCTACAATTGTAGTATTAAAAAAATGTAAATATGTATAATATGTAAATATAAATGAAATATATATCTTTTTTTTTGTCAATGTTAGGATAGAATTACCCGCCACCCCTAGGAGGACCTCTGACAGTGTCCTAAAGGAAAAAAGCATTGTTGATGGAATTTGCATTTGCTAACTTTGAATATTGCCCATTTTCAGAGTGCAATTTAGTCTTTATTGCAGAAGGACTTTCAGAACTCTAAACGTTATGAATATCTTTTAAAGGGTATTTTGGATTTCCTTTCACCATGACTATTATTTTTGAGTCTAGCTGAATGACTCTGATCATCACAGAACATGACGACCATTTTAAATGAGATCTTTTTAAATAAGTGTGAATAGGGACTAAAAGTGCTGATAGAACAGAGTGGAAATACATTTATCTTTTCTTCACATCCAAACTGTTAGTTCACTTATACTTGAGAAAACAAAATCACAATTTTTTTTAAGTTCCTCTCCATATTTGGTGCCAGGTTGCCTGTAATTATTTGACTGCTCAGTATATGGAAGTTTTGCACTCCAGGTTGTCAGACTGAGTATAAAAATTCCTTTTAATGAAGTACAGCATTTTCAGGATTTCCCTGAAATGTTCACCTTTAAAAAAAGAGAGTTCATAAAATAAAAGCTTTTTCAGAATCCTGCTTGCAGGCATGATTTTTAAAAAAGGCTGAAAAATGGTATTAGGAGAGTTTGTAGGCAAGTCAGTAGAGTAGATGGCATCATGCCTCAGTGGTAACTGAATATTGGAAAAATTAGTTACAGTCTAGATCTTGAAAAGGGACTGTACACCTTACTGACCTGTGACTGAGCTATCAAACTTAGGTGAAAAATTTAGTCAGACTGTATGTTTATTTTCAGTATCAGTAGTTACTAGTTTTAGTTCTCCGTGGCTGGGTCACAGGGATGCTCCAAAATACATAAGAGAGGAAACTCAGAAAAAATCCCACACTTTGTGTGGATATACACTTATTTGTTTCAAACAAAGAGCGTGCATATATTGCAGGACTTGTTCTTTCCTTGTAGAAGCCTGGCCTTGGATGTTCAGTGGTGTCCAAAAGCACTTCTAATTGCTATATTACATCTGAAAGAAGAGCTGGACCAAGTATATTTAGAATTTCCCAAATTTAATGCTGAAACATTAAGGTGCAAACTGAACAGTAACCCATGATAGCATCTGATAGTTTTCTGATGCTTATTCCTGGCTTATCTGTCCAGATCAAAATATAAAGCATTTCCACTGCATTTTTAAAACATATTTTAATAGAAACTTATGAAATTTCTAATTTATTCTTTCATTGTTTAAAAGAAGAGGAAATTCATTGCCTTGATGTCTGAGACCCTGCTTTCCAGTGTTCTTGGTGAGAATCACACATTAAAATAGCATTCAGATATTTTTACACCCACGTGAACAACTTCTTTCTGAGCAAGTTTTGTTCTCCCACAAATCTAGCCAATGTGAAGGGAGTGCACAGTTTGTTGAATGTTTTTCCTTGGTTAGCTATGGCATTCTTAACTGTCTGTTTTACAATACTGGAATCATGTCTAACTGGAATGTTTTAATGCCTGCTTGTACATTTTTTCACTCACATTCATGGTCTTGCCAAATGCCAGTAAAGCACATGCAAGTGTAAGAAGAATTGGGCTCTTGGAATGTGCTTAAATTGTATTTTTTTTCAACATCATGTCTGTAACACTTTGTTGTTTCAAAGTTTCTTAATTTTGAAAGAAATCAAATGTTAGTTGGAATGTGTAATTCTCAACTTCTTTATGCTGACCAGTCTGAAAAAGATTAATTGTAGTAACAATATAGTCTGTATATTGAAATTTGTGCTGCCTTCTTTAACATGATTGAAAATTTTTTTGTTTTATTTTATGTTACACTTAAGTGTCCTGATACATCAGTCACGCTACTGATTTGCCAAAAGAAGTAATGGAAAGTAATATATGGTTCTTCCTCCTGATGCTGTTTTACTGTTTGGCAGGGGTTAGCTCAGTATATTAATTATCTGTTACATGAACAAGCCTGTCTTCATATGAACTGTGAAAATGCATGAGTGAATGACTTAATGGCATAAATACATCATCAGCCACTGAATGTCCAGTGTGTACTTACTCCTGTGTCTTTCCATAATTTCACTTTCTGTTCATTTCAGTATTATGTTACAATTTGTAGCTCCTCATAAATGCAGAATGAAGCCTGAAGTCTGAGGTAGCAAATTGCAGCTTAGCTTGCATTAGCCAGCTGTCCAGAAAACATCACCAGCACAGGCAACATGGCAGAGCTGCTTATCCTTCTTATTTATTTTTTTAATCATCACTCTGCTGGCATGTGTTCTGAACAATGTTAATTCTCTGTAACCGTGGCAAAATTCCTGTTCCATGCTCAGTGGGAAACAGTCCACGGGTGGAGCTCAGTCAGTTAGTTAATTACTGCAGAAGTGTTAATCATAGAGAAATTTTGGATGTAATCCTATGGCAAGGATTAAAAAGGCTGAATGTAAAGATTACTACTCTCTTTTTTTTTTTTTTTTTTTAAACGTTGAAGCCTAGGATGATAGAATGGTTTGGGCTGGAAGGGGCCTTTAAGATCATCTAGTTCCAACCCCCTGCCATGGGCTGGGACACCTCCCAGCAGACCAGATTTTATCAGTTGATGGGGAAACATACAACTCTGTTAAAACTCCTCAGGCTATGACACCATCTGGGTTGGGGAATATATTTGTTTCTGTTGAACACAGCTGCCCATAGCACATCGCCCTGACTGATCTGCAGTTATGGGAGGATTACATTGACTTCACCTGAAATAATTATTGGTAGGACATTGGGTGCTGCATTTGTGTGTAGCCATAATAAGGTACTTGGGAATCAGACAAATTCAGAGGGGGGATGTGGAATAAACTGCAGTTACATAAACTTGTTTAGGTAAAATTAAGCACAGAACTAATCCTAAGTAGTTACATTGCCTGCTGTTACCATGCAGTCCCTTCCAGGGATGACTTGGTAATTGGAGTGATACATTAGATACATTTGGTTATCTAAACCAGGCACAGCTGTGAGCCAGAGACCTGAAAATCAGTGGGATGGATGTCCAGGCTGGTCAGTGCAGAGGAAAGACTGGTTTACCTGTGACTAGACCAATGACAAGCACTTCTAAACTGGCTTATCCATTAAAATAAAAAAATACACTGACCACCTGAAGATAAGTGAGGGGAGGAAAAAAAAGATAATAGAGTCTGGAAAACTGACCTGAGGGAAAGTGGGGGGAAAAAATGGGAGTTGGCTGGCTGGGAGAAGACTGGAAGAAGTGCAGAGCCTAAGTTTTTAGTCAATTAAAGACTTGCAGAAGGTCACAGTTCACCAGAGTCAGTGATGAAAGGATTAGAATCACCAAGGTTGGAACAGACAGGTTAACACATGCTGCTGTGCTATAAACATGGGCGTGCTGCTCTTGTTCAGCGTTGTATTCTGCTCCTAAAAACACAAGTGTACAGTGCTCTCTGTGGCTACCCGGGCTTCCACAGCCTTCCTTCCCATCAAGGTATGTGTTGTGTCACTGCAAGCCTAGCCTTGGAAAGTAGTTCACAACCTAGCTGCCTTTTTTAGGCAGATCCTTTTAGTCAGGAACAACTGACGTGCATCACAGAATGGATTGGGATGGGTTGGAGCACAGATCCTATGAGGAGAGGCTGAGGGAGCTGGGGCTGTTCAGCCTGGAGAAGAGGAGCCTCAGGGGAGACCTCATCACTCTCTACAACTCCCTGAAAGGAGGGTGTAGCCAGGTGGGGGTTGGTCTCTTTTCCCAGGCAACCCTCAGCAAGACAAGAGGGCACGGTCTCAAGTTGTGCCAGGGGAGGTTTAGGTTGGACATTAGAAAGAATTTCTTTACTGAGAGGGGGATCAGACATTGGAATGGGCTGCCCCGGGAAGTGGTGGATTCTCCGTCCCTGGAGATATTTAAAAAGAGACTGGATGTGGCACTCAGCTTTTGCCAGCTCCCCCCCGTGCCAGCGTGAGGGTTGCTTCGGTATCCTCGAGTGTGCCGATGCCGTGCGACGCGGGGTTTGTGGGCACTGCAGAGTGGGCTGTGGGAAAGCGTCTGCAGCCCCGCAGCCCCGCGCCGGGATGGGGAGAGCCCAGCCTGGCCCCTCGGGCCCTCGCCATGCCCGCCCCGCGCTTTGCTTGGCAGCCACCCTTGCTAACTCATCATGAAAGATGACTCAGGCGCAGTCCTACTGCTGCTCCCCTTGCGACAGCCACAGGAACCCTGCAGCAGTTTCAGATGTAAGCAGACAGGAACACTTTACAATCTCTTAAGAAAGCAGGTGAAAAGACTTCACTTTTTTTTTTTTTTTTTTTTTTTCCCTCTCCTCTGCACTTTCACTTCCTGGAACACTCTAATTGTCCAGACGAACTTTTCATAAATCCTCCATCTCCTGAAAACGCATTACACCCGGGCTACACCCCACTTTATAGCACTTAAAATCTGTGCAAGGCTGCATTAAAATAGCGGATGTTTCTAATGCCTAGGAGAGGTGACAGCCAAAGCTACCGGGCGAGCTCACTGACAGTGCTCACTGAAGCTGCAGGTTTGATAGATGCCGGCTTTACCTCTTCGCTGTGCTGGGACTTATTGCCAGCTTGCTACAAAGAGGGAGGATGGGTTCGGAGCAGAGACCTGCGAGGCCGACGTCCGCCCTGCGCTCGCCTCCCTCCGCGGCTGCCGGTGGAGCTCACGGCTGCTGCGAAGGAGACTTCCCAAAATGCTTCCCGTGAAAACTTCAGCTGAGGAAGCAAAACAAACCCAAAGTCTCCACCAGAATCATCGTGTTATTAGGTCTTAATTGCAGTGACACCAGTAAAGCGTACCTCATGGAGAAGCTTCACATCACCTATTTGTAATCACAGAACTGTCACGCTTGGAAAAGACCTCCAGGATCACCTCGTCCAAGCGTCCACACCCCCGCCAAAAAAAAAAAAAAAAAAATAATAAAAAAAAAATCTGTCTGTATCACCATGCCCAGTAGAGCATGTCCCTTAGTGCTTGATCTACACGTTTTTTCAATATCTCCAGGGATGGTGACTCCACCACCCCCCTAGGCAGCCCTTTCCAGCGCCTAACTACTCTCTAAAGAAATTCTTCTCCGTATCTAGTTTAAACTTCCCTTGGTGCAACTTCAAGCCATCCCCTCTAGTCCTGGCATTATTCACTTGAGAGAAGAGGCCAGAACCCGCCTCCCTACGACCTCCTTTCAGGTAGTTGCAAGGAGTAATGAAGTCTCCGACTCCTCCAGAACGAGAGGAGACGCAATGCGCGTACCGGCAGGTGAAAGTGCAACGAGCGACTTTCCGCGGCGGCGGGACGAGGCGCCGGGGCCGTCAGAGCGGGAGCGTTTCAGAGCCCCCGGTTGCGCCTGTTCGCTCCAGAAGCGAAGCGGCGACGCTGCGGGGAGCCGGCGGCGGACACGCCGCGCTCTGCGGTCCCTGCCCTCCCGGTCGCGGTGCGGAGCCCACCTCCACCCCCCCGCTGCAACCTCCTGCCCGCTCCCCTAGCCCGCGGCCGTCATGTGCGGGAGGCGTCAACCACCGCCCGCCCCGGCCGCTCGGCGGGGAGAGGCCGGCGCATCCCGCTCCGCATGTCGGCGGCCCCGGGCCACAGGCGGGGGAAGCCGCCGTGGGGCTGGCCGGCCCGGGCGATGTTCCCGCAGCCGGAGGTTCCCGTCGGAGTCCAGGGCCTCGCGTACGGCGGCGGCGGCCGCCGCCGCCCGGCACCTCCGCGGCCCCGCCACGTCCGCACCATCTTTGAGGCTCCGCCGGCGGATCCGCCTCACCGTTTCGAGCCGGCGGCGGGAACGTGGTGCGACCTCTGCTGCCGTTTCGTCCTCTCGCAGGGCCTCCGCTGCGCCGGTGAGAGCCCGGCCGGGACCCCCGCGGGGAACCGGCGGCGGGAGCGGGGAGCGGCGGGGCCGCGCTGGGTGCTGGGAGGTGCGGGAGTTCACGGCACGGAGGGTTCGGCGGCTTGGGGGGGCTGGGGTCGGTGTCGGTGCCCCCCGGTCAGTGCCATTGCCTTCCTTCCTTCCACACGGGGTCTGAGCGGGAGCCTGGGTGTCCCCACACGAGGCGCTGGAACACGAGGGCTGTCGTCGGGTGATGGCGAGGAGCGGGGTGACAGTGTCGCGTGGGGCGATGGTGTAGCATGGTTGCGGTGTGAGGCAGGTGAGCACATTCCATCACCGCCCAACGGGGGGAAGGTCATACCCCTTACAGGGGGTGGGCTCTGAAGAGTTGTTGTGGCTCCCACCACTGGCAAAAACCACGCAGTCTTCTTCCCGGTCCTTCGGGTAGGAGGAGGTGGCTGTGTGTTGGAGCGCGGTATGTCCCGTGTGCTCGCCACCGATGTGTCCTTTTGCCCTCTGGGCTTCGATTCGTAATAGGCAAAAGGCGTTTTCCTTTCCCTGAGTAGAAAACAATTTTTCTGCTCTTCAGCCCGTTCATTACCACTGTGATTCTCAATAATAGTGATTCCATGCACCTGCTCTTCATGGTAGGAGAACGTACACGATGTGATGGTGAAAAGTCCTCTTTTGCCATCCTTTGGTTTGAAAAGCATTTGGCCACTTCATGGTGACTCCAAGAGTAGTTTCAGCTTGAAACCAGTGGGCAAGCTCATTTCTCTGGCTGTTCTTTACCAGCAGCTGCCACGCTACTGTACTTTTTTAGGACAACCTAGTGCTGTCCCTAGTGGAGTGACATAAGGTGTGTGATTTTGCTTTGGATTCACCTCACTGATCCTTTGCTTAGCAGATGATACCTGAAACCCATGGTGAGACATAAAGGAGATGTAATCACCTTGCCCTGACCTCTGATGAGATACAAAATTTCTGTTAGGATATGGTGTGCTCACAGTTGCACCCTACTTTCAGTAGCTCTATTTTTACCCTTACTCTCAGAATGGAAATGCTTTGACTGCGAAAATAAAATGGTTTTTATTTATCACTTAAATTACTGCACTCTTTGTTCTGACAGGATGCATAGTGCATTGAAGTGAAAATAGACCTTAAAAACAATTTTTATATTATTTTATTTTATGATCAAATGCTCTATGGCAAGAACTCCAAGTGTCATGTTGGATTATATATCTTCCAGCAATGTTTTCTCGGAATGATTACAGCTTACAATGTTTTTCCTTCTCCTCCGTGACAAGCTCCATTTTTATGAGGCATAGTACATCAAGCTGCTCTCTTAAATTGCTGTTTAAGTAGCAGAGGAAGCATTCAACATTTATGACCTTGCATTAATATAATATTTAAAAGCTGCAAAGTGCTATGGAGATGAAAGGAAACAGTAGCTGAAGCACACAAGGATTGCTGCAAGAACCTCTGTTCTTTCCCAGTTTGCAGCACACCAGCAAGCCAGACCGATGAACAGATCTGTCTGAAAGATTGGCTGAGGGCAACAAAAGCAGTAGCTGTGTCAAGATAGCTCAGAAGTGTGAAGGAACATGTGGCTGGCTGCCTCAGAGCTGCTAAATCCACTCTGTGGCCAGACCTCAGTCTGCACCATTAGTCCAGGCCTCCTCCATGAGTAAGTGAAAACAGAAGAAAAAGATGTCCCCTGCTTTGGAAAGTTGGCAGACACAGCTGCACTCATCATCTAAAGTGTGTCTGAGCTGGCCTTGAAAGCTGCAGCAGATACATCTGGGTCTGCAGCTGAATTTGTGGCTGCTGTGGTAGCATCTGTGAAAATGAGGTTAAAATTGCAAGTGCCTTTCTAGGGTTTTGATCCGCCTGGCAAGGTGTGACAAGCTGAAAGGTTCCCAAATAACTCTGTGTTTTCCAGACACCACAAGGGGGAGGGACTTTAATTGCATGTCATCTAAAAAGCAAAATGCAACAGCATCTTCCAGGTGGTCCACTGCTGATAAGAGGGAGCTTTGTCTAAATTGTCATAATTCTGACTCGCAAAGACATAGGTATTATATTTATTTAAATTACCCTGTTTGAGTGTTGGTTGAAGTCAGTTCTTACTAGATCATTGCCTTCAGACAAGATCATAGTCAGAGGTGCCCAATTTAGTGATAAGAATTAAAAAGCAGGAGAAATTCCCTCTGGCTCTGGGATAAGGATGTAGTCAAAGGAGTAATTTTAAAGTATCTAGGTGCAGACTTTTTTTCTGAGATAAAAGATCTATGGTGTCTTTGTGGGAGCAGAGGTTTCCTTTGAGTGTCTCTGTCCTGTGTTCCCCAAAGGGATGGGGAAGATACCTGAGCTGAGCTACCACCATCATTTTGCAGTTGGACTGCAGTCATCTTTGGGCTTTTGTACATTCCTTGGTACAAATCATTAAATGAGGTGGGATTTCTGGAATGAATAAAGAACTACTGAGAAAAGGGTTTTCTGCCTTCTGTGAGATTTTTGTTTGTGATTCACAGGTTTGTTTTCAGACTTCTGCTGAAAACTGAAAAAAAAAAATTCTTTCATGAGAAAACTCAGGGAAGAGAATAAGAATGGAAAAAAACCCAAAGGAATTAATGATCATCTGTTTCAATGCAGTGCACAAGGTGCGCATTATTCAAGCAACTTATTTCTTGGGGAAAAAATAAGGCAGTGCTGATACTTCTGGACCTCAGCCCAGGAAGTGTAATGAAATACCTCTGAAAAGGATGCTTTGTAGCATCTGAGCTCTTGCTGTTGTTTTGGATACCTTTTCAAGAGAGACTTAATTGGTTTAGCAGTACAGACTTGCTCTGCTATTCACCTTTTCACCTCTATTATTTGGGGTAAAAACCTGGTGATACTGTGCAGATGCAGAACACCATTAACTGGCCTCACTTCTGTACACAAAGTCATTTGAAACAGAAGCAGTTGGGATTATTCCAGTTTATACCAATGAAATTACAAATAGTAGAGACTCTTTTTTTCTTTTCTGGCACTCAATTTTTATTTCAGTATGAGAGTGCTCTGGGGTGAAAATCCACGGTTTCTTGTATTGATGTTTCATGGTATGTAGCATTATGTAGTGTAGGAACCCTGGGGTTGTTGCACTGTTTTGCTGAATCATCTGCCATTTGCAAAATGAGGCTTTTCTTATGTTTTTAGATGAATCTCTAAACTGCCAGGCTTAGGAACATGGTCTCTGACCAGTTTTAATTTACTTTCTCTGTAGTCTGGTCAAGGGACTGGGTGTGCACAGGTGCCATAAGAATGAAAGGAATTATTTTGTGAGTTACCTGATCCGGACTTTCTAGTTAATTTCCATAACTGTTCTTTTACTTTGAATTTTGACACTTTAATTTCTGATGCCATTTTTCATTGAACCAAGCAGAAATGTTTCTAGGCTTTTTCAGAAGTTTTGCTCTTCATGTAAGACAATATAGAGAAAGTAAAAGCCCCACATGAGCTTCAGTTCAAATTTTCTGTTAAGCAAATGGTATTTAGAGGTACCATGAAAAAAAAGGTTGTTCCTTCCAGTGATAGGGCACAGTTGGGAATTCATAGATGTTTTTGTTGAAAGAGTGACCCTGATGAACTGATATTCATTACTCTTACCGACTGTACATTGCCCATGCAATGGGATACATACTGGTGTATGCATTGGGTTTGAGTGGCAAAGTTCATGGGGCTACAGAAGTGAGAAGACCAGGACGTTGTTAATACTGCAAGAACCCCATAAGTTGCCTGTAAAATGTTGCCAGATAAAGGAAAAAATGAAGCATTTCTGTCAGATTTCTGGTGGTTGGAGTCTTTTGTGAGGGTGCAATCGATGAGCATCAAGTCAGTGGTCAGCCTTTAAATACTAGTTGGAAGTGGTGCTCCTCTCAGCCTGTTTCATCCTTGCCTTTAGTGTTACTTTCTATACCTGAGACATTGCACCTCTAATGTTACCTGGGTGCAGTGTGATCTGTGTGCAGGCAGACACCCCTGTCCTGCAGCTGCAAGGTGCCCTGAAGGAATGCAGAAACCCATGGAAGCAGATAAGACTCCAAGTGTCCACTTCTTCTCAATTCTACCAGGCAGTCACTCCAGCTTTGTCACTTCTTCTGCCACTCATTCTTCTCTGCATCTTTTTTACCCATTTTTCAGACTTTGTGTTTTGTGTGACCTGCCCTTGGGAATTGTGTAGAGCACAGTTTCAGGGCCTATCGAGACCTTCTGGTATTTTTTCTCTACTGAGGAAGTCTCTGCAATAGGACTTTGTTCATATTTGATCACATGTAATGATGGGGATAAGTTGCTAAAGCTGTTTCTAGAGTTACAACTTGAATTACCAAAACTGTTCAGGGTCGAAGTAGCCTCTGAAGGTTTTATCTGAAGTGTGAGAACTGGGTTGGGGGGGTATGTGCTAGAATTAGTGGTGGTAGGAGCCTGCTTCCCTTTTCCATTCTTCTGCATATGGTTGCTTAATGATGCACAGATTCCCCAAATTTATTTATTTTCATTTAAATCTGAGATTACCAAATTTTCTCAGAATCTACTGGGGCTGGAGCAGTAGAGGGCAGTGGGGTTTGGGTTGTGGCAGTGGAGCTCATCTCAGAGCAGTCCCCAGTTTCTTCCTCATTGGGTCTCAAGGGGCACAGGTGACCAAGGGGCAGCCCTGCCCAGCCCAGCAGGGATGGTGAAGATGAAGGTTCCTGTTACTGGTGCAGGGAGGAGGGAAAAGATGTGGAAGTGGAGATCAAGAAGCATCTTTAATGGAGCTTGCTTTTCAAGGGTAGTGCATGCTGTTTCCTCAGTTTCTCTGCACCTCCTGGATTCTCCACAGCCACAGCAAGGCTCCCACTGCTGCCCTCCTCCTCCCTACCCCTGTTTTACAGAGTGCAGTAACTCCTCACGGGGTTCCTTGGTTACTTTGGGTTCTGCTTTCCCTTCCTGTGTGAGCCCCATCCTCCATGCCTAAGCTGTACTCTCTCATATGTAGAGGCTTTCACCCCTTCTCTGAGCATCTCTTTGGTCTTGTTTTCACTATCTCATGAATGGTTAGTGATTAATTACGCTGTCCTGCAGATTCTGGGTGTCTCAGATACAACACCAAGAGTCCACAGAGAATATGAGCAGTTGTTATTCAGGCTGCACAGTGGCAAAGGAAAAAAAAAAAAAAATCACCTCAGAAACATTCAGATGCCCTAAAATGCTGCATGGTTTTCCTGCTTGCTTTGCTGATGTGCTTTGGAGCCACTCTGTAGGGAGCTCTGCAGAGGCTGTTGTGAGTGGGCAGGAGCCCTTTCTGCCCATTTCATTTCACACACAAGGTGGAAGGAGGCCAGATACCATAAGGTTTAGTTTTGAATAAACTGGTATTTTAGAGTGGATACAGGGGTAGGAGGGAGTCTGCTAATAAATAAGTGATAAAGCAGGTGTTTCTGCAGGCTGTGTTCATAACCTGGGACAGCTTCAAGATGTGTAATAAAACATCAAAGCAACGATCTGTTTACAAAAGCAAAGAAAATCTTAGTAATAAAAATCTTGCCATAACTCGCCAGGATGATGCTTCCTGATGGTCTGCTTGCTGAGAAAGCCTTGGGGACCCAAGGAGAAACTTGATCTTGTCACATGCACATTTTGGAGAGTTTGCTGTATATTGATGCCTGTTTTATACAGTCCTGCCATGCTCCAGGTTCAACAGAGGGTTAGCACTGCTTGGCCAGGAGTTTGGGGCACTGTGGGAAGTAATAGTGCAGGTGCCTTTTAAATTACACAGTGTCTGCACACTATTTACACATTGTTGGTGTCTGTGCTTTGAACACACTGTGCAAAAAGGTAAAGCTGAAGTTTTGACTGGGTAATGTAAGTTTTGATAAACTGATAACATAGTTCATTGCTGAGGTGTTTTTTTTTTTAATTTTTGATTTATTTTTTTTTCCATTTGCTGTTAGCAATAGGGGCTGTTGACCATGCTAAGTCCTTAACAGTGTGCAGGAAGAAGCAGTCCCCACTCTTAAGTGCTATAAGCACAAATGAGAGCACGGAGAGGTGAAGTGACTTGTGCAAGGCTACCCAAGAGGCCACTGGCCAAGCCAGCACTAGAGCTCAGCTCTTGTCTAAGGACTGTATTCATCTGTTCCTTCTGGTGCTAAGTAGTGCTGAGCAGCACACTCCAGCCTGCTTGGATGGATCTCTTTCTCCAGACACTTAAATGCAGTTCAGCAGTGTGCACAACAGAAAGAACAGCAATGCTGGTTTTGGCCAGGTGGCCTTATAAGCAGTTAGACATCTCTGTTTTCTCCACACCCTACTAAGTACTGAAAATTGCTTTTGTGGTTTTGCCCAGTGAAGGAAGAGCACATCATGCATAGTAGTGCAGGTACAATAATGTAGGAACTTGGGAGAAAGTATGAAGGGCTACAATGGAAGCTGAGCTCTGCATTAGTGGGTATTTTGCTCTTGGACTCCAGTTCATAGAATCATAGAATCATAGAATCATAGAATCATAGAATCATAGAATCATAGAATCATAGAATCATAGAATCATAGAATTGGCTGGGTTGGAAGGAACCTCAGAGATCATCAAGTCCAACCCTTGATCCACTACCGCTGCAGTTACCAGACCATGGCACTGAGTGCCACATCCAGTCTCTTTTTAAATATCTCCAGGGACGGAGAATCCACTACTTCCCGGGGCAGCCCATTCCAATGTCTGATCACCCTCTCAGTAAAGAAATTCTTTCTAATGTCCAGCCTAAACCTCCCCCGAGGTCCTAAGAACCCCGAAGTTCTAAGTCCTCACCTATTATCTAGTAGCTGCTATGGCTGAAGTAAGAAACACCATGCTCCCCTAAGAGAGAATAAATGTACAAGGTGTACCCTTGTTAATCTCAAGTGCAAACAGCATGTTATCACTCATACTACATGCAGAGGTTTAAAGAAGGATACTCACAGCTTTTTTTTTTTTTTTTTTTTTTTTTAAAGCAGACCAGATTAAGATAAATGAATTTACTGTTTTAGCAACATTTATTGCTAATTTAGCAATATTAATTTTTGCTTTTCTGCCCGGATCTTATTTCCCTTAGTGTTAGTTCCATGCAAGTTTTCAGCTGAGAAGTCTACTAATTTTGTCACAAAGTCACCCAAAGCCCACAGGCAAGTTGGTCTGTCATCCACCAAATCAAATCCTATGTGTCAAACCATGTTACAAGGCAACTGAGTATCTTCTCTCCAACATTAGCCTTGAGTTTTATTTTCCCTGTTCTCTGAAGCGTAGCTGTGTCTGTACAAAAGTGTTTTTCCTAAAGACCACTTCCTAAATAATTTTCCTGAGTTTACTGCCAGTAGTATAATATCTACTACTTAGCTGAAATTAACACCAATGTGTTGCTTTCCCAGTGCACTATGATTCTCTGCATTTAGCTTTTTGAACTTACATTCAACTTTAATTTTAAAGCCCAAACCTACCTAAGTACATGCATACAGTAAGTCTATAACCAAACTACATTAAAAATAATAACATGCATCACATTGTCAATGCCCTCGTTCACACATTCCCTTCTGTCACTGCACCATGCCTGCAGTGACAGAGGTGGACAAGTGTCCACCTCTGCACACTCCCAGCATCTGGAAAGGAACATAAAGCAAATTACAACAGATTTTACAGGTTGAGGTATTCAAAATGAAACAGGGAACAACTGTACTCTATGATGGATGATACTGAAAAGAATCAAGCAGAAATACTGCTGAAATACACAGAGATTTTTTTTTTCTTTTAACAATACACGTAAATATTTAACAATGGTATAATATACTGTAGAGTAGAATAAGGACTAATCAGATGCAAACAAATGTGCTTTGACACTGTGACTTTCTTCCTCAAAATCCAGAATGGGCTTCATTGGAGCTATTGGCCGTAAGAAACCTTTCCACTCCATACTTACTTAGGGGAGAAATCCAGTTTTTCCCCGATAGATAGCCTGTGGAAAAAGTAAGCACTTAATCTCAGAGGACCTTGAGATGTGAAATATAGGTTGATTTTGTGTTATATATTCTATTCTGAATGAACATCACTTAAGGCCTGCAGAAAATGAGCCAAAAATCCCACTGTATTTGGAGAGTGCATTTGTGCCAGAGCCCTGAAACAGACCTGCAGTTGTTGGTTGTCTGCTCTGGGTTGGTTCAGTCACTCTGGGTTCTGTCCTCTACCCCTGGCCAGAAACACCTCAGGGATTTCCATCCCAGACGTGCAGAGGGTGCCATGGAAGAGTCAGGACACCACTTCTTGTCCCTGCTGCTGCTCAGAACCAGCACCGAGGAGCACTAATCCTCTCCCAGCCTCCAGTCTGTTTTCCCCAGTGGCATCCTGGCTTCTCCAGAAACTCTGCAGGGCATGGTTCATCTTGTGGGTTATACAACTTTACTGCAGGATAGGGATAAATATACCCAGGAGGCCCTGGTCTTTCTCTACTGATGGTGAGGGGTGCCATGACAACCAGCTCATCTGCAGACATCTGCAGGCAATTAGATGAAGCCCAACTATCTGATTCTACAGAGAGACTTCTGAGGACCCATGAAAAAGGACTGAAACTGCTCGCGCTCGTTTAATGCTCATTTGCTTCCCCTCAATTTTGGATGAGTTTCATGCAAATTGCATGATATTTTACTTAAAAATTCATTCTAGTCATAGGAATAGTCCAGACTAGAAGCATTTTTTTTTTTTTTTTCAGAAAATAATATATGGAAAGTTCTAGTGATACAGAATTGATAGTGGTTCAGTTTGACGTGCAGCAAGGCTTGGGCTGTATGAGCTTTTTATGGTATTTTTGTCTCTTAGCATAGTTGTCATTCATAGTGCATTGTGTAAAGTTTTCAGCATTTTGCTCCTTTTGTCAATTTTCTTGACACAATTATTTCCTATCAGTACATAAATTATTGGGAGCCTTGATAGCAGAGGATGGAACATGTGCAATACTTTTGATGTCACAGCTAGAAGGATGTTTGTACAATTCTATTTTAACCTTATTCATTTATCTGCAGAGTAATGGGTCATGAAATCTGATAACAAATGTGTTTTACATCAATTTGAGTACTAGAAGTTCTCAAATCTCCATCTCTCAAGTGGAGGCAAGGTTTTGGAAGTTGCAGATTGCCAATTACTGGTGAATTTTTAATCCCTTCTTTTTGTGTATGCACAGCTGCTGAGAATCAAAAGTTTTTTTAGAAAGCTCACAAATATAGCCACTTATTTGGATTAGCCGGGGGGGGGGGATGAACAGCTGAGCTGGAAATCAGAAGTATTGTGCTAATTTTGCTGAACTAAGCTCGAATGCTTCATTTTTTTGTGCCTTTACTTTTAGTAGTTGCATTGTGTTCTTTATAAGCTTCCTAGCAACTGCGTAGCTTTGTCATGCATGAGGATGTTATAAATTATGTTTGAGTATGAAATCTGTGATTCTGTGTCTTGACAGTACCATGCAAACATGGTAGTGCTGAAGCCCAAGGGCTGGTTAGGCAGGACCCCTCTTGCTACTTGGATAAAATTTACTCTGACACACAGCTGAACAGGGTTTAAGGAAGGTTAAAGCTTTTGCTTACATTTTATAGAAAAATATGTTTCACACATTCAATTCTGTTCAGTGCATAGATACAGTGTTTGCATAACTCAGTTCCGGATTGCTAAAATCTCTTAGTTCATTTCAGGTCTCTGTCAGTGAAGGGAAACAGTCCATGGAGGTCTGTTCCTTCTTCTGTGGAAGCTCAAGCTCCACCAGTATGGAAAATATCCTTGTGAAGACTGGCTTGGGAATACCTGTCACATTGAACTCTGCCTGTCGGTGTCCCTCACCCACACCGTGGCAGGTTGGAAAGACACCTGACTTTTTGCAAGGGTAGGTAGGGATAGGATGAGGGGTAATGGTTTTAAACTGAAAGAGGGTAAATTTAGATTAGGTATTTTGAAGAAATTCTTTACTGTAAGGGTGGTGAGACACTGGAACAGGCTGCCCAGGGAAGCTGTGGCTGCCCCTTTCCTGGCAGTGTTCAGGGCCAGGTTGGATGGGGAGCAACCTGGTCTGGTGGGAGGTGTCCCTGCCCATGCAGGGGTGTTGGAACTGGATGATCTTTAAGGTCGTTTGCAACCCAAACCATTCTATGATTTGATTATACCAATTTGTTTTCTAAGTGCATTTTTGTCCCTACAAAGAAAGCAAAAACTCATTTTGAGCCCAAGACCTTTGCTAAAGCAGGCAAGCAGATATTCCCTAACATGTTTAGCTTTTCCTACACAGAGCTTCCACTGTAAATAGATGTGTGGGATCTTTCTGAAACCAGACTACATGGAGAAGTTCCAGTTATGTCAAAGCAAATGAAATCCTTTGCTCATCCCAGTCGTTTGCTACCTAAGAAAGAGGTGGGAGTAGTGGAAATAGCAGCAACTCCTTACTGAGCAAAGATGCTCTTCTGCCCTTGAGCAGAGAAAATTTAGCACCTACCTGCATCTGGTGCCATTGCCTGTGCTCATCCTTGCTGTTAGGCTTCATTTTTGTGGTATCTCAGCACTGCTGTGTTGCGTATTGGCAAAGAATTTGCTTCAAAACCTTATAAACTCCACATGCTCCAAGAGAATATTTTCAGTCAGATACCACTGGTTGTTCACAGTTCATCATCTAAGACTGTTTTATGTAACAGCGAGGGGTTGTTGCTTGGTTGGTTTGGTGTTTTTTTGCACAGCTCCAGCAGTGGGCATGGGATGGCTGTGGTGGGGCAGCCACTTGGGCTCTTGTGTGGATGTGGTCAGAGCTGACCCGAAGAGGTTTCTAGATCAGGGTAGACAGGGACATTTCTAAACTGCTGGGTGTTTCATGACCACCCCCTTGCTTTCTGACTGATGCAGACAGATTTCTGTGGGCAGATGCTGAGAGCAGCCTGTTGTGCCTGGCTCTCCTGCCCAGGAGGTGACTTGCTGCTTGTCCTGACCTGTGGCTGGAGAACATGTGGGATGGGCAGCACACATATAGGGTCTATGTGTGCCCTTCCTACCCCTCGTTGAGGCCTGCTGAGATCTGACCTCTCTGTGGTGAGGTGGGAGGTCAGAGGCTGCTCACAGAGCAGAGGGGACAGCTGCTCCCCTCCTGTCCCAAGCAGGTGGGACAGCAGCACAGGCAGCAATCCTTCTCTCCCCTCCTCCAGCACAGGGCTGAGATGAACAGAGGATGACCTGGGGGTTGAAATCTGCTGCAGGGAAGAGCCTTGCATGGCTTTTTTCCTTAAAGGGAGACAGGGATCAAGAGTGTGGCTCTGCTCACATTTCAGGTCCTTCTGTCCTCCTTGGAAAGCATCTCCGTGCCCCATTTCTTTGTCAGGGTAGATTGAAAGGTACAGATGAATTTCAGTACAGTGAATTCTTAAATCTAGTCCTGCTTCAGTGTAATGTATGCAGTTGTCTCAGGAGGGATGGTGTGAACTCTCTCCAGCCCAGCTGATGCACTGATGCAGGCTGACAGCACTTCCTTGCTCTGCAAAGCACGGTGGCTCCTATTCCAAAGCTTTAAGTTCAGGTTGAGAGCAACCCCCACCATTATCACAGACCCCTCACGTGAGCTGGGGGGCACAGGCTGTTGTCTTTTAGCTCTGTGTTTTGGCTTAAATAGAGCTTAGAAATGTGAAGTGATGGAGGAGTAAGGAAATTGTTGCAAAACTAACCACCACTGATGTTCAGTTCAGCTTTGATTCAGGTCCCTATCCTCATCCATATTAGCTAATTTGTTGCATAATTGTCAGATTTGCTTAACTGACATTTTTGGTACAGACTGAGTTCTCCTTGCCTTGAAGTAATATGCACCATTTTATGCTCTTGCCTATTTTTTTTTTCCAGTGAGGCACTAAACATTTTGAAGTGTAAACCTCCATGGGTTTGTTATTCCCCTCAGCAAAGTCATTTTGCCCCTTTACATTGTTATATTCTGGTGTGTTTTACTGAATATTTTTTAAGCCCTGTAAAATACCAGTATAACAACAATACTGCATAGGGGTTTTTGTTAAGTGAATAAAAAATGACTCTTGTGCCTTCCTGCTAAAGGTTATACATATCGCTGTAGATTCTTTATCAAATTCTAAAACCAGTCATTTTAACCTACATTCATTTATGTTCTGAAATGTTTTGGTTTTTTTAAATCCCATTTGGATTTTTATTAGATTCTTGTGTGCATCAGTTTTAGGAAAAGAATTTAATTGTTTGGTTCAGTATTTGGCAGATGCTCTTAAGCATTCAAATCCATGCTATTTCCTGAAAGAACTCAGTTAGCTCTTGGGCCTTTAACTCTGTTCCCTGCCTGTGCTGAACTGGGTGGCAGACCTCCTACTGGTGCTAAACCTGTCACTTTGCTGCTAAATTCCTACTGGTATGACTGGGTGGAGCTGGAACAAGAGACAAATCTGGGGGCCTGGTCCCTGCCTTCTGCTCTTTCATTGACACTGGCTGAAGAATTGTGGCAGATACAGTATAAATGGAAATGTTTATTTGTTTCCAGAGACACACTGACCAGAGGAAATGCAATCTATCTAACTTCATCCTGAGAAGTAGCAGTATGCTAAAAATGTTGGATGTATAAAATGGGCTTAAATAGTTCACATATTTTAGTGTAGAAAAATACATTGTGAATTCTAGAAGAGTTATTAACTGCATGCTGTGAACGTAGCTGGTGCAACAAAGCCCTCACTTTCTTAGTTTAAAGGTTGATATAAAAGGATCTTTGTTTCCTAATGATATTAGTCTTGGTTTTCAGTATTTTCTACCATCCAGATCCAGCAGAAGAAAAAAAAAATAAACAAAAACCAACAGAAAATGTGAGAAGCTGAAGAGAAACCAGTGACATAGTCAAGGAAATCATACTAAGCTTGGGAAATTATTTGCTAGTGTTGAATGTTAAAAAGTGTATGCTAGAATTTGTGATAAATGTTGGGGGGGGCTATATTCATAGCATCTCTGGATTTAGAATTTAATATGTATTATGCTTGAAACATCTAAGCATTGAGATGTTATTTTCTTTGCATAGCGATGTTGATAAATGCTTAATTCTTAAGTAAACAGTGGTCATGAATGATTCGACTCTTATGTTGGCCTAAAAATCCATTAACTGTAAGTGTTGCATTTTTAACACCCTGTGTATCTGTAGAAATCCCTGTTAAAAGAACCTTCATTAGCAGGTCATTGAGTAACACACTCTTTAGGGAAAATCCTGTTGATTGAAATCAAGGCTTTTGAGAGGAGACTCATCCCTGTCAGTTCAGGAGTTTCTTTGTCTGCAGCCTAGAAAAAGTAGCCAGAGATGAACAACTGAGCTCTTCAAAACCTCTCAGTGGAAAACATCTCTTGTTTTACCATCATTAGAAACCCAGCGCCGCGTTATGACTCTGAAGCATTAAGTCTTTCTTTAGCCAGAGCATCTATTAATATAGCTGCTTCCCATGATGAGGAGGGAGGTCTGGAGGGCTGGGAGAGGAGTGACGGGGAGGGAGGAGGGGATTTAGGGCTAACAGGTGGCCCTGAGACGCGCTGGCTGAGGCTGAGCTCAGAGCCAGCGCCGGCTGCCTGGGTATTCCTGGGCTTTCCTCTCCCTGTCTGGGTGCATGTGGGTGCTGCTCCTGGTGTAGCTGTGCAGCCCTGACAGCCATGGCTGTAAGGAATGACTTGAGGAAAACCATCAGGAGGATAGCACGTTTTTTTTACTGGTTTCCTAAATCGTTGAGCAGTTCAAGGAGGAGAACAGTAAAACTTCTCTGGAAGTCTGCTGGTAAGTCTGCTGCTGTGTGTTGTAAGACATTTTTTTCCTGATAAGAAGAAGTTCAGGGGGAAAGAAAGTTTATATCCATTCAGCTGGTTTACTTTTCCAGGCCAGCATTCTTTGCACTTTTCCATTCTCTAGGAAAAACAGCAAAACTATATTGGAAATGTTCAAATGAAGAATTCTCTTGCAGCTGTATAATTTATTAACATTCATGTCAGATATTTTTTGGTGTCTTGTTTTGGCACACCTTATTTCTTCCTTAGGATTGTATACTGGAGCTCTAATATGACTCAGATACCTGCCAGGATGTTATGTGGAATTGCCTTAATCTGTTAATTGATCTACAAGGCCGTGTGAAGGCAGATTGACTGAAGACCTCAACTCCTTGTGCTGGTGTTCACACAAAGCAATGGGCAGCTCAGGGAGCAGTGATGCACTGTCCTTCATTCCCATGTTATCAGCTGAATGGCAGTGCCTCTCAGCTCCCCAGTTAGGAAAAGGTGTTGCTCCTGGCCACAGCTCAGTACTCTGATCCTTGTGCAGTCCCAGCAGAGAAGTCTTTGCATCTCTGGGATTAAAACTCTCATGAGCAAACCCAAAGGCTGTTGTGTCTCTCCAGAGTGGTCTCTGAAACGTAGGGCTGAGGTGTATTCTTGGCAGGGTGGGTGGAGGAACATGCAGTGCCATAGCTTAGGAAGCTGAGTTCATTCTATTCTTCTTTAGAAGATTAATTGTACAGGACAAGTTTTCTTTTGACTAGGACTGTTTTGGCTGAACTTGTCAGTCTACAAGTATTACAGTATTATAACCAAATTTCCACTGGTATGAGTTGGGTCAGTTCTACAGCTGAACAATTTAGTGTTGCACTACAAATAACAGATTTGTGACTCTGGGAGGGGAAGGGCAGGTTGGGCCATCTGAAATCTGTCATAGAAACATTTTGGGCCACAACCCTGAATGACACCTGATGTGTTGCTGTGTGACAGAGTCCACAAGTTTCAAACATTCAGAGGGAAATGCCAGCTTGGTTAAGTCTGCAGCAGAACTCCCCTTGACTAAAACTGGAGCTTTAGTTAACCTCTGATCTTTGGTAATCTCAAATCCTCCTAATACATCAGACCTCATCATCTTAATACATCTTGTGACCTCATAACACATAAGATTATTCCTGCATCTCGTTTGTTACTGTAAAAGCATAAGTGGCTAAAAAGCAGGAATGAATGTTATGGAGAGCTTTAATTGCTAGCTGAGTTACACACATGTGAAATCCTTTATGTACCAGTTATTGTCCCCTCAGAACTACAAAAGAATCATCACATCCATGACTTGCAACAAGAAATAATTTGAGTGCTTTAAAACTACTTTTGGTGAGTTTTCTCCCATCTCCCTCTACATCTAGTGGCTTGAATAAGATTTATCTTTCTACCCTCATTTTAATATATGTACTGGCATCTCTTTTGAACTGAATTTGAGAATAATGTCAGAAGTACCCTACATGCCCTTTTCTGCCTGTGTACTGAAATGATTATGAAAAAATTTGGGTCTGGTGGAAACGTGACATTTCAGCACAAGGTTGTATCCAAGCAGATAAAAGCTCAGTATGAAAATTCAGCTCAAAACTTCTCATAACTTCATCATCCAACTTCTCATCAAATTAATCTGTATTAAAGTAGAATCTGAAGCCCTGGTGCTCCTCATGTAGGGGAGGAGATACAGCTCCTGTTTGCACAGAGGATTCCTCTTCAGTCTCTAGAAAGGCAGTAAGTATGAAACCTGAGCTACACCCAAGTCCATGAATATTTCTGCCCTTTTCTTGAGTGAAAAGAATTGAGTGACCAGAATTTTTCTTCGGTTCTTGAGGACTTACCAGATTACTCACGTGCTTCCTATTGACAGGACAAGATGTAATGGGTTTAAGCTGGAAGAGGGTAGATTTAGGTTAGACATTAGGAAGAAATTCTTGAGTGTGAGGGTGGTGAGACACTGTCACAGGTTGCCCAGGAAGGCTGTGGATGTCCTCTCTCTGACAGTGTTCAAGGCCAGGCTGGATGGGGCTTTGAGCATCCTGATCTACTGGGAGGTGTCCCTGCCCATGCAGGGGGGTTGGAACTGGAGGATCTTTAAGCTCCCTTCCAACCCAACCCATTCTATGATTCTTTAATTTTATGATTAATGTTATGATTCTTTAACTCCAAAAGTTTGGAGTTAAACCACATTTTGGAAACTTTTAAACAAGTTGTTCTTCTGTCCTTTGGAGAGAGTTCTTCTCTCTCAGCCTAGTCTGAGCTGTTCTGACCACCTAGCTGCCCTGGTACACAAGAAGTTTTACCCTCATCTCCAGCATACTAGGGTTCTCCACTTCTTTACCTCTGTCTTTCTGCCAGTTTTTGCTTCTGTGTAGGTACTAACAGAATTTCCTCATTGGATCAGCCAGAATGAGCCAGCAGAACAACTCTCATCTCTAGGCTTGTTCCACAGATGAATAGCCCTGCTGATAATTAAAGCTTTCAGTAATTCTTGCTGGTAGTTTTTAACCACTAATGCTGTAACAAATAACTTAGTGTTTTAACAACAAAACTGAAACTTCCCTAATGTGGATGTGTTAGGAAAACTAGAGATTACATTTTTTAGTATCCTTTGCCATGGATTTTATATTATACACCATTTAAACCAGGAGATGGGCACTGTACCCCTGCAGTACCCTTAGACTTGTTGCTTTCATTCTGCTTCTCTCACTCCATCTCTCAGCATACCTTGGCCTCTCTGTCTGACCCAGAAACAAAATCTGACAAAGCACAAAATCAGTTTTTAAGTATGACAATGGATTTAGTACTATTGTAGGTCACTGTTCTCAGAAAGCTGCATTTGATGGAATTTTGGGAAAAGCTATGACAGCATAATTAGGTGGCTTTTCCTAAAAATCCTCTGTTTTCCATCCTGTCCTTGGATGGACACTTTGGAACTGTTGGCCATGAGCCATTGCCTACAGCCAACAGGTTCCTTTCTAAGCTCTGAAAGAAGGAAGAAAGTTTGAGGGTGCTCTTCAGTAACTGGTTTTAATTGCTGATTAAGTTGCTTACTGAAGGACTAAAATTACATCTTAAATGTTTTTCTGAATATTCTAGTTGTAGCTGATAATATTTTAAGTGCCTTTAGTTTAATCACAGATATGTAACATTTATAAGAGGCTTAAACTGAGGGATGTAATAGTTAGGGTTTTGTAGCCTTAATTTTTTTTGTAATATGTTAGGATTTTTTTCTACATCTTAAAAGAATTTGTGTAGGCACAGCATGTGACCACAAGTTTTATCATGATAAAGTACAGGACCAGAAATCAGGAAGCCATTCTGACTAAACACAAAGGAATTAGAAAAAATTATCATAAGGCCACAGAAAGTAATGATCAAAAGAATCAAAATAGACAAGTAGGTTCCATTTTCTCTATCTTACAGTAGAGGAATAAGGTGAGGGGTGATAAATGTAAACCAGATAAAAGGACTTTTTTTTTTTTTTTTTTTCCTATTCAGCATGTAATTAAATTGTGGAACTCATTACCAGAGGATGCTGCTGAGGTCAGAAATGTAACAAGATTTAAAGAGGGCCTGGAAGCATAAGAATATTCAACATTTTGACAATGGAAGCTTCAAGAAAAGCTTTGAAAGGCACAGAGATCTTCTTGCTTCTGGGTTTAAGATAATTCTTCACAATTAGAAATTAGTTTGAGATAATTCTGTGACTCAGATCCCACAACTGGTACTGTTTCTTCCAAATCAACTAATGCTCACCCTTGGCAGAGGTGATCTTAGGATCTTCATCAATTTAAACCTTTAGCATAAAATGACATTTTTCAGACTTACACAGGAGAAAACCAGGCTTCAGACCTGTTTAGAAAAGCATCCCATAATATCCTGTGGAAAACATGAAAAGCACAATGCTGTCATTTTTTTTTTCACTTTGACAAAACTGCCCCAGTGGTAAACCCTGTTTGCTTTGAAGCCATTGTAATATGTAAATAAATACAGTAAATTAAGTCAGTTTGAGGTGGGTGATTTTGTGTAGGTGTGATTCTTGCCAAATCCTACTGGCTCATGCAGAGCTTTCTTCTCAGCTCTTGGCTGGGGAGGGTTCTCCTCAGTTTGAGCTTCTGTCCTGCTGGGTACATTGGAAAAATCTTTCAGAGAGCAGAAAGCAAAAATTTGTTGACAAAATCTTAAACTAAGTGTTTGCCATGCAGCCTGAAGTTGCTTTTTACCCTTTACTGTGGGTTGAATGTCTTTGCAACTTTTCTCTCCAATCTGTTACTCCTTCTCTATCTCTGAAGTTAGTATTTTTATTGTTTTTTGAAGAATTTTTGGCCAGAATGGTCAAACATCCACTATAAAATCACATTTATGTGATTTTTACAGAGGTGTGGTGATATCCCTTAAGCTTGATACCTCCTGAGAGAATTTTCATATAAATGTTGAACTGCTCAGATGAAGAGAACCTTTGAACTCTCTCCAAAACATATCTATCTGACAAAATAAATCGGTAACACTTATGGGAAGGGAGGGCATGATTTTAGTGTGACATGCCAGTTTAGAATGGCTTAGTCCAAAATCACGTGTGAATTAATTTCTTTCTTTTGTATTTGTCCAGCTAACATATGATGGCTTATGTTGTAAGCACCTGTGTCCTTTCATGACCTCTTTAACCAAGTTATTCTGGGAATAATTTGGGTATGTAGAGATAGTATATCTATCATGTCTTTTGTGATTTCAGTCCCAAAAAATTCAGCTGTGTGACCCCACAGTTCACTGAGGCCTCAGTTCTCTTCTGAAGAAGTTGACCTGTGCATGGGAGCAATGCTCTGTGGTGGGAGGCATAGGACAGGCCAAGCCAAGGCTTGGAGAGCTTGCAGATTGGTTCTCAGAAGGAGAGCATCCGTGTCTGGGAATGATGAAGAAAGTTTTGGTCCAACTCAGATGATAAATGGAGTGTAGGGGCATTTGGGAACCGTGGCTCTGGTGTTCAGCTCACATGGGTGGGTGAGATGGTTGCCTCCAATGGAATATCCTTTGAGGTATTAGTTAGATATGTTTGGGAGAGGGAGCAGAAGGACACTGTCTCAGTGGAAGCTGACTTGGATGTAAATCAGTCATATTTAAGCCTGTTGTGGTAGCAGACAAGATGAGCTGCTGACTGCAGGTGGACGTTCTGGAGCGTGGATCCAGCAACCCAGGGTCACGTTTTGCTGTGAACTGCTGGGGTGGGTAACCAAGACTTTTCATCTAACCTTTTCAGATTACTGTATCTGTTTATTTCCTGAACTTCTTAGTTCATGGCTATGGTTTATATAGTGCCGGAGATGGGTAGGATACTGCAGCAGACTGGAAGCAGGTAGGAGATTATGGTTTTTATCATCACACCACACCATCTAGATTTTCTGCCTTTGTTAGTGCTTGTTGCAGTCCTTTTAGTTCATATTCATTCCTCTACTTTGGCCATTTCAGCCCATTTGATTTGAGTGTTGTTAATCATCAATCTATAGCCTGTATCCAGTGTTCATTTAAGAGTCCATAGATTATTAATTATTAAATGTGATTTTAGTTTCTAGTCTCCTTTTCAAGAACATCTCTATATGTGCTTTTCCTATCTCTTTCCATTTTAAGTATATATATATATTTAATTTTTCTTGTATTATTTACTTAAAAGTACACTTACCTAGTTCTAGAGGAAGATGTGCTGGCGTCTGAAATAAAAAAAAACATCTATTAACAAGCTGAAAAGATGTATGTGGGATATCAATATTTAAAAAGTCATCAGGGTAGTTTAAAGTCAATTATAGAAGAAACAGATCACACTGAATGATGGGGCAGTAGAACATAATGCAGTGTTGATAAATGTGCACTAAACCACGTGGGGGAAACACTGACTGCAGTGACTTCTTATTTAGTTTTTATCACTCAGAAAGCAGAATTAATTTTGTGGATGTTTCTCTCAAGATCATTCTTCCCAGTGCTCCCCAAACTGAATATATGGAAGTATTAGGAAGGGAACGAAGTGGAAATCCAGGGAATCATGCTGTGCCCCCACATCACATGAAGCCATTTGGTCTCCTTGCCCTCTTAGCAGGGTATGGTAGTGTTTGAAGATACAAGAGAAGACTTTGGGTTATCAGAGAGATCAGGGAACTCCTGCTGACCAGGGCTTTTCCACTTGGTAAGTGGTAGCTGCAGGAGAATCTGCTTCCATGCTGGTCAGAGCAGTGTGGAGAGCCTGAAAAAGCAAAGCTCTACAAAGAGCTATTTCTCACAGAGTAAAAGTCAGGGCCATGCCATGAAATGGCCAAACAAGAAGCTTAAAACAAACTGTTCTCTCGTGTGCATAGACACACACGTAATTCAGCTGTGAAACTGACTGATGCAGGATGTTTAGGAGAGTAGGAGTGTAAATGTATTTGAGAAAGGATTAGATAAATTCATGGAGGGAAGAAACATCAAGGGATATTAAATAAAAAGATGCAGATACACCCCTCTGTCTCATTAGTTCTAAGTTGCATCATTTTAAGCAGAAGGACAAACGACTCAAAAGTCACTTTTTTTCCTCATCCATGTTCCCTAAACATCTGCTGGCAAGCTCTTCCCTGGCCATCCTACTGTCCTCATTGAATCTTTGGGTCTAACTGGCCCATCTGTTATTGTGTTTTTCAAGTGAATACTGGTGCAGGCTAGGGTGTATGTAAACCCCTCTCACTAATGTTGATTTCTGTGTAATTTTCAATCCATTAAGTGACTTTTTAGTTTTTCCTTTAGTTGTGAGTCTCTCTGGTTTTCCAAGGGAGATGTATTCTGTTAGTGGATGGATAATCCATGGCATGTTTTTCATCATAGTGGTTATCATTCACAGCTCTTACCAGTCATGTGGCTTTTGCAGATTGCATCACGTATTGTTTTATTCCATTTCTCAGATAATCAGATGAGTCAAATGTGGCATCTTACTAAATTCCTTTTTACTTGGCTCTTCCAGTTTTAAATGAGACAGGACAAATCTCTTTGCTTACTCTGCCTCCCTTCCAAAGGAAAATCCTGATTTGTACCCAGAGAGTTAAGATTTTCACAAGCCAGTGATAAATGTGAGGGGGAAAAAATCCGTTTGGAGAATGAACTTCATCTCATGGGCCCAATCACTGCTTGGGTGATTCACTTACCAAAGTGAATGCCTGTACCACACAAGAGATGTCAGGAATTGCTAATGTACCCTATGCTTATTGTGGGCTTGTTCTTCTGAAGTACTTTGGAAGATTTAATTTTACTTTCTGTTTTTCTGCTGCCACATTTCCTGCTTCCTTTGCCAATATTTAAGCATAGTGGTTGGAAAATGCCATCTCTCAATTGCATCCCTTTGCTACCCTGGGAGCTCATAGGAAGAAAAGAGGATGACCAGCTCTGTGCACTGAGCTAAGCACCTCTCCAGTACATCTGCTTCAAGGTTCCCCCATCAGGGTGGGAATGATGACCTCTAACATCTGAAACAAAAGCTGTGGATTGGTCACTTACGAAGAGGAACATTAATAAATTAGTAGTGTGGCATTACCTGTTTTAAAGACATAATATAACTTTAGATCCTGATATGCAAACATAGACTGAGCTTGGAAGCAGCATGCAGAAGTATGCTGAGAACTGATCTGTACTCAGTGTTGGAGATCATCTGCACAAGCACAGCTATTTTTGTATTAACCTAATTTGTATGAAGTATCAGTATTTGATTCAATTTTTTTTTTCTCATCTCACATCTAAAGGTAACAGAGTGCAGGTTTTGTCTGGCTGAAAGTTCAAATTTTAAAATTTCATGTGATCTGTCAGTTGAAGGTCTGGCTTCTGTCCTGCTAGGTTATATTTGCTGGCTTTATCTCCCCTAATGCAGTGATCATTGATCCTTCAGCACTGATTCAAAATGAACTCCCAAGCTTGTGGCCAGGTGAAGGAGGTCAATCAGGTCTCTCCTGAGTTCTCAGGACTGCTTTTCTATAATCCACCCCCTCTTTGAACAGAAAGTGTTCTCTCTTCTCCACTATTGGTTCCAGCAGGAGGGAGTTTATTTAACTCAGTTCTGGTCAGAAGCTCGCAGCTCCTCAGCAGTGCAGGCAGCTAGACCTAAATCACACTTTTCTTCCCAATTCTTACTTTTTTGGCCAGGTTTGTTCTAAAGGAAAACCAAAATAAATTGCTGCTTTGTGAGTTAACTTTATGCTGGCTGTTTTGGGGGTTCAGCGATAGAGGGCACTAGAGTAAACACTTTCATAAAGCAGTATTTTTATTGGTGTTGCATACAGAAGGGAGAGGTCACTTACTTATTTAGGTGAAAGGGATTTTCTCCCCATTTATTTAGGCTTTTGACATTGGAAAGAGGCTGACTGTCAGAGCAAATGGAAGTTCCCAAATACCAGCTTGACACACAGTGGAACTGCATAAATATTTTAGACTGATTTTTGACTTTTTGAACAGATACTTTTCTGTTAGTTTCCATCACATTTGCAGGTCAGAAGCATGAGCAGAGCCACATGTTCCTGAGCCAGGTGTTGAATGAATGTAAAATCTGGCGCCCTTAATTCTGTCAAAGGTGGATTTCAAGTGCATTATCTGAAGCAGCTACAAAAAGGAGAACCAGGTGTGAAGGGTTGGTGCACCCATGTCCTCATCCTCTTTCAGGATCTTTTTCCTCAGATGCTGGGGATTCAGTATGCACTCTTGGCTGGTGTGTTTTGTGGTTTCCATATGAAAACTGAATTTAAAGACAACCTGGACTGATTTTAAATGATGGGTAGAATGTATTGGGTCTGGTGGCTTAGGTTGGTAGTTAGGATCCAGATGCCAATGGGCAGATTTGTCAGAGGGAAGGGGCTGTAGATCCTGTTTTACCATCTCAACCACTCTGCTGCCACATTACTGCTGCAAGCAGAGCTCAGTACAACTCCACAGCTCCTCTCCAGCTGTTTGGCCTCATGGAGAGGTGGGAAAAGGCAGAGAGAAGGAGCTGACACTGGCTGGGCAGTGGCTGGTGTCCCTCTGCCTGCTTCCAGCCCAGCTTTGGGGACCACGTGTGGCTCAGCACAGGGCTGCCAGCCCCAGGCTCTTCCCCTGTCCTGCTCAGTGATCTGTAGAGACACCAAATGACTGCTACAGTCTTACACAAGTAAGCATAAAGCAAAGAGTCACTATCTTTATGGGAAGTCAGCTGTACATAAGTTATTTTAAGTTGCTTTCCAGGGCATGTCGAATTGAGGATTTTATCTCCAGGGCAGATTTTTCATTTTGTGGCATAACTTTCCCACAGTTTGATAGCATCACAAGCACAGGATAAGCTTTATGTTTTCTCTTCCTGAAATATAGTCGTTTTCCTCTTGAACAGAAGAAGAAATGCAGCTGCACTGTGGTACCTTGGTTTTGTCACTGCCACACATGGTCAGTACAGCTCACCATTTGTTCTCCAGGTCCATCAGATTTCTGCTGGTATTTTTTTCTATGAGCCTTTATGTGATGGGTCCATGGGCACTGTGTCAGTGAACTCTGAAGTATGCCATGGAAGGACAGACAAGGTGATACATCACAATATCTGCAGAGTTTTTTCTCTAATCCCTTGTTTCAAGATACTGCACAGAGGAATTAGGTCTCCCCACCCCTATCTGGTGTGAAGAAGTGGGAGCTATAGGCTCTGCCTGCTGACTGGAAGGAGCAGTTGTCTGTCTGAAATCTCATCTCTGGAAAGGTGCTAGTGGGAGCTGAGCACTTAGGCACTCCCTTTACATTTGCTGTGAAGCATGGCTATCATTTGTTAGTTTTTGCATTTATAAACAGGCTGAGTCTTACCAGGTCTTTTTGCTTTGGAAGATGGTTGGAACTGCAGTGCTACAGGGTGTTTAAAAAATGTACTAAATCTTAAGGTTATCTTCAGGCTTTTTGCAGAGTGTGGCAGCATCCCTAGAAGGAGACCTCAGAAAACTATCCAGGTATGTGAGGAGGAGAAGCCTGCTTGATTGAAACCTCCCCCTGTCTAGGTTTCATCATTTCGTGTTTAGTCTCAAAGCTCAGGGCAGAAGGAATGTTGTTATCAGCCCAAGGAGTTTGTTTCTCAAGGTGTGCACTGCAGTTCATACCATTTTTTCGGAAGGTTCTGACAAACAGAGTCAGCTTAAAGTCTGGAAGGTGAAGAAACCAAAGAATGCCATGCATGCATCAAGAGGTCCTAAGGAGGAAGGAGAAATGAGGCATTGCCTCTACTTCACACACAGGAATTTCTGCGTGGCAATCCTGTGCCCAGTTAACTCCAGGGGAGCCCTTACAGGGAAGGAGAAATTTTCAGGCTGGGAAGGAGAGCTCAGTCCTGCACCCCTCGGCCTCCCTCCCAGAAACAGGCAGATCCAAGAGGTCCCAAAAGCCAGATAGCCCTGGGATGGCCTCAGAAGGGGACCTGGCCTGGCTCTGCAGCTAGCTGCAATGCTGAAATGGATAAGGGAGATTGTAAGCAGTAAATAGAATCTAAACTTGTATTTCCATGTCTTGTCCTTTTTTTTTTTATTGTTTCCACTGTTGCAAATTTATATTTTAACCCTTACCCCTTCTGAGTGAAGTAAATGGTTTCAGCCTTGTTTGCAAACAGACTCTGTGATTATTTTTATTTCAGTGTGGTCTGGCCCAGACTGGGTGTTCTGTTTCTGTGGGAGTGGTGACTGTAAACAGGACTGCACACAGAGCACTGTCTGCCCAAGAGGTGTAGGAGCCCTTGGGAGCAGAGGTCTGCTCATGGGTCGGTTGTGTAGGATTCTAGGTTTGTGGAAGAATCTCCTGTGACAAGTCTCAGCTGGAGCCTGCTGGCATGTGCTGGGAGGAGGGAGAAGACCTGAGACTGTTATCATGTCAATAAGAATGCAGATAAGCTTTACAGACAGATTAAGTTGACTTAAATTCTTTAATAGCTCCAGAGTAAATTAATGGTGCTTATGTTCCTACATCAATTAGAGCCAAGTGCCTAGAGACATTTAGCATCTGAGAGCCAGGCTAGAATTTAGTAGCTGAAGACAGGCATTAACTCTTCCTCATGCATGTTTTTTACTGTCCTTGGCGCGAAGAGTGACCAATCCCCCCTCAGCCTTCAGGGACTCTCTCTGTGGCCACTGGCAGCAAGCTGGCCTGGCTCACAGTGTCCCTCAAAGGTGCTTCATCCATGCAAACCCCAACTCTACATCCCAGTTCTTCAGCCTGCAGCTAGATGGCAATGTCTCCTGACACTCCTCAAGGAGGCCTTGAGCTGCCCACACAGTCCTGGGGAGCTGGGCTCATCACCCCCATAGTAAAGGATGGCCATGTCTACAGAACCCACCTGTCTTGGTGTTTACCAGTCACCTAACAAACCCTCTGGTACAAACAAGGTTAAGTTAAGCTCATACAAAAATAAGTATTTAAAAGCTCCGTAACAGATTGCAAGATTGTAGAGGTTGATCATCAGTGGCAGAAAGTGGAAAAAAAATAATCTGATTTAGGCTATTCATTCTTAAATGCCTGTCATAGAATCACAGAATGGTTTGGACACCTTAAAGATGACCTAGTTCCAACACTCTGCATGGGCAAGGACACCTCCCATTAGACCAGGCTGCTCATCCAACCTGTCCTTGAACACTTCCAGACAGGGGGTATTCACAACAACCCCAGACAACCTGTTCCAGTGTCTCACCACCCTCATAGTGAAGAATTTCCTTCTAATATCTACCTTCTTTCAGTTTGAAACCACTGCCTGCACTGGTAAAAAGTCCCTCCCCAGCTTCCCTGTAGGCCCCCTCCGCGTACTTGGAGGCCACTGCAAGGTCTTCCTGGAGCCTTCTCTTCTGGCTGAACAATCACAACTTTCTCAACTTTTCTTCGAAGGAGAGGTGCTCCAGCCCTCTAATCATCTTCGTGGTCCTCCTCTGGACTTGCTCCAAGAGTTCTATGTCCTTGTGTTGGGGGCATCAGAGCTTGACATAGTACTGACACAGTGGGGTCTCATGTGAGCAGAGCAGATGAGGAGAATCTCATGCCATCCTGATTTGCAGTTAGGAAGATGAAATTATTTATTAACCAAATATTTACTATCTGGTTCACGTAATCAGAGATGTGGTCCCTGTGTTCCCAGGCAGCAGGGACATTAGTCCCAGGCTCATGGAGATTGCTGGGTTTTATACCTCCTCTTATCCCTGGCCTCCCTGATGTTCCCTTGGTCAGTGATTCACTGGAGAGTTTTCTCATCTTCTCACCAAAAGGCTGATGGCTCTCTCTTGTTTTGCAAATGTAATGTCCTCTGGATGTGGCAGAGTCAGGTTGTTATCTGCCTAGATGGTAGAAAAACTGTTATCTCCAAACTCTAAATCCTAAACTGGTGAGTAATACAGCATATTTTGGTACAGTACCCAGACTTGGTAAGACACTCTGCAGGCAAAAACCCAGTGAGCTTTTGGATTGGGTCCTCGTCTGCTCTATTAAAGCACCTGCCTTCTGCTGAGGTCCAAATATATGCAAATACATGATTACCATAGGCAATTTTATCTCAGTCACCACCATGAGCTCCTAATAGAGCCTGTTACAGGAGTTTATCCTGTTCTCAGGGTAGGGTTTCTGATCCTGAGTGAGGCTGTGTAGTTACAGATGGAGTTGCAAGTCCAGGAGAGATTTAGTTTTATCTGGTGTGTGTAAAAGTTTGGGGTTGGACAATGCAGGGTTGCAAAGAGTAGTAGCCAGAAAGAAACAACAGCTGCTAGTAGAGGGTTTGTTTGAAAAATCAGCATGTGTATCAGTCATTTCTTGTGACTGAAAAGTACAAAAGCTTCCAGAGGTGTCCTTTTTGGCTTGATGGGACTGCAGGATGGGAACGAAACTTTGAGTGTCTTCTTAACAATTTCCTGCTTTCTGAAGAGGACCCTTGAAATTCTGATTCCCTAAGTCAAGATCCGGAATAATTCCTATTTCTGTTGATCTCAAGTCAGAAAGATATGTCAAGCAACAGTCTCAGAGGTGAAGTTGCAGAAGAACAATTATTTCCAAATAGTCATTTAAACTTGGAAGTCACTTCTGTGTCATATGTAGATGTGCAACTTTTTCTCTTCTTAGAAACAAGTTGAACTGAGCGTGCTTGAAATTGCCATGCCTGAATTTGATTTATCTTACAATATAAAACCTGTTTCTGTTCCCAGTGCATCCTCTTTCATCAAGGACAAGGCTGCATTTATTTTACTTTTTTGATACGACTTTATTGTTCAAAATTTTTCTGTTCACTAAATCAGTGTTAGACATAAACAGTACTGTATATTTTGATGACTTTTCATGGACTAGCATTGCCAAAGCTGCAGTTCCTTCAAGTCACTGTTTAAGTGACTTGGCAGATCACTGTTTAAGTCTTCTAGATAAACCACCTGTCATATTCCTTTGATTTTAAATTCAATTTTTGGTTTTTGTCATAAATAACATTTAATGGGTGAACATTTTATTTTAACCATTTTAATTTTATGTTATAATTATTTTGTAATATCTTAGTAAACATTTATAATATTTTGCTTAACTAGTAGAATATATTACTATATTAGCCATAGTGATAGGTAAGCCTTTTAAATGCTTTTGGTTTTTAATAATGGAAGATTATAATCCAAATTACTTTTCCTCAGTGTATGAAAACTGAAAGATTTTAGCAAAACCAAAGAAAAAGTGCAATTATACAATGAAGATTATTCTATCAGCTGACTCCTTCCACTTTCATTTGCTTCTTATGCATTCCTGTTCAAACTGTCATGGATTTCTGTGCTCTTCCTTCTGATTTGCAAGTCTGCCACCCTTTTGATACTAAGATACTATGAAAGCTCATAACCTTTGAAGTTTGGTGTAGTACTTCTCTAAGGGTGAACATCACTTATTCTGCAAGGAAAGGTTTAATGAGGGTACTTAACCTGTTGTGGTTTATCCATGGCAGTGATGTATCTGCATAAGGAAGGAGACTGAAATTGATTTTGCAGCTCCCCAAGCACTGCAGTGCAGGAGGGTGACAGGTGACAACCACAGTGCTTGCATAATAATGGCTCATTTTCCCACTTTTGAGTGCTCTGGAAGCAGTGAGTGTCTCTGAGCCTCTGATGATGACTCCAGTTTTGTGTGAGTGTTTTAAGTTATAAAGAAGTTATAAATGAAGTTTATAGAAGTTATAAATATTGAAGCCTAGTTTTAGAACCATGACTTTGAAAGTCTTCATCCTTTGCTCTTTCTATCCATGCTTGCCTGCTGATATTTCCAAGTGGGTTATGCCAGCTGCAGGAAGCAGGTACTGAATGAGAGAGATGTCCTGCTTTCCAGCATGCTTGAAGGAGAAGGCATGTCTGGTTACATAGAATCATGGAATGGTTGGAGCTGGAAGGGATCTTTAAGGTCATCCAGTTCCAACTCCCCTGCATGGGCAGGGACACCTCCCACTAGACCAGATTACTCAAAGCCCCATCCAACCTGAAGACTTACAGGCTGGTGGCATCCAAAACTTCCCTGGGCAACCTGTTCCAGTGTCTCACCACCCTCACAATATAGAATTTTTTGCTAATATTGAACCTAAATCTATCCTCTCTCAGTTTGAAAACGTTCCCCCTCATCCTATCACTACATGCCGCTTCAAAAAGTCCCTGATCATCTTCTTGTTTATTCAGCCCCCCACCAGTGCCACTCCAGTAAAAGGTGGTTTCACTGTCTTTTTAGAGATACTTGTAGCAGGCTCCTTGGAGCATTTCCCTAGGCAGCAAGTAAAGCCAGTTCTACAGACTTTCTGGGCTTGGGATAATGGTATAGGATCCTCTCTATGGGAAGTGTTTATCCCATATAGGGCCCATGGAAGCAGAGGCTACAGAGAAACAGCAGATTAGAGGACTGTAAGTGGCAAAGTGGTACTTAAGAACAGGCACAGCTTTGCAGGAGGTTGGAAGATGTGAGCTTCACTGGACTGCAGTGTGGGCTAAGCCTTGCCTAGCTCCATCACGGGGAAAGAGCACAAAATGTGCAGAGATCTCTCAGGGAAAAGGATGGCCATAAGGAGCTTGGAAACTCTGTCATCTGTAATGATTATGATACCTTAAAAATCACTCATGACTCAGAATAATAATCCAGAAATATGGTTACAATGAACATGATTTTAATCTCAGGCTGAGACTGTTAAGTGAGACTAATAAGTAAACAAATAATCAGAAATAAAGGGAATCTCATAGAGTTAAAACAGATTCTACAGTAGATCTCCACCCGAAGAAGCTCATTCCATTAGAGCTACTGGTGAAACTACTAAAAAAGATCTTAGTAACAACTTCAGCATCAAACTAGAACGTAGACATCGGACCATCAGCAAAAAGCACAACATACACCAGAGCACAAACCAAAAGGTGTGATATTTATATCAATGTATTATAGAAATACGATGCAATTCTGCCTTACAGGAGAAATATTGCTGAACTTCATTGTGACCTGCTAGCTGAAAATAGATTAAGAATTAAAGTATTAAGCACCTTATGTAATTTGAATATATTTCTCCAAGAAGCTTTACAGGCATACTTTCTGCAGAGCAAGCACAGCAGTAATCTTCTGTTTGCTGGGAACCAAGCCACAGGCTCTCAAGTAAAGATGATTTTACTTGCTAACTTCCAAACACACACACCAGAAGGACTGAGTTCTATCTATATCCTCCTCACGCTTTTCAGTGTGGACTCCTTCAGTCCTTCTGCAGTTGATAAATAATGCAAACATGATACAAATTTGGCCTTGAACTTGCCGTGTGCTGCAGTTGCTCAGGCACAACACGAATTTTGCATACTCATTTGGAAGTTAAATTTGTCAGGGCCATCACAGAAATGAACACACACATTTCCTAGGCAGGGAGGACCACAGCAGGACAGAGAAACTTCACTGTTGAGCCTCTGCCTGCTGCTGCCTGATTCAGTAATGTGCAGTTACCAGGGGCTGATGTTGGAGCATCTCTTGGCTTGCCTGCCTCTTCACTTCATGCTTTCTGCTGCACCACCCTGGAGCAAATCAGTGATGAGAACAGCTCTTTACAAGCTATCAGGCAAAATCAAGTTTTGGGTAAAGAAAACCCAAACAACAGGTAGGGACCACTCATGTAAAATGTATGTGTTGAAGTCTTACATCCTTGTGAAGGCAGTATAGGGGTAGTTTTGCATTCATTAAATTTTTAAATTTTCTATTTTTTTTTCCTATGACTCTACTAAATAAGTAACTACAGTGTACAGGACAGTCTGGGCATTAGTAAAATAAACCTGTTGGTTTCTCTAGATGTCAAGAAATGGTTTCATCTACTATGTCATCAACTATTAAAGCCCCCAGATCTTTGAATTCAAAGGACAGCATTAATTTCAGACCACATCAGGAGAGAGCACCTGGCTCTGATTGCTTTCTGAGCAGAAATAATATGGCAGTCCATAGTCTGATGATCAAAACAGTCTTTCCAGAATAATAGCTACTTTTTATTGGCAATTCTGGGAGTTCTCCAGGAAGGGATTACGAGGAAAAGATATTCTTTTTAATTTGATGCTACCTGAATCTTTGTGAAAGACAGAATAGAGTAAAATAATGTTTAAAGCTGAAATAAGTAGGGAAAAGATTTAAGTAGTACAGTTCTAGAAAAAAAGATATATTTTTTTCTCCTCTTGCTTGTTAAACTTATAAAGAGTATGTTAAAATCTAGTTTATGATTGAAAGAGTTTCAGAGATTAAGCTTTTACATTTTTTGCAAGTATGCCTATAATAGCCAGGCAGAAATTATGGCTTTGTCTTACAAATGACATTACGGACTCACAAATTAAAATTAATATAAATGACAAACAAAATGCCACTGAGAGATAATGTTTCCAAGCTTAATTACTAACAGAACACTGTTTAGCTAACAGATTTTTTCCTAGTATTATTTGTGAAAAGGCATCTCTAGAATTGGTGCACACTCTGTATGCACATTTGTGTAATGATAGAAAGTTTGGGAATTAGTGGATCCTGGTTTCCTGAAAATTTGTGCCCTGTTACTTTAACCTTCTCCCCACAGAGATGATGTGCTGGCTGGACAGATTGTGGCTTTTGCCTGCCTTGCCCTGAGGGTGGGTATTAGCTTGGGTTTCCCTTCTTCAGCCAGGAGATAATTTTCATAAACTCGTATGAACATAATTAGCTTTTAGACCATTTTTGGTTGAAATTGGTTAGCAATCCTTCAGTTACAGGGGGAGAACAGAATGACAGAGATACTGTGTAATCTCATGAGCTTTTTTCTCTTAAAAAAAAGACAACTCAACTTTCAAAGTGAAGAACTCAGAAATTAAAAAAAAAAAAAAAAAATTAAATTTAAGTACTATTTTCATTTGACCTTTTGTGTATGCATTACAATGGTGTAATTTTTAATTTGGTGCTTCCATCCCAGTTTTCCAATGGAGCTGTCCTGCTCCTTCATGCAGTGAAGAATGGCTGAGATTCTGTTTGATCCCATTGGGTGTGGGTGAGGTTTTTCAACTGTGTCTTATGGGGTTCCTTCCCAAATACAAAATTATTCTCAAGGTCTTCACAAACACAAGAGCCCATTCTTCTCCAGAACTCCTCTGTGAAGTGTAAGAGTTGCCTGAAAAATAATCCCAGCTGCATAAGCATAAAAAAGTAATGGAGAAACCTCTTCTGGGTTAAAAGTACAGTTCTCCCAGTTCACTTGTGTTGTGGTTGGGAACGCTCCATGTTTCCTGCAGACTGAGTGAAGTAGCTCAAATGTGGCACTCAGGAGAAACTGGGCAGCAACTGGGGTAAGTCTGCCATGGCTTGCCAGCATCACACAAGGAAACAGGGACAGCTGACATTTCTCCTGCCTTAACCATCCTTTTTTTTTCCTGCCCTGTAGTCTTCTGTCTAGTTTGCTTCATATTTTCCACATTCTGCATTAAATACAGTGATGGTTTTAGAGAGCTAGAGCCTTTTTTTCAATGTTCTGATTTATACTGCAGCAGGGGGTCTTTCTTGCCCCATAGTTAGCTGGAAGCTATTTGCTGATGTCCCAAGAGGAGTGTGACTCAAGACTTATTACTGTGTTACAGTCAGTCTGGTTTCAGATCATCAACATCCCAGTTAAGTGATCCAGAGCGCTGGTCCAGGCTGGAATCAGTCTGCTGGGTCACTGTGCTGGACATTGTATTGTCAGACTTTGTGCCAAATAAAATCTTTTTAATCTTTCCTTAATTCAAGTATATAATGAACTCTGTATCATGCACAGAATGTGATATCGTGTTTACACCTAATCCTCATTATATATAATTTTTACTTTTAGATCATCTGCTGGTGCAGGGATCTTACAATAAAGATGCAGTCCCCAGAGCAGCATTTTAGGGAACACTCTGCTGCTTTCAGCCATAGCACTGCTGATGAGTATGGATTGGAAATGGAAACCTTCAAGAATTTATCCTTCAGGAACTGTAATGGGAATCTTATCATGCAGGAGGGAAACTGAGATTTTTGGGAGGTTGAAAAGGGAACAAAAAGAGCCCACCCGGAATTCAGATGTTACTATGAACCTGGAAAGTGTGAAGTTTTGTAACAAAAAAATACTTTTAAATGTAGTTTAAAAATTTCCTCCAAAAATCGTTCTTGGAAATGGCTGAGTTGTTTTAGTCAAAATGTTCTAAAACAAACAGCATGTTGTTTCCCAGCATGGAAACTTGAGGTACAAGTGGTTATTCTTTGCATAATTATAAACAATTTTAAACCTAAAAATAGAAAGTGACATTCAGTGCTAGACAAAGGTTGTACCAAGAACTCTGCCCACTTTATATAGTAAAAAAGAAATTGCAGCAAGCCCTCAGAGAAATCATGGGTTGCTTTTGCAAATACTGTTAGACTGATTCTCTCTTTGATATTAGAAGCCATGGCCATCTGCCTCTGTTAACATGGATTTCTGTTTCTAATAGCTGTCTCAGTTGATCTGGTAGCTGGCAAGTGAAATCTCCCCATTGTTCCTGAAGGCAATTTTGTGATTTAGCAGGTCAGTTACAGCTGCACAAAAGCTTCTCTTTCTGTTTTCATTATTCATGTGCATATTTTTAAGAGAACCAAAGCTTAAAACATGTAAAACCATGTAACAGTGATTTCACTTGCATAGATTTTTTAATCTGAAAATTATGAATGTTGTGTGTTTTCTGAGAATGATCCCTTTCTAGCTCACATTACAGCAGTCAATACATGGTATGTGGCACAGGCTTTTTGCACAAACATCTCACTGAGGCAGCCCAGGTCTGACAAGGGAACTGCTTCACTAGAGCCATGCCAGTGTGACACTGGGAGGTGTGCTGCACTGTCACCCTCTCTCCAGTGAATTTACATCTCTAGTAATACATAACTATTATTACCTTTACAGATGGATGAGGAGATTCTGTCAGGAGGTGGGAGTTTCTCAGAGGTCCCATAGCAAATAAGGATCTGTCTCACTCCTAGGTTCTGCCTGCAGCAACTTCATTTCTAAAGACTTTAGTATTTATTTTTTTTTTAAATTTGTTTGTTTATTGTGTCTGTGTGGATGTTTTAGATTGCAAGTACACCTGCCATGCCCACTGCCGAGATCTGGTGCACCTGGGCTGCCGGCGGAATGGAAAATTAGTGGACTGCCTCGCTCCGCATGACACCTTGGATCCACCTCACAGCAATGGTCAGGTAATAGATCTGGTGTTCAGGTGATTACTGCTTTCTCTTGTCAGCCCTGTGATGAAGTGTGGTCTGCCTGCTGCTCAGGAAGAACATCTCACTTATTCATGGCCAGGAATCCTACGTTTCCCACCCAGTGCTGTGATTTTACAGTGTGCCTGGGTCCAGGATGCTGCCGGATGGGTCACTCCTGCTCCAGTTTCTTTTTAGCTGAACTGGCTGAAAAGTGGTCCCACAAAAAGGTCTTCTCCTTGTTGGTTTGGGTCACTGTGGGGGTACAGAAGGCCTGTGCATCAGGGGACAACATGAGGACAGAGCTCCTCTTCAGATAGACCTGGCCATACCCTGAAGCAGGTCACAAAGGGGGCCTGGTGACCTGAGTGCCCTGTGCTGCTGGGCACAGTGCCACAGGGAGGCAAATAAAACTTAGGGCTTGGTTATTTGTGACCATTAAAGATCCTGCTGGGTTTGGGTTAATCCTCTGGTTTTCACCAAATCCCCCTGGAGGCAATTTCAAATTTCCTCACCTGGATTCCCCAGCAGCTGCATTGGGTCACAGCGTGTGTCTTCATTTCCTTCTTTAAACCACCACAGAGCGTCACTCCTTGTGTTCCACCCTTGACATCAGTGCTTTTCTCTTTGTTCAGGGAACACATCAAAGCTGCCCATTTCTGCAGACAGAGCAGGGGGTCCTCTGAGAAGGAGGCTCAGACCGAGATAATGAGCCTTGTAGCCCTTTAGTGCTGTGACAGAGGTTACATTGTGCTAATGAGCTCATGCCTCTCTTCATTTTTGAATGCAAAGGACTTGTCCTTTACAAAAATCCACTCAAACTGAATCAGATGTTAAGCCCTTGAACAGTCACACCTCACCAGCAGAAGTTTTTAAAAGGGCAACAAAGTTTCTCAGTGCCTTTGCTGAGCTTGCTGCATGTGCTTCACATCAGCATCAAAGTTTCTCTGCAAGTGCAACATTTATTTGGTAGGGGAGATGCTTGCTCCAGCCACCCACACTGTGCCTGGGGACACAGGGACTCTCCTGAGCTCCTCCTGACTTGCTGCTGGAGAGAGTGAAGGGGAATAACTCAGATGTTGAAAGGAGTAGCAGGGCTGGAGAGGAGGAAGGAGATGGTAACACAGATTTTGGAACTCTGGGTAACTATCAGAAAGAAAAAAACACAGGAACAGAAAGAGAAGGCCAATAAAAGTTGTTTATACCCTAAAAAGGCATGGGCAGCTTGGCAAGTAGAGATCTAAGGAAGTGCTAGTGATCACTTGGGTACAGTGGCTACAAATGCTGAACGAGGAAACTGTTTCGTGCTGATTGAGCTTTACAGTGCTCGGGGAAGGCAAATTTTGTGTGTATTTGTTTGTGTGAAACAAGATTGCATCAAAGAAGTACTGTTTATTTCCTACTGATTCCTCCCTCTTGGTAGACGCTGGTTCCTGTGGGTCACAGTTGTTGATAATCTCCGTTTTCCTCACCAGTGTCTGGGTCAATGTGTGTCTGACAATTGATACAAGTAAGCAAGGGCTCAAGTGATATTTTCAGTATTCATCATCTTTGATTTTTGAAGCAGCAATCATTTCCATGCCCAAAACCTGGGATGTTTCCCACTGGGTGATGTAATTTTCTTTGTGCTCTGCTGTCCCACACCGCTACTGATGGAGGCTGAGGTTTGCCCTCACTCCCTGCTCCACAACCTACCTGCTCATAACACTTCTTCTTTGTGCATTTCTTGTAGGTAAAAAGGAGCTAAATTTTTAAAAAAATATTTTAATATCTGTGAATGGATATTTTACAAGAGCCAGTGTTTACTGATTACTGTTTAATGAAATACATTAAAAATTTTTAAAAATTTATTTTCCTTCCCATGCTAAAATTTTCTGTACTTAAGTCTCAGCCTTAAGGTGATTTCTCCTTTCCATTTAAAGTTTGAATCTCCATCTCACGTACACGATGGAGCAGTTGTTTAGTAAAAGATAATAAAGGAGTCAGGATGGGGAAAGGGCTGAAACTATTTACTTTACAAAATGATTCTTGCATTCTTATTCTGTGGATAGCACCTGCAGTCTGCGGGGTTTTAGTTAGATGCAAGAGTGTGCTTTTGAAGCAAATCTTCCAGTTGTCCTTACTTCCCTTGTTTTGGTTGGCATCAGCAAGAAGTCTTAAGGAGCACATAAACTTAATTCCCTTTCAGACAAAACTTAAGCTGCTTCCCAACACCTCTGTGAAGAGGCTCTCCAGGAGCCTACCTAGCATGCTCAGGCCACTAATGGGCATTCATTCCACAGGATCAAAACAGAGATTGTCTTAAGTAAAACCTGTTAAGTGTTTTTATTGAGTGTTTGGGTTTCTCAGCACCACTTGGTTTGCTTTACAGGGCAGCTCGACAGTGTTTGCTCACATAGGCATCAGATACTTGGCACAGAACAGTCCCCAGTGAGAAGCGAAGTGATAAGTGTCCCCGTGATGTGTGCTTTTGCATTATCTACATGGTGACTTTGAAAATCTCATGGTATGCAAAACCAGTTAATTTTGCATGAGCTATGCTAGTAAAATGCAGAGCTGCAAAGATCACGCATGTATTTAGGGGATATCCCACCCATAGAGTGAACTTTGACTGGAAATCTAAAGGGATTTAGGAGAACTGCTGGAAAGGCATGATATTTATGGAGAGACATGCCTTGCTAACAGGCCTTAGTCCTGGAATTTGTGTAATTTCTTCCTGCTGGGATAACCATTTTGTTTTGAAGTATAATTTTTTTTTTTTTTTTTTTTGTTGTTAAACAAAATAAATTTATGTGGGCATAGCACTAGTTTGAAGTTGTTACAATGACATTCTTACAGTGGTAAAGCTGAGGTCTTTTCTTGTAAAAGGACCCAGCCCCTTTATACTTGCGTAACTTCCTCCAGACAGGCAGATGATTGATTGTTCTGAGTATGATGGTGGACAAATGTTTTGAGACCTAAGTCTGCAAGCCCTAAGACCATTGTAGACTGGTTCAGGCAATGTGAATATATCTCCTCCTTGATCTGCGTGATGTAAACTGCACTTTGTCCTGCTGAAATGACCTTGTGGTGTCCTGAGTGCTGCAGAGCTTGTGGCTTGGCTCTAGTTCCTGGTCCTGGATGCTTGTTTGTGCCCATACACTGTCACAGGGTTCTCTCTGCCCTCCCAGCAGTGCCAGCACTGCTGCTTTTGGACAATGTGTGTTAATATGGCCTGGGGAAATGATGTGGCTTCCAGTGTCTGCTCTTGCAGAGCCCAAGCAGCTCCTTAGTTTGCAACACAGCTTGTGAGCAGCGTGGTCAGCACAAGGGGGTGGGTGCCATGGTGTGGCTTTAACACCTCAAGCTCCAAATCATCCTGAACAATGTCATGGTGAACCCCAGTTTGAGAATCAGGGTTTAGGATTTCCCTTAGGGGGGAGGGGAATTTCTTACAGGCTCTGAGCTGCTCATGTTGCAAATGCAGTCAACAGATTTCCAAGACATTTCCATCTTGTGCAATTCTGCCAGTGGCTGAAGGCCTTTGCTGCACCCATAAGTGGTCAGATAGTGTCAGAATCTGGAATATGGACACAGTGCTTGGCTTTGGTAACAAGCCATTGGAGCTCAAGGAGCTTTGAGTTCCTTTCTGTGTGTGTATTTATGCACACACATATATATTTAGTTATAGGAAAGTCTAGAAAATGCCATTATGTAGCTATTTTGAAAGATCACTAAGGATGCAGGGCTAAATACTTGGAAATGAAAATCAGTTTCACACATACTGCAAACACCCAATTGCAGAAATATGTGACTCAGAGAAAAGGGAATGATATTTTGCTAATTGTGTGGCCTTAAATGCTTCCCTCCTGAAAAAGCTTCTTATAGAGAGAGTAAAGAGGAAATGATGGGTATAGGTTCTCTGTGATCTTGCTGCAGAGCACTCAGAAAGAGCTGCCAGTTTCCTACAGAAATTAGGAGAGGGGGATGAAAAGAGTTGCTTTTCATGACAGGACCAGCACCTGACTGACCAAGGGTTTCTTCAAAGCCCCAGAAGAAACAAAGCCATTATTTAGACTTCCCATTTTTTCCTGTTTTTCTTTTTCACTCCAGATGAATCAAAATATTAAAATTTCTGATGTATGAGCCACAGATACAGTTATTTTCTCCTTCAAGATGGCATGCCTTCCCAAAGAGGTCTCACTGCTCTCAGTGTTTCCCAAAGAGGTCTCACTGCTCTCAGTGTTTCCCAAAGAGGTCTCACTGCTCTCAGTGTTTCCCAAAGAGGTCTCACTGCTCTCAGTGTTTCCCAAAGACAGAAGGTGGCCAGAGGTGAGGTTTGTACAGAGGTTTGTACAAGACCTGAGGCATTTGGTAAAGTATGGAAAGGGAAATAGGTTTTCCCAAATGACTTGGGTAATGACACCCCACAGATTGCTTCAAAATGCATTAACCTGCACTGGAGAAGACGGAGAGGATCTCAAAGTGCAAATACAGAAACTTCTAGACCTGGATGGGCACTGAGGTTGTCACCTAAATGTAAGTGGAACTGAAAGTAGTTTCAGTTCTTCACACTCAGAGGTGAGGAAGTCTGACATCTCTTTTTCAAAAAGACTGTCTTTGGGGGAAAAAATGACAATACAGAGCAAAATACCACAATGGAGATGTATACAGCTCTTGATTGATAATGAAAGCTACTGTTGAGCTGTTGACTGCTCTCCACTACTAACTCTTGGTGAGTGGCATGTACTCTGTACAATGGAGATTGGTTTTTCTGGCTTGTGTATTTCAGATCTTTGCTGAACCTGATTATGCTTGTTTAGTAGTTGAAAGAAAAAGAGGAGAACCGAATGACTCTTGGCAGACAGCATAGTTTAATTTTTGCCAGTGACTGGAAACAATTTTAAACTAAAACTGGAGCTGTTTTCAGCTCTAATTATGTATATTGCTCAGGATACTTTTAGGGAAATCCACTTGGCATAAATAAAAGCCTTGCTAAATTATATATACTGAAAATTAGTCCCAAGCATTCAAAAAATAATTTGAGAGTATCCACAGCAGCTCTGCCACAACTACTGTCTGCAGCCTTCCTTCACAGGGTTATTACTAGCATGGGCTTTGCACAGTACTGATTTAAGAGCTTTACCTTATAAATTCATTGAAACCTTTTCAGAATCTCTGTATGGATGAAATCTGATTTTCTGTATGGATGAAAAGCTGGACAGGAGCCCTCAATGTACACTCAGAGCTCAGGAGGCCAGCTGTTCCCAGAGCTGCATTAAAAGAAGCATCACCAGCAGGATGAGGGAGGTGATTCTACCCCTCTGCTCCAGTCTTGTGAGAGCCCATCTGGAGTGCCATGCCCAGTTCTGGAGCTCTCAGCACAGGAAGGACATGGACCTCTTGGAGTTGGTCCAGAGGAGGGACACGAAGATGATCAGAGGGCTGGAGCACCTCTCCTACAAAGACATGCTGAGAGAGTTGGAGTTGTTCAGCCTGGAGAAGAGAAGGCTCTGGGGAGACCTTATTGTGGCCTTTCAATACTTTAAGGGGGTTTATCAGATGGGAACAAACTTTTTAGTAGGGCCTGTTGCAACAGGCCAAGGGGAAATGGTTTTAAAGTAAAAGAGGGTAGATTTAGTCTAGGTACAAGAAAGAAATTTTTTACAACAAGGGTGATGAGACACTGGAACAGGTTGCCAAGAGAGGTGGCAGATGGCCCATCCCTGGAAACATTCAAGGTCAATTTGGATGGGGCTCTGAGCAACCTGGTCTGGCTGAAGATGTCCTTGCACGTTGCAGGGGGCTTGCAACTAGATGACCTTTAAAGGTCCCTTCCAACCCCAACTGTTCTATGGTTCTGTGTAGATATTTGGATTTCTTTAGTATTCTCTGGAGTAGGCATCACAAAATAGTCTCTTGGGTTTGCTAGAGAAGACTGAATAAACATTTGAGCCAATAGTGACTTGAGACAGTAGCTGAATACTACAAATGGGACAAATACAAACAACACACTTAAGCAAGGAGAGTTTTCTAAAATGAAACACAGATCTTAAAGCCCACTCAGTGAAGACTGGATGAGGCACTTGGTGAGACACATCATTCCACCAAATAACATAATACTGGAATTCATAAAATTAATACAGCAAATTTCAGCTTTGTGGCCCCTGGTAGGATTGCCATAGAGGCAATCAGTCATGTTGTTGCACCACTATGGGATTTGTTTTAAAATCACACATTTTGATAAGTAAGCGTATCTTCAAGGGTTTTTTTTTGTTTGGTTTGGTTTTGTAGGTGTTTGTTGTTTTGGTTTGGGGTTTTTTGTTGTTGTTGTTTTGGGTTTTTTTTATTTTTTTTGTAAAGTCTTTGGCTGAGTTTTTTGGTGGGGTTTTTTCATGTAAAGTATTTGGATACCATACAGGTCTGGACTTTCAAACATAAAGGTATCAAGCTAAATGTTTAAAGAAGGCACTACTGAAACTCAGAGAAGATCAGGTATTTGTTGTTTAGCAACCAGATCAACTCCAGTTAAATGCTCTGATTTTCTAGCTATGTAGAAGAAACAGACAAGCTTTCAAATTACAGGAAAATGCTCCTATTAGATGAGGCAAACATTTGAAACACACTTTTGAATTTTGCACAGTTGCTTGTTTTCAAGAGATTTTTATAGTGTCCCTAGAAAATGGTTTTTCACTAGCCATGTGGCCAGCTTCAACCTGCCATTTTGTCAGCTGTCATTACAAGATCAATTTTCTTCTTCCACTATTTATTTCTAATACAGACTATTCTTGCCACTTGCATTTTTCCACAATCCTTTCCAGTTCCTGCTGACAGTGTTGTGTAGGATGTAAAATAACAACTGCATTTTTTTATTGTGGCAATTGTCTTCATAGTTACTAATGTCATCCCAGGACCTTAGCAGAGCACATGATCATATTTCAAATTTAATACAAGTGAGATGGGTTTGCATGCCCCGTGTGGCCCAGGTGGTTCTCTGATATTCAAATATCATCACCTAAACTTTCTGGAGAAAATGTTCAAAGAGAACCAGCCCTCTAAATCGTTATAAGTGCTGTGTATGTTATGTGCCATGATAGAGCTGCACATTGATCTGTAGGGTGGCCCAGAGCAAGCAGAGGTGGGGCTGGCAACAAGCCAAGATCCTGAGGGCTGGGTTTGTGATAGTTGGCAGCAAACAGATCAGAGCCTGGGGTCTATCTTATCTTTAGGGTAGATTTTTCAATACTCAAAGCAGGACAAGGGTCACTGGGACAACTGGTTCTGATGGGGCGTGTGTAGGCAAAAGGATGTTGGCTGCCTGCACCAAGCCCTGCATGCTTGAAGAAGGGTATTTTGCTTACATGATGTGGATTATGGTTGTACATGGAAGTTGCCCAGTTGCTGGGTGATAAATCACTGGCTTTGATAGCATCTTAAGTGCCTTACTCAGCCCTCAAAACATGCAAAGAAAATGAGCATTGACTGGGAAACTGGTAAGTGGGGGGTGAATGCTGGGCCATGGAAGTCTGTCCTGATGCAACCCAAACTCACTTTCCTGAAAAGTCCATGTGCCATGCATGGCAGATTGGCAACTAAATTTCACTTGATCTAGGTTGGTAAACAGGGTGACAGTGGCTTTCACTCCCCTCCTCAGGCTGCCTGATTATTTGATTTATATCCATAAAACACCTCAACCTGAATGGAATTGCCAGCAGCTGCATCACATGTGTCCTAATCTCAAACCACAGAGGCGACAGATTTCCAAGCAGGATGAGGGTTCAAAGAAATATTTGATATCACTTACTAGTGTGCTTATTCACAAGGCTGACTTAGTTTTGCATTTGAACATTCAGGAAGGTTTTTCGGTTTTTCTCTTTTTCTTTTTTTCTCTCTTCTTTTTTTTTTTTTTTTTTTTTTTTTTTTTTTTTTTAAGTATCACGCTTCTGTTATTGACTTATGGTGTTAGCAGCTGTTGGAAATGTACAGAGAAGAGATTGCTGCTGCTTTTTGACTCACTGCAGGAAGGGCATGATGCAAAACCTTCCCTGGTGGGGAAGGAAGGTGGGGAGTGGTTTTTGATTATTTTTAATGATAACATTGCTGGGTGAAGATATGAAAATATTTGTTCCCAGTCTTTGATCCAAGTAGCTTGCCAACCAGCAGCCACACAGAGAGCTGTCAGGAAAACAGGTAGAGAACGGAGCCCTGTGTGGTTCTGATGCAGTCCTGTTTATTTTACAGGAATGTAAAGCTTTGTTTCCCAGAGAGCAGGAACAAAACGACAGGAGGTAGTGTTTTTCCTTACTGATTCTTGGCTTCCTCTAACTGGAGACACTGCCTAGAAATTGCCCACTGAACCCTCTCTCGATGCAGAGGGTCCTGCCTGTTTCCATAAACCTGGATTCTCCTCAGATCCCTGTTTGCTGCTTGGTGGTTCCCCCTCTCCCAGGGATCTTGCTCTGCAGTGAAGCTCCAGGCTTGGATGTATCGTGTCGTGTCTATCTGCCCATGGGAAGTCTGGATAAGAGCTTAAATATTCCCCATTTACTCTGAAAATAGTGTGCATAAGTGTGTAAAAATTCCATGATGGATGAAGTGTGAATGCTTTAATACTCTCACTGAGGGGGAGGAAGCTGTCACCAGTCACATGTCATTGAAAAGCAATGGCAATCAAGTCATACTGGTTATACTTTTGGGGAGTAGCCCTCGTATTCCTGTGCAAAGGATAAAGAAGTAGCTGGCTTTCCAGGATCAAAACACACTTGTAGCACTTGTGGGAGAGCTTGAGCAAAAGTCACATTGTCATTTTTCCTCCTCCCTTTTTATTTAAGCTTTTCTAAGCCTCCATTCCTACAGCACCTCTGGTTCCTGTCACCTTCTGATCCTTCACTGCCAAGCAAAAGAAGCTGCCTGAATACAAAAGGCTGTTGTGTTCCTCCTTCTGAATGCAGAGGCAGAGTTACAAAATGTAGACTCCTACAAACATTTTAGATCTTGTTTGTTCTACAAAGAATATGCTGGTGATCAGTTTGGGTTGTTGTTTTTTTTTCTGATTTCCATGAATGTTTATTTCACAAGTGATATAAAAAACTTTTCAAAAATGGGGTAAGTCCCTTTATCACATCATTAAATATATACACGTTATTAATGCTTGTAATATTCCAGGTGAGATTTTTTTTCCCAGAGGTAGTTTTGCATCTTGATCCCCTTTCAACTGTGACCTTTAGATTTCTTATGACTCTTGTTTATTTTGTATCTGCGTCTGTCTTGGCCTGCCAAGAAAAGAAATTCACGTCCTACATAGAAGAAATAAGGAAGAAAATGCATTTGAGAGGTTTTACATACTTAGCAAGTAAATCAGTTATTTATTGAAACCTCTTTTCTTAAGTGTATCTTTTGTACATTGTCTCAGCAAACATTTTGCATGTGATTTGCAGGTATATTTCAGCTGGGCTGGCACAGAGAAGCCCACACAACTCTTTCCTGTGTGTGTTTGTGTGTGTGTGTGTGTGTGTGTGTGTGTGTGTGTATGTATGTACACACTGGGGGATGCAGCCACTCCCACTTCACTTCCCACCTCAATTCAGATTTTCACCACCTGCAAAGTCGGGATCCTGGTCATGGAGTGAGGAGGCTGCAAGGTGGAGTGTTGTCTTGTTTTCTGTATAAAATATATACAGCATCCTGAATCCTCCAGCCACTTCTCTTTTTCTGTGACCTACTTCTTAATCAAGGGGCCTCCCCGAAGGATGAGTTTTGGATCAGCTCCTGGCCCAGCTGATCCTGGAGCCATGATTCTTGGATTCTGGACAGTGCCCTGAGAGGATATACCCAGGAGGTCTTTGAGTACCTGCCCTTTCTGGGTACTTCCTTGTGAAAATTCATCTTCCCTTTACTTTCAAGGAGAAAACTTTCACCATGGGACCCCAGGACATTTTCCATCACATACATAGCAATTAGTCCTGTGGACCAATGGAAAGCTACAGGAATCCATTTTAGCTATTTTGCCTACAGATGTGCCACTGACAGCTGGATAACTGGATACAATTATTTGCTCTGCCAAAGTCATATCCTATGCTTCTCCATTTTTTTCTGTGCCAGTATTTACAAGAGTGTATGTAGCCATGGTCAGTCCCCTTTCAAGGCTTTGTCTTCTCTGACAGAGTGTTTGTTTACAGCAAGATAAATACCATCTTTGATTATTTTACTTTACAGTCCTAAGTGAGAACAAAGCCAGGGTGATAGTTACTATGGGGCAGCAGGATGAGGTCAGCACCGTGCATCCTGCCTGTGGCTGATCTCCCCTAGCTGGCTGCAGGATAAAATCCTGTTGTCTTGGTTTCACTCTTTCTGTTGTAACAGCCTTATCAGACAACTGTGCAACTTGATTCTCTGGGGAAGGGACAGCAGTGTATAGCAGGGCTGAACACTGCTTTTATGTTTCACAGTGCTTGTGTTCAGAGGAACATCCCTCAGTTCACTCTCTACTCAGTTTTCCATTTGCACCATCCTTTCCCCTCAACCTTCCTTTTGCTATTCTGGCTGATATTTTCCTTTACAGTAACCTTGAAAGGATATTTCCTTATCTGCATATGTGACTAATCAGTAAGGTCTTATGATTATTATGAAGCAATTTGTTAGAGGTAGGAATTAGAGCGTGAAACTGGAACTGAGGAAGCTGGATCTGCAGTCCTTGCTCTGCTAATGACTGATTAGACATGGCCTTCAGCAAGTCAATTTGGCCTTGGTTTTCAGATGTGCTGATTTAATTTTTAGTCTTTTGCCTACAGCTTTCTTTTTTTCCTTCTTTTAGGGGAAGGGAGGAGCCTACAGTATGCAAACCTGCTATTTCATTTTACCTCAAATATGTTTCAGTCTGGGGAGTCAGAAGTAGGAGTTGGTTTTGGAAATGGTGACCTTGTGAATTATCTTCCTTGCCTATCTGCTGCTCATAGTTGCACTGAGGATGAACTCTTACTTGCAAAATGTTACAGAGCAATAAATGCACTTTGGCACAGGGTTACATTCTGAGAACTTGTCTCTTCTTTATGCTTTATCCATAACTTCTGTGACTTTTCCTGAATTTGTTCAGTCTATAATCTGGGAAAAGAAAGCAAGGGTGAATTCATAAAATGGAGGATTACAGATAAGGTAAACTCAGAGAGAACTCGGTGTGAGAGACTAGAAGAAATAAAATCTCTGACAACAGCATTTGTGACCTATGATTTTGCTGAGTTCTTTCTATTCTTGTCCCCACAATTAGCAGATCTAGAAACAGGAACAACCTGTTGGAATGAATGAATACAAGAAAAAAGTGTTTTGGAAATACATAGAATCCATATTTCCAGTCCTGATTAGGCAGCTGCTGTCAGTCTGAAAAGTGTCCCTAACATCAGTCTTTGGGGTAAGATCAGGGGTCCTCTCCTTTTGCTGACCATCTTCATGAGATCCTGTGGCCTGTCTCAGCAGGAACCTCCCCAGCTGTACCAGACTGCACAGCTTACACAGTTTCCCCTGCATCAACCTGCACCCCCTGAGCTGCTGGGCTTCACCCCCTTGCTGCCAGGATCCTTGTCCAGGAGTATCCTGTCCCATGGGCACAGCCCCCATGGTGGGGGTGGAGAGCAGAGAGATCTTCACTGGTAGAGAAAAAGGAAGGGAGAAACAGAAATGGGACAAGAGGGGCTGACATAAGCCATCTGGACTTTGTATTCTTGTCTCCCTCTGTCTCCCCTCATACAATCTGAACCTCCCAAGGCAGGCTGGAGCTTGAGAATCATTGCATTAGGTTAGACAGCAAAAAGGGAGGTGTAGGGTCCAGTGGAGTCAGTGAGAACAGAGCTTTGCCACAGCAGATCTGGTTTCACTAACAGTTTGTAAACATCTATTAACCATCTTCTCTTTTCTTTGAAGTGTCCTCAGCTCTCAGTTTTGAGCCTTCTTAGGACTGTGATTGCCTGCTGGGGAGTCAGCACAGCATGTCCCAAAGCTGGGGACAAGAACTGCCCCACTTCCTGAGCTGAAAAGAGAGGTTAGCAGACACAAGATCCCTCTCTGATGAGAGGGAAGGATGTGTGCCTCCACCCCACCGACCGCCAGCCTACCCGAATTTTCAGATGAGTTGGCCATGGTCCAGCAGTTGGCAGCATTTCATAGACAAGTCCTCTAGACTGTGCTAAAGCACTGTGTGTCAGAGTAGGCTTTCCTGGTAATTCCACACTCATTCCCATGTTTTAATTTCTTTTAAGTCACCTGGGGTTATTGGCTGCAATTAAGAAGAAAAAAATTTCTGGCAGTTCTGCTGCAGTTGGACTTGGCAGCTTCACCAGTTACTTCCAGTAATTATCTCCATGTCACAGGTATGCCCTCAGTGCCAGTTTTAGGAAAACCTTTCTGGTGTCTGAGTAAGGAAGTGGATTCTTTAGGAAATTGCTTTCCTCTGAGAACAGCCCCTTCTTTACAAATGCTGTTGCTGTGGTCTATTGCAAAAGGCTGCATTCAAAATTTGAAATATGCTGATGTGCAAATAATTTCAATAGCTGACCTGCAGAACCTGTTGGCAGGGCTGATGGAGACAGTTTTCTCTGCTCCCAGCTGCCTGTTTCATTTTGGCAGCTGCACGCCTTCTGGCCCAGATGCCTGCAGCCTCTTGTCCAAGTTAGGAGCTCGACAAACTTTACACACTGCCCTGTAAATGCACCTCAGCTTATTATCTATGTGAAGAATTAGAGCTAAAGCTCAGGCTGCCTTTTGCCTCTCAAAAGTTATTTTAAATGGCCCCAGTAAAGCTGGATTACAGTGGTGGATGTGCCTGCTGGACTCTCACCAGGGAGGGGGGCGAATCGTTGCGTTTCCTTGTAAGGGTATCTGCCCGACCACAGAGCCATGGTGAACGCTGCCAGGCAGCCTCAGAAATATCAGGCAGGCCTCTGAAAGCAGCAAAGCACATAGAAGGAGATCCCCCTGAAAGAGCAGATGCTGAAGCAGATGTTCAGGTTACATCAAGGACCGCTGAGCGCAGCATGTGGGGTCATGGCAGGAGATTGCTTCCAGAACGTGGATGGGAAATTCCTAGGTACGGCTCACAGCACTGGTGCATTGTGTTTCAAACCCTCACAGCTCTGTCACTAGCCTCTTTTTTAAACGTTTTGCAGAGTTTTCCTGAGTTAATTTAAAGCCAGATCTTTGAAACAAATGGTTTTTAAAAAGACTTGCAGACCCAAACAGAAGGAAGGTAGCTGTCCTAACGCATACTGCAAAGAGCCTGAGCTCTTTATTCTTCATCACATTCAGCAATATTTCTGACATATTTTGAAGTCTACAAGCAGACTGCAAACTGAGTGATTACTTTCTGACCTGGAGGTACCACACATACCATTCAGTTATCATGTGACTCTGATAATGTGGTCGCATTTCAGGGGAGGGGAGCAGCCCCCACAGCATTAAATTACCTGCACATATGGACTCATGGACACACCTGTACATCTGTTGAGTTACATGACCATAACCTCTCTTTGGCAATTGTTCTTGTTTCTCTCCAGGCCTGGCACTCCAGGCACAAAGTGCAGGCAGGAAGGCACCATGCTGCCCCACAGTTATGTGGAGAGAGTCTGGTACTGCCCCTGTGGGACAAGAGGTAGAGGGTAAATGATGGAGGCAATGTACATCTGATGGGTATAAGCACTGGTCAGCAGAATTTTAAGACAAAGTCTGAGGAAAAAACACCACGCCTTTTAAAACAAACAAAAAAACTGTGCTATTCTTGCTGAATGCAGTTTGCTAACAGTTTGTGTTGTTGGGATTGCCATTGCAATCCCAACATTGCCATTGCAATGGCAGCTACCTGGACACACCTGGGATCCAGTGGGTATGTGGCAGTAGAAAGTGCTTGTGGTTCACACAGGCTGATGCTTTGTGCCCCAGAGTACTTTGTGTTTCTCTCCTACAGGGAGGTTTCCAACCTCTCCCCAGTGACATCTTACCTTGGTATCATTACAGTAGTGCCCCCCCTGCCCTGGTGCCCAGCTTGCTTTCCTCTTGGGGGAGTTCCATTTTGCCCAGAGGGATGGCTCAGCTGACGAAGCAGCTGCTGTAGAGTGACATATTTCAGCCTGGTGCTATTAAAATGAAAGAAAAATAATCAAAATTTGTTCCAGTTTATCCTAACCATCTAAGCACTAAATTGAGGCAGTTCAGCAGCTGCTTTATGGACAGCTGAGCAGCCCAGTCAGTGGGAGCAGGAACCTCTGGGAGAGGGGCAGCTCAGACTGAGAGCTAAAGGCAAGAATAACTTCTTATGTGTGTCAGACCTCAGCCTCTGGGTGCAGCATTTGTGTGGCAAATCTCAGCGCAGGGAAGAAAATCAGAGTTGCAGGAAAGAAAATCAGAATTGCAGGAGATGCCTTCACGGGCCCGTAATACAGTGGTTTTGTGTCAGTGACAGAAAGGAGAACATGTTGAAACAGTGTTCAAATGTTGTAGGAAAACAGCTATATTTAGCTGCTCTAAAAATTGCTTAGGACCAGACATGAAGGAAATGGCCGTGGCAACCTACGCTCCTCCAGTTTCACCTGTTGCGGTGTTTCTTAAGCCTAGAAATACCTATAAAATAAGTAACACAGCCACTAAACCTTCCCCAGAAGAGGTGTAAACAAACTAAATTCACTTGCCAAAGCAGCTATTGCTGAACTGCGGGCTGACCTTGAGCTGTGTCGATTTTGCTGTAATGCAAACCATCTGCACGCTGGAACAATTAAAGCCTTCAGATCTCCTAGGAGTTTCCTTCCTCCGATTATAACTTATGTGCTGTGGTAGAACCCAGAGGTAAACAGCTAGTTAGCAGGGACCTCTGTGTCTGTGTAATTTTATGGTGTGGCACATACAAAACCATTTGCATTTGAAGTGGCAATCAGCTTTCAAGTAGAAAATACAGCATATGCTTGGTACTGAATGCTGGAGTTGCAGCTTCCAAAACATCTGCTTCACCTCCTCTGCTGCCTTTCCTCCAGCTTCTTTGTCAGACACACCATTTTCTGTGGTTTTAACCAATTCTGTAGTGCAGGTCATGCTGGAGGGGCAGTGCTGAAATGGGGTCCGCTCCAGCATAACAGCCCTGTGTCTTAAACCCACCTGCCTTCTCCAACTGTGTCATGAAAACGGTGCTTCTATCCAATAAGTCCATGGCTGTGTATGAGGAAAAAGGAGTGGATAATAATTATAGTGATTATATAAAAATCTTGCTTACTTTTCAACCAGTTTGGTTTCCAGAGGCTTGGAGTTATACCGCTTTAAAGCCATAAAAAAAATCAGAGTTTGGACACTGATGCAGTGGGAAAATACCAGAGACGTTGCTTCTGTAGGATATCTCTATAATTTGTTTGGCAAAATTTTATACCAGAGTCTCTGCAGTGTAAAACCTCTTTTTACATGTTTTTCCATCCAAATGATAACAGCATGAGAATTTCAGATCATCCCTTTTCAAATCACAGTGGGGAGTAATCACTAAAGCTTAGTAAAATAAGAAAATAATTTTATTTTTAAGAACAGTGGCTTTTACCGGTTATAGAAAACAAACAACATTATAAACAATATAAACACAGGCAATGACAGTAAATTAATTAAATATTTTTCTTTTCAAATCAAGACTGAAAAATTATGAATAGATGTAACTGAGCTTCTGAGGCAGCCATGACTATTTTTCTCTGGAGCCAAAGACCCCCATTACAGGGAGTGACCCCTGGCCTCAGGCCAGGGAGTGCAGAGTGGCTCAGGTCCTCCTTTCTCAGAGCTGCCCCCTCCTAGAGCAGGCTGTCCCACACCCCCATGCCTGTGGACCTGAGATACAGTGTGCCTGTTTTATGGGTTTAAATTGCCTGGGAAATGTGAAGGGAGGCTGAGGGGGCAACTCTGGATGGGAGAGCATAAGAGGAGTGGGAGGAAGGCTGAAGGTTCCATGCTGCTCAGATTTCTGGTGTTGAATACCCCTAAAAGCACCACTTGGGTTTTTTTGAAGGAAATGCATTGATTTGCTATAAAAGAGGGCCCACAAATGAACTAACATGTAAAGTAACAGTATCACAGCACAAGATGCTGAGACTAAGATGCAAAGTTGAATTATTTGGTAGTGTAGGTCCAAGTCCTATAAACTGTAGGTCAGATTATGCATGTTAAATATAAAGGGCTATCTCTAGCAAATAGGGAAAAGTATGTGAAATGCCAGATTTAGTTTCCTTTGTGACCTCAAAACTGGCCTTTGTTTGACCTGTGCTGGAGGCAAGAGAAGTAAGGAGGGTCGTGGTCATGCCCTGTACTGCAGGGCTGAGGGGTACATGTTACACTCAGGGCAGTCAGTCATGAAGGAAGCATTTCCCAGCTTACAAGTACAGGTCTTTGAGACATAAATGTATCCTGTTTGTGTTTTTCTTTTTATAACATAGTGTTTTTTTCTTAATGGATCAGATAAGTCATGTCAACTTGCCCTGCATCAGCCCAGGGCTCAGGCTCTGACCTCTTCACCCATGGCTGGGACAGACCTGGCAGCAGGCAGAAGCATAAATAGCTTTTCCCTCAGGGTGGGATGGTTCTCCTGCTGCATCTAAGTGCAAATGTTGCTTATTTTCCCTCTGATCATCTTTCCCTCCCCCCTCCCCCAAGTACTGTCACTCCATCAGAGTGATAAAATGTAGGTAGAGGAGAGCAAGAGCCACACAGAAGCAGGAAACCTCTGACATGGGGACAGCCCTGTGCTGTCTGCAGCTCTGCTGGACTTCTCACTGATGTAAGGCACCCACTCCCTTCCTCTTCCCTCCATATGTGAAGCCAGGAGGCAGATTTTAAATCTGCTAAACTGAGGTTTCAGGAGTTCAGAGTTCTGAAAGAAAAAAAAAAAAGAAGCACCATATTTTCCTTTTTCCCCTTGCCCTTTTCTGGTTCTCCAGCATCTTCTCAGACCTGATACTTACGCTTTCCTTAGGTGCCCTTCCCTGCAGTGTACTTTTCTCATAACCATCCTTTTAAAATTTTCAGTATATTTTTCACTAAATCTTACTTCAAAATCAGAAACATACATCTCAGCCTTCCTAGATTACTGCTCATTTTCCACCCAGAAATCTGTTTGTTCTGGGATTTTCAGGAATTATGTGAAAAAAATCTGACTCATATTTCAAAATATTATCTCTTTTTTTGTTTTTTATGTTGGCTAATTTGCCTTATTTTCACTTCTGTTTTGTTTTGTTTTTTTTCCAGTCCCTGCACTCCTGTCTTTTCTCTAGACTGTTCTGCTTTTCTTTTTTTACCTTTGCACTGGTGTTCTGGCAGTGGGGAAGGAAGAACATGACAGTAAAGGTGAGAATCAAGGAGGTCTTGGGCCAGTGAGTTAGCTAAAAGAAATCCTGATTCAGGGCAAAATTTTCAAAGGTGGTCACATCCTGCTGAAAATGTGAAAAGTGTTAATCTTGCAGCACTGCAAAACTACAAGGTGTGTGTGGGGAAATAATCACCTTGCATTGGCAGCTGGCAGCTCCTTCATTGCCTGCTGGGCTTGGAGGCTGGGGAGCAAGGGGACAGGCAGGAACACACAAGCAGGGCTCCCCTGCTGCTGCCCTCAGGATCTCAGCTTGGCAGGCATAGGGCATTGCACTTCAAGGGTAATTTTTTCAGATTTTTCCAGCTAGGGGTGGATTAGACAAGCATTTCTGCAACAAGTTGTCTGATCTGTTGTACTGTCAGATAGTGCTGTCTCTGGGATGCTTGTCTCCATGGACTGTTGTCAAGATGATTTACTAGAAACTCCTAAACTTGCAGACACAGTTTCTAGGGAGTTTCTACTATCTATCAAAATCAGACTTATTAAACAGAGCAAAATATCATCTTGTACATGGTATGACAGGACAATGTCTTGTTCTTTGTCTAGGACATGACAATGTGGATGTAATTCCCTGACCAGAAGGTCCCTTCCCCCACCAATTCACTGGTTTGAGGACAGATGCTGGGAATCAGATTGCAGCTACAGTGCATTAGGGCTCACATTTTTGTCGTATCCACAAGCATGCTGAGCTTCCACAGTTGTGGTTTCTATACTTAAAACAGAAGGTCCTAGTTAATTTTACTGCCCTGGGTATTTTTACATACTGTTAGCAATTAGGGAGAGGATTAAAAGTAGGAGAATGTCTGTTTTCTGTGCACTTTATTATAGAATATTTCCTTAAGATTATATGTTCATGTATAGCAGGTCTACTGCTTACCCTGGCAAGATGAGGGTGCTTACAGAGAATTAGATGACAATACCTCCCAGGCCTCGAAGCTTCCCTTATGCCAACCTTGGCTTATACTTAATGTCTGACTACTCACAGCAATGGGACTGTGTAAAAAAAAGGATGAATTCTTCACGTTTTTATTGAGTTGGGTCTTTGGGGCTACGTCTGGGTGCTGACAGACTTGTGATCTGACTAGGTTAGGGCTGGCTGCAGCATAAAGTAAGAAAGCAATTGCTGCAGGGAACAGATTGCCAGATGTAACGTAGCATTCAGCTTTGAACTCTTACTGCTGCTGGCACATCCACTGATCTGTCTGTGCCATGGAAATCTAGCCTTTGAAATGAGAGCAAGGAGCAAGGCAATACTCAGTTCAGTACATTTGCACAGCTCTTCGAAACCTTCTGATTAAATCTATGACGGACATGACATATTTGTTCATCACTTGTCTTGTAAAATCTACTTTTTCTTATCTGTGACAAGAAAGTATCTGTTTAATAATGTAATTTATAGTCAACTGCTAATAAATGTGTCAGCTTTGGAGAGCACTTCTGCTTAACTGGGATGCAAATACCCTGAAGAAAAATGCACACAGATAGAGGATTGCTTTATGAGCTTTATCCAAATCTTTTCAGAGGCAGTGGGAGTCCTTCTCTTGGTCCAGGTGAGGTTTGGGCAGGATGATGGGAGGTTGATGCTTACATGGCCTAACAAGGTTAGATTACATGTCAGTGACTTCACACTGCAAAAACACTCCCTTGTGTACAAGGCTGTACTTGTAGTCTCACACTGACCAATTTTGAGTCATCTTGCTCAGACCGATTGATGACATGTATTTTTCTAGATAAAAAGGGACATTGCTTGAATATTCTAGGAAAACACCAAACTCTAGCCCAGGGGTGGTAATTCCAAAACTGTCAGGAAGCATAGAGTTGTATCTCCATAGGTCTAGGTTGGAACCAAGATAAAGTCCCAAATAGTTCCAGTTTATATGCATGCTGAAATTTATGAGTAGCTCTCCTGATTTCAGTCAGACTGCACTTGTGAGTAGGTAGCCACACTTACAACATCAAAAAAAAGGTGACAAGCACAATCTCTTTCCAACCCCTTTTTTTCTCTCTTCAAAATAATTAGAGGTACAACTCTGGTGCCTCTCAGAAGTGAGATGGTATGAGGGAGGTGAGCTTGTTATGTTTTCTCTGACCAGTCTAAGTATAGTAGATGAAGACCGTGGAGTTAATGCATAACTACAGTTGTGTGAACACATGAGTAAGGAAGAGATTACATGGGTTATTTTAGTTTCCAGGTATGTCTTTCATTTTGAAGATTATGGATGGAAGAGATGCAGTGAAGGGACTTAAGAGGTGGGCAGAATTTTGAATTTCAGGAGCTAGAAGTGAATTCCTGATAATGCTAAGTTTGCATCTCCTATAGCAAGTACATGTCCCCATGGCACTTCTTCACCAGGAGATGGAGAGAGGCTGCTTAGCTGGCTCCTCTTTGTTTTCAGACTGCACTCATGTGCCTGTGTGGCTGGAGTGACCTTGTTTGAATTAAGGAGTTTCTGTGTATGAATCAAAGGATAATTGTCATTGCTGCCAGTGGTACTAAGCAGACCTGAGCTACTAATTCAAGACAAATGGCAGAAATGAATAAACAGAAAGTTTACTGGTGTAAAGAAACTACAGGTCTGAGTGGATGGTCTGTGTTGATTGTATTTCAACTTTATTGCTTTGCTTTGATCATTTGAAATCACCACTGTTTTCAGCTGGAATGTAGAAAAAATGAAATGCAAATGATTTCTGAATTACTTTTTCTGATTTTAAAGGGACAATATGTTACGAACTGTCTTTTCTTCCTCTGCAGCTTTTTTTTTTTTTGGGTAGTCTCTGCTATATAACCATAATTTGCCTAATGAACATAATGCAATATTTCCCTATAAGTATGTTACATAAAATCCAAATCCAACATGCTGTTAGGTAAGGATCCATTTGGATTTCTGTTCTAAGCATATCTTAAGATTTAGTGTGTCCTGCAGGGACTAATCATTGATAAAGCTATGTCCGTGGTCAAGCCTTTAAAGGATCAAAGCCAGGGCTTGCAAAAACATGGGAAGGCAGAAAATGAGAGACAGACACACAGGAGTATAAAAGTGACCAGAATTGTTCTTGAAGCAGCCAGGGGCTGGGGTCATCTTATAAATTCATAGTAATTACAATTATAAATATTGCTTGGGTCATTAATGAAACTCTTCCCGTAACTCATTGGTTTTCCAGCTCCCAGCCCACCAGATCCTATTGACCACAGCTGTGGGGCACCACAGGTCCTGCTTGCAGGAAGATGCAGGGGCACCCTAAGTCAGGGGAAGGAGGAAACAAGGAATCTGTATACTCTTCTTTTGAGATCTCCACATTAGTGGTTTTATTTTAATAGAAATGTAGTGTTAAATGCTGCAGGGCTCTCCAAGCCCATGCCCCTTCTTGCTTTTAATTTTCTTGCTCCTTTAACACACTTTTTATTGTAGTCTGGCAAAAATCTGGATAAATCACCAAGGCTTGTGTGTAGACTTGAGCATCTTTGTCCTGGGGGTCCAAGCAGCATTACCAGCCTAGTGAATCTTTAGTAGTTTTCCCTTTTTAATGAGTTCTGACAGTTTCTATGTCAGGGGCTGAAGGGATGTTTTAGGAACATGTAAACATCATGCAGTTGCTGATGGGGCTAATGTAAACTCTATAGGATGTTTTATCAGTTGTGCTTTTGTTTAGTCTGGGAAGCAGAAGAATGAAGGGAACAGAGAAGAGTCCTCAAATAGCCAAAAAGTTGCTATAAAAAGCAGTGATGGACTGTTCTCCCTTGCTTTTGCTTGGAAGCAAATGGGGAAGGTTAAAGATTTAAATGGAATGTTAAGATTTAAATGGAATGTTCTAACTGAGTAGGCAGCTTAAACGCTGAAGGGATGACCCATAGGGGAGATGCTGCACTACCATACCATGTTCTGAGAATGGGTTAGCCAAAGGTCTTTTAAAAATTGTGTAGAGACCTTGGTTCTTCTTCAGAGCAGAGGATTGATTTACTGAACTACCCCTTGTAATCCTGTTCATCCCTGCTTTCCTAAGGCATTGTGATCACTTTGATTAACTGACACTGTAATACAAATAAATGAAGCTGTAGAACTTGTGAAGCAGTTCACTTTTATGGAATCTAATGTCTGGTTCTAAGGGTTATTTCAGTTATGGTATCTGAAAGTCCTAATCCTCGTCAGATTAATCCACACCTGCTTTGACATTTAGAAAGCTTTAATTTTTTACATTTCTGGAAGCTGTGCCTGTCATTTCAAAACCACAAAGTGATTTAAAGTTGAATTTTATCCTTGAATATAACAGTAATTTTGAATACTTACACAACAAATAATTGCTTATCACACAGATTATCTTTGCCTGCGATTGCTTTTTATTAGTATTTTATTCATGAGACTCTTACTTTGGAACATTACTATTTTGGGTTGTGTTACTTCATTCACCACTTTTAACTGGCTCGAATGGGCTGTAGTTTAAAAATTTTCTGAAATTCTACCTGCATCATAAAGTTGTAATAAAAAAAAAAAAAAAGTTTCTTTTTCTCTTCACAGGTGCATTTGTATCACTACTTACTAGTAGTAAAGCTAATTATTCATTTTTAAAAAAAAAGCACATTCCTCTTCTTTCCATTCACCTGTGTGATCCTATGAAAACTGATAGCCAGATTAATTTCTCACTGGATTAAATTATTTCTTGGAAGGACTTATTGAAAGCCTCATAGTGCTTGTCTGTGTATTAAATCTTTCTCCTGTGCCACATTCCTTGGCTTTTAACTCCATTACTTTTACCTAATGCTTCAATAATTCTACTTAAGAACAAGTAGGCTTGCAGAAAGCTTATTATTAACTTCATCTTGAGACATGGCTTTCTTTATTTTCATTATGAAGTGTTATTTTTTTTGTTGTTGACTATTAAAGAGGCCTGTTGGAGTGAAACAAAAGTAATGCAAGGCTGCTAGTGTAGAGGTTTCAGTGCAGCACAAAACAAAGAGCCTTGGATGAATCTTACCTAGGTAAGATCAAGAAATCCGTTTGAGAAGATGGAAGATTACTTGCCTAGGGACAGAGACCATAAAAATATCAACACATAGGAGCTTGGGAACAGTGAAATCCACAGGGGTACCAATTAATTTTGAAGTATCATTCTAGCAAAACACTTGATAGGATTTAGGTTTGTTCTTTGCAAAGCACCAAACAAGTAAGCACCAAAGGGCATTGCATCTATTTTTACATTCCTGTGAATTATTGGATTCAGTCTGGTAAGTGTTAAGAAGACACTGCCAAAATTAGTAGGCTTAAAAACAAAGTTATAGTTGAGAAGTGAATTCATACTGGAAGATAAATCACAAAGGACTTATATATTCTCCATCTCTTTCTGTTGTAATAGGAGAAAACTATACTGTAAATCTTTTGGTGTTATCAGCATAAATGATGCTTGATAGACAAGGTGAATCCTGTGCCTTTTTACCAGAGGACTTCCTATAACTTCAGCCCAGGACTTGCAATTGATCTTGCACAGATGGACTCAAGCTCCCTTGCAGCAGCTTATTGTCTCAGTGATCCTCTTTGCCAGCCTGATGGTCACCCCTGCACTCTGAGGTTTCAGGCTGTGTCCAAGCAAACACTCAATGCACACAGTGCCCTTGGTTGCTGGGGAGTCCATCAAGTGTGCCAGTGGATAACATGTAAAAACACCTTTGTGGTTTGAAAACACAAACCCCATTTTGCAGCACACCCGAGTCACTTAAAATCCTTCACTTTAATTGTGAACATGGCCAGGGATGTTTTATCCAAAAGCTTTGTAGACTGGGTTTACTGGGTCTTGGACAGGTTCAGAGGCAAGGCCATCACTTTTCCTGTGGGACTTCCTTTTGGCATGAGGTTGGACTTGCTGAAGCAGGTAACACAAAGCCCATTTGTCTAAAACAAGTATTTTAATACGTTTTAGTCACATTCAGGTAACTTGTCATTCAGGTTAAAGCTATCTTGAATACTATGAGGCTTTATAGTGCCAACAAGTAGGCTCAACATCTTACACATTCACATCTATGCTGTTAGACTTCATTTTTTATTTTTAAAACTATGAGACCCTCTGATCTGCCAGATGTCAAATTCCATATGACGATCTGGTAGAGTCAGAGTTAATGGGAAAGCTGGGTTTTAACACCCCCTGAACTGATTAACTGGACTTAGTTCTCAGAGTGTTGTTTTGTGGTTTGTTTGGGTTTTTTTGGTTTTTTTTTTTTGCCGGTGTTGAGGTGGCTTTACTAATATGTACAGCTTACTGGTGTGGGAAAAGCACCAAGGTGGCAGAACTCACCTGGGCAGGGTGAGGAGTGTGCGAAAGATCAGTGAGGTGGGGATGGGGTAGAGAGAAAGGAGACATCAGCTCATGGTATCCTAGAGACATCTGTGTCCCAGTACTGAGACTGCAGGAACTGATGTGTAGGCTTAGGCAGTGGCTTAATAAACACACAGCTTCAAATCTGTTGCATCGAAGGCTGTGCTGCTGCTGAAAGGTGTAGCCTGCCCTCCTTCCTGATCCTCACAGCCCTATCTCCCAGGGTTTGCTCCACTGGCAAGTGGCTGATGTGACTCACTTCCCCCTGTGGGACCACCGCTGTGGCACAGGGGACAGCAGGAATGCTGGGCTGAGGCGGGCAGGAAAGGCAAGGCTGCTTTTTTGGGCAGATGCTGCAGTCTTAGGAAGCTGTACCTTAAACCCAGTATCCTGTCAGTGACAACGATCAGCCCTAGATAAATTAAGGGAAGACAGGAGAAACTCTGCAGCAGGTAATTACGGCATGACCTGGCCTTCAGGCATTGTCTGCCATTTCCCCCATTACTGCTGAGTTTGATGTACGCCCAAAGCCTTATCAGAACTTTTGTGCTTTTAAGTATGTTTCCCAGTTGCAGCTCTGGATATCCCTGCTATCTGTACACATATCTAATCTCTGCTGAGTCTTCACAAGCCTCGCTCCTTGCTACATCCTGGGGTGATAAATTCCACTGACTTAATAGTCCGTGGGCCTGATCCTTGGAGGAGAGGCCAGGGCCAGCCACCCACAAGTGCTATGGAAATTCAAGGTTTTTATCACCCAGCATGGCTGGGTTCGCTACCAGTTGCAAAGTTTAAATTCAAAGATTACTGGAAGAACAAAGCAGGAAAGCCTTGCAATTATTTTGCCATTGGTTCTTTTTTAATAATTTTTTTTTTCTTGCAGGAGATTGAAATCGGGCAATTATTTGGGAAACTTCCCAAATTTTGGGAACTTCTTCTTTTAGCAAAACCCCTTCGACTGCCTCGTTGCTTGTAATCAGTAGAGACAGCAAGGAGTAATGGCCTTAAAAATGGAAGATGGGAGATTAAGGCTAGATTTAAGGAAGAAATTATTTAGTGTGAAGGTGGTGAGACACTGGAACAGGCTGCCCAGGGAAGCTGTGGCTGCCCAGGGAAGCTGTGGCTGCCCCTTCCCTGTAAGCGTTCAAGGCCAGGCTGGATGGGGCTGTGAGCAACCTGGTTTAGCGGGAGGTGTCCCTACCCATTCAGGGGAGGTTGGTACTAGGGGATGTTAAACATCCCTTCGAACCCGAACCTGTCTATGATTCTATGACTCATGTCGGGGGGTGCGGAGGTGTCTGCACAAGGCCGGGAGGAGAGTCAGTAACTCCACTCCACGCCCGCTCTTTGATCTTTTGCCTCTGTCCTCTCCGCAGTCACTCGGTTCCCCGTTCCAACAGGACCCCCCGCTCCAGGCAGCCCGGTGTTTGCGGGCCCGGGGGCGGGGGAGCTGTGGGCCGCCACCCCCTCACCTGCTGCCCGAGGGCGGGGGCAGGGGCGGGGGCGTCACCGCCTGGCGGGGCTCGGAGCTGCGCTGCCCGCCGAAACTTGTGCGGCAGGAAGGGAGCAGAGGGCGGGAGCGAAGCTGCCAGAGCAGCAGCTCCTCCTCCTCTTCTTCCTCCTCCTTCTCCTCCTGCGCCCCGGGCCCGGCGACTCTGTGAGAGGAGCGGCAGCGGCGGGGCCCCATGTGGCGGTCGGGACGGAGCTCTCCGCCGCCCGGCCCCAGCAGCAGCAACGCCAGCAGCAGCCACCGCCGCCGATGACCTGGACCAGCAGCATGAGCAGCGGCTACAGCAGCCTGGAGGAGGAGGAGTCCGAGGAGTATTTCTTCACCGCCCGCACCTCCTTTTTCAGGAGGCCGCCGGGCAAGACCCGCACCGCCCCGCAAGTAAGTTCTGCGCGCCGGGCTGAGGGGCGGCCTGGACCCCGGTGGCAGCTGCTGCCGGGCCGGGCCGGGCCGGGCCGGGCCGCTTCGCTTCGTCCTTCCCTCCGGCCTCGGCCTCCACGTGTCCGCCTTTCCCTCCCTCCCCCACGGGGCAGGACCCGCTGGCGCCGTCCGGGGACGGAGCGGGAGGGAGACGGTGGGGAAGCGCTTCACCCCCAACCGGGTTTCGAGCGGGGCTCCTGTGCGGGCAGAGGGTCATTCAGGAGGGACCCCCGCCAACTCCAGGAGGCTGCTGGGGTGCCCCTCTCGGAAACCGGTCTGAGGGAGCCAGACTGTAAGTCTGACCCCCCGGGGTCCGACGGGCTGGGGACGTGATCAAAAATCACATGTTTCTGTGGTGAGTAACCGTGCTATCAGCCCTGCCATCGGCCCCGCAGGCAGCTCTCCGCCGGGGTACGGCGGGGTCTGCCTCTTCACTCCTCTGAGAGCTCATTTCCAGATGAATGACAGCCTCTTCAGCTGTTTTGTTGGCAGGGAAAGGCCCTCAGAAGTGTTTTAAGTGTCTAGGTTTAAGCGTTCAGGCTCAGGAAATCAACTGCAAGTGGGCTTTGAAGTGAAAAGGTGATTAAAGACAAAGCGAAAACCCCCCAAACAGACCCCTTTGTGGTCAGCATTGAAATGTGAAAGGAGGACTTACGGGGCTGTAGGCAGAGTGAGAAGTGCGGGTGTGTAGAAGGAAACCTTGCCGTAGCAAAAGCAGCCCCTCTCCTAGGAGCGTCAGGGATATCGAATGGAACAGTCCCTGTCCGATCCAGAGCAGTCCTTAAACCATATAGGGTAAACGTCACGTTTCTGTAGCTAAGCAGCCCAGCCCTCTCTCATTTTTCTCTTTCCAGAGGTGGTTTGTATCTTTGGAGACGATAAGCTAGCAAGCTGGTTTTGTTTATGCTAAAACTTGCTCCCTGCACTGGCTGTGGCTTCCCTCTGCTCAGCGCCCGTGTTTTCTTTTTGCGTACAGACTTTTAGTATTTTTTCCCTACTGGACTTTGGTGTCCATATGAGTGCTGCCGTGGAGACCTAGCTATAAACTTGCACGTCAAAGCCTGAATACCTCGGGTGCGCTCTGCCCACCCTCGGGGTCCGTCAAGACCCTGTCGTTCATCGTCCATGGCTGTTGCCCTAGGCTATGTTGTGCTGCAAGAAGCCAACCTTGATTTGCGTTTCTCCAAGGTTCTTCATCTGGTTTGCTCTATTTGTGATTTGTTTAAAACTTAAGCCCTCTAACTGCCCCTCAGGAAACTTCTACTCCTGTTTGAGGAAGTGCACAGAGCTTTCTTGAGCTTTAGCTTCCTTTGCAAAATTTGGCAGGGAGCCTGGGCGCACCCTCTCCCTGCACCTGAGCTCAGGCGCCTTGTGCAAATAAGCTGGGACCAGCTTTTTATCAGGTCATGGCTGTTTCCCCAGGGTGCTTTTTGCTGCACCCCTCCTCAGGGGTCGTCTTTTTCCACATCCATCTTGAGTTTCAGCCTCACACTCACCTGAGGGGCTCTCTGGAAGCTGGTGAGTCCTGTTGAGCCTCCTTGAACTTCATCTGCTAACCTGTTTGGCCAGGGCTGGCTGCCACCTGGCCCTTGCAGGCTGCACAAACAGATACCCAGCTGCTGCCAGGCTGTGTGAGAGCTGCTGCTGTGTCATGAGGTGTGTGAGAAGGCTTGATTCAGACTCCAAAAACATACACGTCTTTGTAATGCTGCTGTATGAGTTGTCTTGCTAAAAAGTAGTTGTGCAAGTAGTAAATTGTGCGGGCGTGTAAATCACTATATGTGATAATGTTTCCAAGCAGGGAGGGGATGGAATAAAAAAAACCCCAAACTAAAATTTGACATTCTGCTCTAGTAATGTGTCCCAAAAGAATATTGTGGGGAGGTGCTGCAGGATACATATTTAAATATGTATTGAGTAGCCTGGAACAAACGCATTTGTATTGCTGACTCTGCAGCGTCAGAAATGCTCAGCTAAATGCTTCTAGTCACAAAGTTACTACCAGTTGCTCCGAGCTGCTGAGTTATAAAGAAAAAAAAAAAAATAAGCCCAAACAATGCTGAATGTAGATTTGGACAGTCATGTGGCCAGTAAGAGTGAGTTTCCCCTTCCAGCAATAACAATCATAATAAGCCTCTTTGTAGGGATGAGGATGTTACTTTTGGTTTGTATTTGAGGTTTAGTCAAAAAATGCATACTATGTCCCCTTGAGCAAAGAGGAGAGGGAAGCTGTTAGTTATTGTTTCTGTGTCCTTCTCAAGTATACAGATACCAAGTTTTGCAGTGGGGATTTCTTGTAGATACAAGTGCTGGCAATTAATTTTATCCCTCTGTCTTAGCTCCCTCTGCCTCCTTTCTCACTGTGAAGAAATGGGTGAGAGCGTTTGGCTTGCAGCTGTGCCTGCAGAAAACCCTCGGTCATAGCATTTGGATTTGCTTTATATGGGTTTCCAAAGAAAGAAAGGAAAAAGACAAATTGTTGTCTTCCCTTTAACCGGGCAGGGCTGGGCTGGGCTTACTCATGTTCATCAGCTTTTGCATCTGAGTTTGGATTAATGGACTGATACCAGTTCTGGTGTAAAAAACTTGTGATGGTACCTTTGGGCTTTGCATAAGGTGGCTCATCTTCTGTAGGGTTGTTCCTCCCTCACTTCTAGAAAATAAAAGCATGGAAGCCATTACAGAATGTGACAGGCAGCACAGTCTTTTAGGGCCAAGCAGTGGCCCCAAAGTAATTTCTCAAGCAAGACATAAATGAATCTAAGGGCAATGTGCATAAAACGCAGGCTGCTTTATGCTGTGTTGCTGCCAATAGAAGTGTAGCTTTACTTAAGGTTGCTTCCATTGGTGTTGCAAAATTTAAGTGTTGGGGGCTAGATTAAGCTCATCATGACCCTGTTTTGTGTTTTTAATGACTCATTTAGTAAGTGAAAAAGGAGGAACTGTAAATATTTTTGTCCTGCCTGTGTGACTACTCGTGTGAGGTAAAGTTATCCATGTGCATGGGCTTTTGCAAGATCAGACCCGTGCTTCTGTATGATCAGGCTGTTGGAAATTGTCCATTCCCTGTAGAGAAAATACAAAAGTTGATGTTTTGCAAACTTTTGAAAGCTGATCCCTTTCTCTCCCTCTTTCCTCCCACCAACCCCCCCATCCTTTCAGGAAAAGTGAAAACAGTCAGGCCTGCTGCTTCAAGCCATACCAGATGTTAGAGGGATACACATCTTCCTGCTGGTGTTGTCTGTTCTTCTGCTCTCTGTACTCTCTTGCTTTTCAAGGGTTGGTGTAGATCCTCACAGTATTTCTCCTTTCTCCGGAGGCTTGATGGGCAGTAGCTTTTCTGGATTAGTTCCCAGCCTTGTTAAGCTCCTGTCTTCTGTGAGCATCACTGCAAATACCCGGGGACATCCATCCGTGTGCTTGGTTCTGCCCGCTCTGTGTCTGCGTGTCCCCTTCTACTGTAACTGTAAGGCTTAGAAGCATGAGAAGAGGCTGTGGAAAAGATTTCTCTCCTTGTCTGCCCTTAACACAAGGCATCTGTGAGAGAAGACACCCCTGTGTTCTGGGAAGCACTGCTTCAGAAGCTGGGGATGCTGGAAGCATCATGGATCCCAGCAGTTAGAAGAAGGCAAATCCTGCAGCTTGCATTCAGCATCTCATTTGTGAATGGTTCATACACAAAATGTGAGAGAGCTCTGCTTCAAGTCTAGTGTGAAATGGTTTGGATGTTGCAAGTTTGTCTCTTGGTTGCTGCTCTAATCCTCAAAGAGAAAAACATCTGTATGCTTATGTTCTGTTTTTCACCATTTTGTACAGGGACCTGTGATAGTGCTTGCAAGAAAAACGCGGTTGCTGCATTTATATCTGTTGGCAGATAGCAGAAATGTATGCTTTCCTCCTGCCCTGAAGAATGTACTTGTTGCATCACTGTCAATGTCAGTCCCTCCCCATCTGAAGTCTGATTTCTGTCTCTCTCTTCCCCTTTGCTGGTTTTGGTCTTCACAGCTTCCAGATCTGCCAGCTGAGTTCCTTCCCTTGCACCCACACCTGGTGCCCTCTGCCATGACACTGTTTTTGTGGCTGTCTTTTCTGCATATCAGTGGAATTTGCAGGTGTGGTAAATGGGAATGGGAGAGGAAATCCATAAAAAAAGCTGAAAATTGAAAGTGGATGTAGGAGTGCAGTGGAGTGATGAGGGGGAGGGGCAAAAGGTGGAGGGCTAAAGTCTCATCCCTAACCAGTCCTGGCAAGGTTACCAGTTGTCTCTCATTCCACTGTCAGAAGAGGTTTTCAGGGAATGGTGTAACTATTTTTTTTTTTTTTTTATAAATGGGTGACCTGGTACAAGTGTTTAAAAAAACCCCAAGAAACAAAACCAGACAAATTTCTGAGTGCAGAAGCACTTTTTTCAGCCTGTTCCACATGAATTTGCACAGTGGGTTGAGGCATTTCATTGACAGGAAAAGAGACAAAAAAAGCTCTTTTTTTTTTTTTTTTTTTTTTTTTTTGTGAAAAAATCAGTTTCTAGGGCTAAAATGCAATTTGTAACTGCTCAAGTCTAGTTAGTATGACTTGGTGTTGCCAGTGTCCATTATGAATAAGTTTCACATTGTTTGGCCATTACAGCTCTTCCTGGGTTTCCTTTCAGTAACATCCCCTCGGGAAAATGGCTCTCCTGACTACCAGAACAAATGAGGTTTCTAATTATAGGCTTGCTTTGGAGCCAAAAAGTTTACGTTTGTGTTTAACATGTAGCCATGAAACTTTTTTAAAGAAAAACAACTAAAAATATCAAGTAACGTTTCATCCTTCCTTTTTTTTTTTTTTTTTAATCCATTTGGCAGTCAGTGAATATTATGGGATAAACAGTGTCACAACTGAGATACTTGAAAGTTAAGAGTTGAAGGAATGAGCATGGTAGAGATTGTGTCTATTTTAAGCCCACATCACTGTCAGAGGAAACTGGTGGCCCTGATTTTGTGTTTCTGCTTTGCTTGTCTCTCTTGAGTGCTTGATGTGGCCTCTGTGTTTCTGTAGCTTCTAAGAGCACAGTGGCCATTTTGGGGTGAACTCAGGGTCCCCTTCTAGTGTCTGACAGCCTCTGGAGGCAAAATGAAATTTATGTTCTGTGCAGAGGCTGCTGTTTGCTGTACACTGCTTTTACTGTTGCAGTTGGTTCTTAGCAATATAAGTTTTGGGGACGCAACTGCATGAAATGGTAACTAACAAAAACTGAAAAAACAAGTGTAGGGGAGATGGATTCCATCCTAAGAAGACTTCAGGTCACTAAAACATCTCATGAGTGCTGCTGCATTCAGCAATTTAAGCGTCATGAGTGCAGCAACAGTGGCAGGTAGTATTCAGAACAGATAACTAACTTATCTTTCCACTTTTTTCTTTAGTCTGTTGTATTAATACTAGATTAGACACGTTTCAGGCAGTTGCTTCTGTTAGCAGAAACTTAGAGGACTGGTGATCTGTTATTGGCATTGTTACATACAGTCATTTGAGTCACTAGTGAAGCACTGAGTATTTATTTTTCCTTTTATTTGAAGAAAAAAACCGGATTCACTTACCTGAGTATTGAAGAACAGTAGCTAGGCTTCTCACTTGGTAAGATCAAGAGTACCTGGTATGTATGGGTTTTTTTCTGATTTAAGTGATGTAACTGAGTTGGGATGATTCTGTGGCTTTATTCAAGTGTGAAGGCAGAAAGGACAGAACTGCTGGAGCTGTGGACTTTCACTGAAGTCAGAAAGTATTGGGCACTTGCAGCCTTATGGTCTGAAATGTTTAGACTTAAACTTCTTTAGACACGTGTAAATAGATGTGTAGACCCAAGTTGTTTTTTTTTTTAACTGAAGAGTCTTGTGAATTTATAGAAGTGCTCTGCAGAGCAGCTGAGCTCAAGATCATCTGAATACGCTAAAGAGATTTATAAAAATCCATAAATAGTTACTTAAATAATAATTTGGTACCCCATTTTCATGAGCTCTTATTTCAGCTGTACACCTTTGTGTAAGAGCAATATCAAAATAACCAACTGGGAAGAGGTTCTTGCAGGCTAACATTTAGCCACTGCAAGAGCAAAATTTTGTAGAAAAACTGAAGAATTGATACTGCAGTTTATCTCTTGTGTAAAAAGCCAGCAGTCCCACTGCTGGATTAAGAGTGGCAAATAAACCGATTAACAGAGGATTTCAGATGAAGTGGTAGATCTGTAATGCCAGCATTTTGCCTGTGACAGTCTACTTGTGAGCCAAGCCAAGAGGTGTAAGTGTTGGGAAGAGAGAAGTGAGAGTGACAGGTCTCTCCATCTTTCAGCTCTCCTCACAGACGATCAGATAAGTCCCTGGGGACTTCTGTGGGCTGTGCACTGGGCCATGCTGTTCAGTATGCACTGCACCTTCCTCCCAGGTACAAATAATAGGGGGTTTATATATGCATGCATACATTCATGTTAAAAAGAAAAAAGCAACAAACATATTTTATGTATACACACACATATAGATTTGTACCTTTTGAGACCAACACTAAGAAAGGTCTTAGGTCCAGCTGTTCCTGCAGACATCAGGGGTGTGTCCCAGTGGGACTGGAGCCAGCAGAGCATGCTTCATCCCTTCCAGTTTTGGTGCAGCACTTGCCAACTACAATACTGTCAAGCTTTTACATGTTTTTAGGTGCCCATAACACAGCCCCTGTGTTTCTGTAGGTGGGTATGAATTGACTTGGGATGAGTTATTGCTGCTTTCCTTCTGTTTTTTTGTCTCACTTGCTCTGCAAGGTTGATGAAATACTGGGGACAGTTTTGAGGAGAGCACTTCCTAAGCAGACGTGTATTTTGCTATGCTAAGTAGCCACGTGTGATTCATGTAGCAATTAAGATAATTTTCTAGTTACTCACCTGTGTGTTTTGAAGAGGAATTTGTGTTCCCATACAGGGAGGAATCTGTGCTGTTCTGAAAATAATAATAAAAGCAGCAGTGGTTCATCTGTCCCAGGAAGCATCAAGTGTTAATATTGGGTGTCTAGGTGTCCTTGGAGTGCTGGCTGTCAGCTTCTCTGTCTCTCTTTACTCACTACATAATTGTGGAAAATGCTGTTTGCAAGTGTGTTTCTTTTAGAAATTACAGATGATAATACAGTAGGGGCAAATTTCAAAGGCAGTTGTCTGTAATCTTTTATAGTTATCCCTGTTGTCCATAATTAGGACTGCTTGTCTGTGTTCTCTCTTAATTGATCAGAGGTGTGATCAGGTGTATGGATGCAGTCTGGCTGTGCTGCACTCTTCCTTGTAGCGCAGTCCTGGTATCTTGTGTTTGCAGAACCCAATCAATACAGTCTCTCTAAAGACTGATTAGTAATAATAAAACCTGAAGATCAAGGTCTGCTCTGGCTGGAGGTGATAGTTTGCTACATAATTAAGTGCTTAATCTTATTTCCACTGAAGCAGTGATCCCATGCTTTGGCTTATTCCTCCTGAAGAAAATGTAGAGATGGCTCAAATTTGTTAACGCTGCAAAAGAAGTTTAATGCCTTTATTGATGGCTGAGAAACCTCTGTTGCAGGGGGTTTCTTCTCATGAACTTCATATACATAGTTGTGCCTAAGATCATGCAAGTCTGTCAACTTGGAAGAGTTTACTTCAGGTGTTTTATTTAGAGCATTACTTTTCTTTTACTGGGTTACTCTCTTCTGAAGGATTCTGCTCCTCAGGAACGAAACCTTCTCATCTTGCTGTTCAGTCCACACCAGCAGCTTGATTTAGTGCTTTCACTCACAGGTGCATAAGCTAAGACTGGAAATCTTTGTTCAAAGCTACTCACTTTGTTGCAAAGGATCTTCATGGTTCATCTGAGAAGCCTCTGGGAAAGCTGTGTCAACTCTAGCAGCTACAGTAGGGATTTCAGCATGACCCATAGTGCTTATGTGTGCAGAAACTGGCATAGTCTTTGGCACTGCTTAAAAGGTTAAGAATATAGTGGTTGTGTGTTGCTTAATGGGAAAATTGACCTGCATTGTTTGTCCTATGTCTGAAATTATGACAGAGTTCAAGGTTCAGTGCTGTTGTGAGATTGGTATAGGACTCAGTGCATTTTTTTTCACAATAGATGTAATTTGAACTACAAGTTATGGTTTACTATGGTGTTATTGGTGTGTCTGTAAAGATTATGTAGTCTAGGCATAGACAGGCATCTTAAGTAAAAAATAAAAAAACATTTTGTGGCTCTGGTTAGCTTGCTAATAGTAGAAAAGCTGATATGTGGCAAGTGACCTTGGCTATGCCTGAAGTGCATAGCAGGGATGTGCTAGAGCCAGCTATAGGAGCTGGTGCCCTGACTGGCTGGTGACTTCTAGACTGGTCCAACCCTTCTTTTACTACTGTGCATGTGTGTTTAGCTTTGAAAAGCAGTAGGGAGAAAGAGTTTCTGCAGAAGGGGTTCTGGATCTGTCAGGGTAGACTGTTCAACCTAAGTGTTGAATACCCAAGGACCAGAAATACAAGCATGAGAAAAGTTCACTTTAATCCTGTCAAATGTACAGGTTCTCCATTTCCAGCAGCAGGGGTACCTGTGGTCCAAAAATTAGATGGCTCTTATGATATGTCAGAGGGAAAAATGCCTCAGCAGGTGGCTCCTGAAAACTGCTGAAATCCTTAACTCTATGGGGCATGGACCTTGCACCTGAAGGCTTGAAGTAGATGCTGCCTTCATATTTGATAGTTGAGGAATAGAGTAGAAGGAAGGCAACTTTGTGTAGAAGATTGGCTCCCTCTGTTGCAGGATGATAAGCAGGAACACTTACCTGAACTGATTTTGATACAAGATCTAATATTAAAGACACTTTGCAGTTTTTGCATGAGTTATAAGGTCAAGTTAGAATAAACCAAATTCCTGGAGTATTTAACTTGATACTTAGGGTTCCTTCAGTTGCTGAATTGAGGCAACACCTTTTTTCCCTTCAAAGAACATGCAGTGTGAGGTGACAACTAATGAAAGGAGCCTTGACTTTTTCTGTAATGAAAACCATTTTGCTGCTCTTAGAGAGCCCAGTAAATGGATCTCAGGATGCGAGTGGATTCGGAGTAGGTAGATAAGATATTCTCATGGAGTTGGGACCATTGTAGACTTCAAAGTTTGTCCTGTCTGTTTCTATTTGTTAATACACTTTAGTTTTTTCTCTGGGAAGGTGACTATTAAAATACAACTCAATTGCTTTAGTTAGCTTTTAATTAATTGCAGTGGTGAGAGGCTAGTTCATGCAATATGTCAGTCTGAGACAGCCAGTGCTTCTGGACATCAGTCAGATAAAACTCTGGACTGGATTGTCACACTCTCTCTAAAGCTGAATTAATTTATTTAGCATTAGCTTTCTTAAGTTTGTGTGTTTGTTTGTTTTTTTTTTTTTTTTTTGGGCTCCATGACTGACAGCATGCAAGGAATGATTCCTGTAGAGAATGTTGTAGGGTTTTTTTTTTCTTTTCTCCTCTTTTCTTCTCAGGGTCCTGGCCACATGAGAACCTGCTTTACTCTTTGTGTACAAATTACTTTCCCTTGTCCTTTTTTTCTGAGACTGACTTGGGCAGCTGTGGTTTATAGAATTGCTGACAAATCTAAATACTTTCTCTCAACATTCTCTGTATCAGCTGCAAAGTATTGCTTTGGGGTCTGATTTGGCCTTCATGGGAACAAGTTTGTTTTCATAGAATATGAAAAACAGTATTAGTGTTCAGCTGACCATGTGATCCACTTCTCTGAACTTTTGTTGGTCCCTTGCTTGCCTAGGAGGTATTTATACTGCCTTTCAAAAAGCACAATGATGGCAAAATGAAATTAAACTTACCTCAAACCACCACCATGTTTAATTGAAGTATACTAGAGAAAATATATTCTACAAGTTTTTTAATTCCATGCTGTAGGCTACAACTTCTTTCTTATGAAAATACTCAGTAGCATCTTATCAAAGATTAGAAGAATTGGGAGAATGTTAGTTCAAGCCTGTGTGCTGCAGGGCTTCATGAGGGGGATTTGGCTGTGGGATTTCCTGCTTTTTGTCACCCTGATCTGAATTCTTGGTCTTGTGTAAAATGAAGCAGACAGCTCACATGCTTAGTATGGTGAGACTCCTATGTTCTGGATTAGGCTGGCTGTCAATTAGCCAGCACACGATGTAGACAGTGCCTGTATTTTAGACCTGATTACAGCATTCGTTATCCCAAATGAATGCCAAGTATTTAGGTGAGGAGGAGAAGCAGTGATGCTTAAGTTGATGGATGTCAAATACAAACTGGCTCTCTTGCTAATGGAGCATATTCTGTCAGGATTTCCTTTCTGGTTTATTAAACCATCAGGGCATTTGTGGTTGCCTTGATATTGTTCTGGTAGGTTTGTTAAGAAGTACAGGGGAAATAAGATCTGGTATGCATCTTTCTTGTTTTGAATAAGAATGGGGCTGTCTGTAAAACAGTAACCAGCTGTCAGAAAACCAAGTAGGTTGACTTGAAACATGTCAGGTGGTGTAATGCAAATCACTTTGTCTTCTCTTTGATCATCAAATCACAGTGAGAATCCTGGGAAGTTAAACCTGTGTTTTGTCACAAAACAACAGCTTTGTGCTCACCCAAGCCTGGAATGAATGTGTGAAGTGTGTTTTGAGTTGAAGTTATTGGCAGCATCCTCTTGTTTTGACTCACTCCTGTCAGATGTTCTTGGTGCTCAGTTTGCTGGTACCGTGTCTCCCAATAGCAGCAGTGGACATGGAAGCTTTTGGGGAGGAGTATTGTATCTGCTGAGATGAATTGCAGGATAAAATTTATTTTCTACTCTTTATATGCTACACTGGAAGGGGTCATCCCAAATGTGGGAGCTTCAGGGACTCTTACAGCGAAGACCTTTCCTATGACAATTGTAGGAGGACTTTTGGCATTTTAGACAGCCAGATTGTTCCATTGCTTTTCCTGTGATTTGAGAGGTGGCAAGATGTGCCTTAATAGAGATGTCAAAGGATTTAAATAAGCTACAGATTCTTCCAACAGAGCAGAAGTTACAAAATGCCTTTAGAGTATTTCTAAATATAGTCTTCTGCTTATAGCAAGCATTTTCCCAGACATGGACAATAATGATTGAGTTGTATCGCAAAGTTATTTTGTTTATGGATAGAGTTGATGAGTTTGCTTAAGTTAACAGCTGCTTTTGATTCAGTTACATTTTCACATGATGTGAAGCTTATCTCAAGATGGGAGAACATGATTGTTTGTACTGTGCTAAAAGGTTGATAGTATGTGAAGTGAAACATCAAAGCAGTTTCTTATGCTCTGAACTGTAAAACTCACAGCTGATTTAATTAAAAACATAATTAAAAGGAACATCTTTCTCCACTCCTAAATACAGACCCCAAATATTCTTCAAAGCATATTTTGTTTTAATGATTTGGTGGTTTCCTACTTAGGGCATTTTTGAAGTTACCACTGCAATATGAAGATGTGGCTTTGAGTTGTGACAATAATAAACCATTAGTGAATTAGGTGTTCACCTCATAAGGTGATAAAATTACATGTTCTGTGAAAATAGCCTGGTCGGTTCAAAAGTCATAAACTTAGTGACTTCTCTTGTAACAGACAAAGTTGAAGGTAGATTTCTTTTTAAATAATTTCTTGTTCAAACCAGCTCCAGAAGTAGGTGAAGCACATGGTAAAATGTTAATATGTCACCCCTGCCTTTTTTTTTTTGTTTGTTTTGTTTTGTTTTTTCCCCTTGTCCCTGACCTGAATTTTAATTAAGGGTCATGTATTAAAATGAATTTGGTTTAGCTAGGCCTTTATGGCCAATGCTGGGAAAATATTGTACTGTGTAATACATCTTCTACTGCTCTGTCTAGTTGTGAAAACATTACCTGGATGATTCAAGGTAGGAGCTCCATGCTCTGTATCTGAATTTAACTTGTGTATATTTTCACCTTCCTAGACAGACCTGGAAGACTCTGAAAAAACCCCCCATCACAAACAATTGGAAGGTGTTTCATATTTCATTGTGGTTGTGTCAGAAAGGAAAGCAGAGCAGCCTTGTCAGTACTACCACTGGTGTTTCATTATCTTATAAAGGCTCCGTTATCTTATAGGCATAAAGCATTACAGAGTGCTAAAATAAAACATTAGAAATGTGGTGCCATTCCCTGACTGTGAGAAGGAACTGCTCTTTTTTTGGGTAATTCTGGAGATAAGTTCTCATTCTTCCCTGTCACTTCAGTGTGTGGTGCCAAATGAACCCCAGTACTCTCTCCCAGAGATCGATCCAAACTTTGGTCTGACTGTTCCCAACAAAGTCAAGTAAAAAATTTTGAAACATGGTGGGGATGCCCTATTGAAACTCTGAGCTGGAATTGGATCCCATTCTTCTCCAAATGTGTACCAGGACGTAGTTTCCTGGGCAACACTTGCTCTGTTCCTTCTTTGTTCTCACAGTCTCTGTGTGATTCCATGACTTCATGCTTGCAAACAAGTCTTCTAACTCTGGTGTAAGTTGGTGCCCTCATTAATTACTAGATTGCTGATTGACACAGTTTGTGTGTGAATAGCTATGTTGTCTATTGAGTTCATAATTTCAACATACTCCACTTTTATTGAAGTGTTTGTATACAAAACATTTTGGTGAAAACATGGCAAATTGAATATCAAAGACAGGTCGGTTCACAGGTTGTAGCTTGGGTCAAAACACAAGCCTGGTGCAACTCGGTACTCTTATTGTTTGGACATTTTGTAGAGGATACTGAGCATAGCCAGGTTTCAACTCTCCTGGAGTAATCCAATAAAACAAAAGGAACAAGTGATGTCTCACAGGGTAATTCATGAAGGGATTATCATGGAGCAGTTATTCCTGCTTTTGTATATTGTGCCTGGTAACATCTCAGTCACAGACCTACAGGGTGGATGCTGCAGGTCCAAGGCTTTTCTAGAGCATGTCTGCCATCACTTGAGCAGAGGGTGTGACTCCAGCTTCAGTGTAATTTAATTAGTTTTTGAGAAGATGCTTTCCTCAAACCAGATGTCGGTGTGATTGCAAGAGGAGCAGCTCTGGTGGTGATAGAGTGGATGGGGGAATGTGGAGGTAGGGAGGCTTACAGGGAGGGTGGCACCTCAAGAAGCCCCATCCAGACTTGGCTTACCTTGCAGAGTTGGGACAGATTTCTTAAGTGAATAGAAATGCGACAGGTAAGCAGAAGATGCAAAAGTCTGGGCTTTTTGATTTTGTGCAGTTTTGGTTGGGTTTTTTTTTTTTTTTTTTTTTTTTTTTTTGTTGTTGTTGTTGTTGTTAATGAGTAATGCTTCTGAAAGGAGATAATGAGCTGAAAGCAGTAGACCACGCTGAATAGGAAAAATAGTTTGTGCCTTAGTACTTGGCAGAAAGTAGTGCAACAAATTGGATTCCAATGTGAAACTTGGATTTACTTGCAGATTCCTGGTTTTAAAAAATACATGGATTTGTGTGTTTTCTAGCTCTTCATATTATCTGTGGCTTTAGATTCCTCCCTTAATTGTTCCCTCTAACAGGTTTAGCAGGCCAGTTGATCCATTTAGGGAATAAAGGTGAGGGCACTATTTTAAACATACTGAAATATATTTTTAGTGTTGTACCACACTAAAAAGGTAACAGTGATCTTTCGTGTGCCTTGACTAATTTCAGTCTCAAGCAGTTATAAGAAATTTCCACTGCAAGTGTTGAGCCAATCAAAAGAAATTGAGTCTTGGTTTGTTGCTTGCTTTTTAAAACTGCAGGTAGGCTCCTTTTCTCTCCAATTTTTAGAGAAGATTGGAAGGGATGTATTAATCTGTTTGACAAATGTATCATCAATATCTTTTCCTGTTGCTTAATAAAAAGTTTCACAGCTGAAACTATCTGCCTGGGATAATTATTGCAGTAATCAACCTTGTGCCATGATTTTACATTGTTATTTTGGGCTTTGTTGGTTATGGCATAACAATTACTGCTGTTTTCATAGGTGTAAATATAGGCAACTTTTTGGCTACCACCACTGCTTGAGGGGAAGAAAGTGTGTTTGCTGGATGGAAAACATAAGAGAAATGCAGGTGAAAAAAGAAGCTACAAGAGGCATCTCCTCTTATCAGGAGGTTTTGCTTAGCTGTTGGACCCATGGAAGGAGAGAAGGCTGGCTGGGCACTCCTTTTGCCTTTCTCTCAATCATGAGATGAGAAAATTTGAGTGTCACATCTCCTCACTGTTTAATAATTTATTTTGTTTGTTTCAAAGAGGGAGGGCATCATCTTACAAGCTTCTGGACAAGCTGTAAAGAAACCACTACTTTCTCTCGGGTTTTTTTGTTGTTGGTTTTTTTTCTTCTCTCCCACAAGACTGATGAAAAATAGAACAGCACCCTAAGTAAGCCATTAGTACAGACAGGATCATGGCAAATAGCAGAGTTGTGTATGTAATTAATGTTAGAAAAGTACCAAGATAAAAAAAATACATAAAGTGATACCTCATTATTTGGCAGATAAGATCTAATTTTTTACCTCGCTTTTTATTGTATGAGAAAAGATGTTACCTTCCATTTTCTCTTGCATCTTCCTCTTACAAATGCATGAATCCTCTTCAGGGACTTTCTTAAAACAAAAAAGGTACAAGTATGGACAGTTAGCAGCACAGGGGGTAGCACCATCAGGAGCAGAAGGACCAAAGCTGACATTTGCTGAGACCTGAAAGCGTTTGGCTGCTTGCAGGCCATCTCTTTTTGTAAGAGTCTCTGAACTCAGCACTTAGATGGGTGTGATGCAGTGTGACACTGGTAAGTGGGTATAATTACTTAGATTTATGCACAATGAATTTTGGTTCTGCCAACTTGTAATATTGCTTAGGATCTAAATTGCCTATCTCTTGTGGTTTATTGAGAGCTGAAAGGGAGCAGTGATGAGCAGCAGCCATAGGACTGGAAAAGCACATGTGTGTGTGTGTGTGTGTGCGGCCCTCCAGGGATACTCAGCGTGTCCTGGTCAGGATGAGCTGACTGAGGGAAATTGTTGTCTCTTCTTTTTTCCCTGTCCTGGTTTAAAGTTTCTCTGTGCAGTGACTACGTGGAGAGTTAAAATGTCTGCCCTGAGTAAAGGGGATGATGTGGGCAGAGGTAAGAACCCCCCTGTGTGCTCCAGGCTGCCTGTGTGGCTGTGTCTGAGCCTCTGCTCCTGGTGAGCTCTTCCCATGCCCATGCAGTGTGCAGGATAAAGAGGAGAGGCTGGGGCAGGGGGTTCTGCCATGGACCTGGGGGGAAGACCTCTCTCCCTGCTCTCCAGAGAGCTCTGGCATGGGGGGGGTGAGGCACCTATTTGACCAAGACACTTGGAAAGAAGGTGTGAGCCTCAGTTTGGCTTCTTTGTGGGTGAGGGATGCTGGAGCTGGAAGGAGGTTGTGAGCCCTGCGGTTCAGGTGTTCAGTGCTCTCCAGTGAGTTGTGAGCTCTGAAGATCAACAGTGACCTGATCTGGAAGGAACCGAGAGTCTGAACCGTACAGTAGTGCTAAGAAGAGCAGCTTATATATGGGGAAAGGTGTGCGTTGTTTTTTTGTCATCTGTTTCCTCCACTGCCTGTTTTGATTTGGATAGGCTTTGAGTTCATACTATCAGTTCAATCTTCTGTATTTTGTGTGTTCTTTTAAACCTCTGTTCATGGCTGTTAGTGCCTGAAGAGTTCACAAAACAATACCTGGCTACATACAGATGCTTTCTAGGTTATGTTTATCGATACCACTTAGCAAGCCTGTGTGCAAACACTGGTATATTGCATAATTATTAACTATTAATCCCTCCTTTTTGACTCTTGTTCTCTAGGAGATTTGAATATGGTTGATGATAATGGACAGGTGCTTAAACATTTGTCCAAGCTGAAGTCTTAACAGCTACAGCCCCATGGTAGTCCTGCAACTTCCTGTGCAGGACTAAGGGAATATATACATATGTATAGATTGTATGTATATATGTATATACATACACACTTTAGAGTTTAGGTCTGTTTCAGATTGAATTTGAAGCTCCTCTTACCAGTGTGTGACACTGCTGGAAATCCAGCTGACTTCTTCCAGGAGGCTTCAGGATGCAATGGCTGTTCTCCAGGGAACTTGTTTGAAAGTAAATGTAGAAAGCAGGATTTTTTTTTTCTAGTTAACACACCAGAACAGTATTTAAAACTTGGGTGTTGACATACAGTGATACTGTGTGGAAGTGGGTGAGAGACTGAAATTTGTAAAGCTGCTGTACTTTTGCATTGCCTGTTTGCCAATATAAAGAAAAAAAGTGCATCATTTACTTTTTGGCTAGACAGGCAAATGCAGACCAGTTGCATGGACATGTTTGCTCTGGCACCCTTCATTGCTTATTAGTGTTTTTGCTTATGACCTGAATTCTGGGAAGGTGTCCAAGCCCTATGCAGGCTGAAGTGCTTATCTCTTGAGTTTTTTTATTATTATTCCTCACAACAGAATACACAGACCTACTTAGAAATGGAGACCTACTTAGCAAATGCCCATGCAATTATAGTTCTGTGTCCCACTTCAAATTTTCCATACCACCTCCACCCTCTTCCACCTGCCCCAGGCTACACAGGATATGCAGTTAAAGCTCTTCTTCCAGGGTCTTGTTCTTTAGACTTCAGCTTTGATAGTGTCTCTTTTCTTTAATTTGAAAACGTTCTGTGTTAATGATATGGTTTATTTTCAAGGTGACCTGTCATCTTACATTCACCTCTGGAGGAAAAACTAATTCACAGAGTGAAGTTGTTTTCTGCTTTAGCCTCAGTACTTGAACCATTTACAGATGTGAATAATTTTGGCTTTGTACTTTTGTGTCCAGGTTACTGACGGAAGCCTTTCATAAGAAGCTGCTACAGGGATGGTGTTTCTGAACCTTTTAAATTTTGTTTTCAATGTGATAAGGAAGTCACATGGTGTAACAGATCCATAGTGTCTGTGCAGAGCTCTTGGCTGGTGCCAGGGGAGGCTGAAAACTGTGCATGGAGCAAGTAGAAGCACAGGTGGGAGAAAATAGGAGTGGGTTTGTGCTGTATCTTTGTGTAACATGTACCTGATTGTAAATTAGTTGTTGCTGTGATGGAAGTGTAGCTTAGCACAAAACCTATACTGACCTGTTTTCAGTGGTAGGTTCTCAAAATTATCCCATCTGCCCAATTTTAGCTATGTTCCCTTCAGGAGTGGGACTTCGGCAGCTTTCCCTTTCCCTCTCTTGTACCATTTTGACAAAATCAGGGATGGGGGGCTGATGTGCAATTGAGCCATAAGCAGGTTTTGCAGACATCCTGCTGGTGCTTCCACAATAGGAAAGGCATCAGTGGGAGCAAATCCCATTTGAGGCATCAGAGCATCCACTCGAGAGAAGCACTGTAATCCATACAAAGGAAAAGAACTTGATTCACAACGTGCCCCTTTGTAGCCATCCATGTAAAAGTTTGGTGCAGTTTAGTTTACAAATAGACCATGTGCAAGGCCATAGCAAACCAGGCTTCAGTAGTTTCTTTGCAAGCAAACCACTCAAGGTTTTTTTTATTGTCCTTTCAGAGGCTACTGGAAGAATTTCCGATATTCAGTGAAGCTGATGCTGTCCCTGACCTTGAGTCCTTTGAGTCAGAGAATGTTTTTAGAACAGCCTTGCTTTTCGGAACAAAGGAGGACCTGGAAGTTTTGAAAAGTTGGGTAAATAAGGCTGTGTCTGCATGGCCTGCAGCAGCTTGGACTCACTATGGCAGGGACCATAGCAGGAGCCTTGTTTTACAGCTCTGTTCTGGCTTGCACCCCCAGCCCCTTTCCTTTGCCTTCCCTTTGGTACCAGCAGCACCCTGCCAGAGCTCTGTGTGGGGAAGGGAGAAGGGAGGAGGGCTGCCTGGGCTGCTGCTGGCTAAGGCTGTGCTGTTGTCAGTTCTTGTGTGTTTATCTAGAGAAGAGTAAGCATCCTATGTGTGTTTATTCTCCTGCACAGTTGTTTGGCATAGTTCAGTTCTTGCCTTAGACAGTCCAGGGTCTGCCTAGCCAGAGAAAGCAATCTGCCTTCAGCTCAAACCAGTGGAGAGCTGTGAATGCTCCCAGGGAAGGAGATTTGGCATTACCTTTACCCTGTACTTCTGTCTATTTATTGCAGTAGAGAGGTCACCCCTTTACCCCCTTTTCCTTTGGAGTGGCAGATACTCTGCTTCCTTCCCATCCCCCTGTTGTGCTTCTGAGTGTTTGCTCTTCTGGGACGAAGTGCTGCAGGACTTATTTCAAAGGGCTTTTTTTTTTTTTAATTTTTGCCAGGGAGCTCCTGCACTAGCTGTCCTCAGCAGTGGGCCTGTTCTGGAGTCTGGCAGGACTGTGAATGCCTGCTTTCCACTAACCATTCCTATCACAAGACAGATAAAAATGGACAGATACATCTTTAATGAATTTATAAACCTCAAAGGATTCGGCTTTCTTTTAAAGCGGGCATCCGGCTTTCCATTCCGTGCTTTGGCTTTCCTTGCTTGCTTCAGGTTCACTGCGTGCTCCTTCCCTAACTCAGAGCACAAACCTTTTTCATGATATTAGACATGATTTCCAATGAAAAATGTGATTTAGGAGTGTGGGGTTTTTTTGGTTTGTTTTGTTTTTTTCCCAGTACCAAGGTGGTTTGTTCCTACAAAATTAACTTTCTGGAACTGTTTAATCTGTTAGTCCTCAGGACTCTAAAACAACCCAGTGATACCTCATGTGAAAAATCCATGTCGGTCCATTTCACGGTGTATGGCAGAGACTGGAGGGCTCTTCACCAGACCATTACCTCCAGATGAAGCAAATCATGAAAGATCCTTTGTTAGGAAGAACAGATCAAATCTGCCCTCATCCTAATCACACCAATCTTTCCCAGAATAAAGAGCAGGGAACAGCATGTCTTGGTCTATGCAATTACCTCACCTGAATGAACTTTTTTTTTTTTTTTTTAACCCAGTAGTTGATGTAGGAGGGACAATTTTGAGAACTTTGGGGTTTATAGGCAAATACATAAAATGCCTTTCTCCTAGATGCAATCCTCTTTATTTCAACAGGGAAAAAAAAAGTTTTCATGTCTATGTCTGACCTAGGGTTAAGTCATATGCTATTGGCACTACATGTCAGACCAAAGAATGCTATTTTTTCTCCTCGTCTCTGATTTTAACACTTCCAGCTCTGGAAAACCAGATTCCTTTGAGTTGTTACTGTAAGCAACTGAATACATGTCTTAGCTGGATCATGCAAATGACTCTGTCCTTAGAAACAAGTCGATAGGAAGAGTGTAAAATTCTTATCTAATTTTTAATTATACTCTGTGCTGTCAGTAAACTGAGAGGCTGGAAAGTTGAGGAAAGCTGGAGTATTTGTAGTTTCAGTAAAAATACATTCAAGTGAGAAAGTAGCTTTGTAAGTGAAAGGACAGAATAGTCAGGCTTGCTATCTGGCTAAATTTTAGTATTTTCTGCATGCCTGGTTTTTACAGCCATACTTCCTTTCGTTTTGAGGATGTGTTGCTTCATTGTCATATTTACTCAACCGCATAAGAACTGTATCTTTAAAAAAAGATGGTACACTGGTGAATTACAAGCAAATGATTTATAGACAAATCGTGAAGCACAACAGGAAACTTTTAAAACGTTAAGTCTGATTAGAAAGATTAATAAAGGAAATTCTACTTCTGAATGCTGAAGGACAGTGACATTTGCAGTTCTGTAATTTTAGAACACTTTTTGGATAAGCATTTCTCATTATTTGTTTCCAGTAGCAGTTGATTTTAATGTTAATAGTCAACTACTGCACAAGTGAGGTTTGCATTTAAATACATAAGTGTGGACCTTTTTAAGTGAGTGTGCAGAGGTTTTGGAATGCTTGCAACTTATCTCAGCAATCCTGTAGTATCATAAAAGGCACGTGGTAATTTGCGTCATTCCAAGCAGCGTTTTCCCATACTAATTCTCTTCCCTGCAGGACCCAAGTCAGAATTTGAATGGTGCTTATCTAATAGACATCACAGCTGTCCCTTGCTGGAGAGCTGACAGTTCATTCTGGTCACAGAGGAAATGTACCATCTGACTGCAGAAGTGTTATGGATTAGGGTGGGAAAAACTTCCACAGGCTTGACTTTGCTGCAGAGGTACCTGTGAGGTTATCCATTAGCTCCCAGTGGAAAAAAAAAAAAAAAAATCTGCTTGAGGAGGGAGGGAAGTTGCCCAATTTTTTGAAGGTGCATTCTGGATGTCTGAGGCTGTCAGTTGTGTGATTCAGCATGCCTAATGGCTCTAGCCTCAGTAGTTACAAGTTCTGCTGCTTTGGGCTTGTAGGTCTGGATGAGGATTGTCAGTGCACTGGGGCTGTTGCAGTTGATGTCATCTCTCATGATTGTTTGCTCTTGGGCTGTCTCCTGTTGATGAGACACACAGCTCCAGTCCTGCTGTCAGCTGGGCTTTCCACCTAGAGCTGCTTTTTGAGGCCTTTCATCTCTCTGAAGATTAGAAGAATAAAATTAGGAAGGAAAAAATTCTGCATCTGTAGTCAATATGATGCGCTTTCCTAGATAAATTCACGAATGGTGAACAAATCCTCTTCCAAAACCCACAATAGAATGCCTGAAGAGTGAATTCCTTTCTTGATACGATGGGTTCAGATCCTTACATATAAACTTGGATGTACTGACTTTTCCCCCTTCTTACTGATTTGCTCAGATAGCATTTCAAATTCTTCTCTGGGAGGAACAGACTCTTCAAACAGTCGAATAATGAAAAGGATTCCAGTGATTACTGGGGCATGTTATCTCCAAGTTTTGTGTGGAAATGTCTTTAACTTCTTGCTTTCAAGCAGCAACCATCACAAACCATAGAGCAGCAACCATCACAAACCATAGAAGCCTTATTACAGGGCACAAGGTGTGAATGGTTTGGGAAGTCATTGACTGGGTAGAGCAGCTAGGAAAACTTAACACTCATTTTTCACCAAGACTGTGTGATAATGCTTTAACTTTTTCTCCCTAGAGCAAACAACCATCTGGAGTCTGGTGTGACCCGTGTTGGTGGCTGTGTTGCCCAGCACTGGTTCCTTCTATCCCTCACTGTTGCCAGTACAGCTTTTGTTTGGGCTGTAGCATATAAAATCAGAGAACTAAGTAAGGTGATTCATCTAGGAAAAAGAGGGAGAGGGAGTGGTGCTGCTTGAGCACATTTGCCAACAGAAAGAAGTCTCTCTCCATTTGGAACCTTAACCTTGCCAGTCAAGATGCCTGGGAGGTGAGAGTGCTGCTTGGCATGTGAAAGGTTTTGCAATGCATGGGGTAAATCCTGTGCTGTAGCTCTTCACAGTGACATGTGTTGCAGGGATGCCCTGGTGTCTGTGGAGGAGCTGGCTTAGGTTCAGCAGAGCTTGCTAGTTAACTAAGTACCAGCCATGTGAAAACATGGAGACAACTTTTGTGGTTGTGGATTTTTTGTTTTGGGTTTTTTTTGTTTTTGTTTGCATCATCTGTTTTGCTGCTTGTGCTGTGTCTCTGCCCACGTTCTTCTCCCAATATTAGAGAACTCAACAGCATTAAAAAAAAAAATTAATTTCTTCCTTAATAGTGGTTTGCAGTGATGTACTACCTATTGCCTGTAAGTCTTGAGCATTAAGGAAATAAATGGTAACTTCAATTTTTAATTACTTTCTGTTGGGTAATCTGAGGTTGGATGCACAGCTTCGTGTCTGAAGGTGGTATCTGTCTTCTGGAGAGATCTAATGAAGAGTGTCTCTTTTCTGGAATTAACTTCCACTGCTAGTCTGAACTGATATCCTAATACATTCCTAACAGGTCTTTTGAAGCATTTGTCATCTCATAAACAACTCTTGTAAGTCACCTTCTGTCTTGGCTGCTCACAGTGACAGACTGAAGAGGCACCTTTTAGCAGAATTAAACTGGCAATGGATAATGTTGAAATTGGCAGGAAATCTATATTTTTATTTTAAAGCACAAAAAACCAAGTCATTTGCCATACATTCGTATTTCATTTTTCATTTGCCACTGCAAATGTCGGCGAATTGGAAAGAAACCTTATTGCGTCGTTGAAATCTCAACAGTCATTGCTCAGTACTTAGAAAATGCCTGTCAGAAGGTAACCTGCACTATGCAGAAGTAATTTGTAAACATACTGAGTTTGTCTGCCAAAGCCAGCTTAAATATGTTTTGAGTAATGTTCAGTAATACCAAACTTGCAACAAGTGATGAAGGGTGTTGTTTTCAAGGTTATTGCAGCCATGCTGCAATAATAAATATAAAGACAAAACTAAGGATTACTGTTTGAATTCAAAGTCCTTTTTGATTTTTCCTCTGCAAATAAGTTTTGTTGTTCTTGGTTGGTCTTCTGTGGAAAGGATTGAAGTTGTTGGTTTTTTTCCCTTAGTCTAACTGACAGCTCTTTCTAGTCCTATGCCTCCAGAAGGAGTTGATGACAACCCCAAGCACTTGACACCTGAGAAAATCAGCCTTTTAACTCCTGAAGTTCAGAAAAGCCTTTCCATACTCTGACCTGTTGAATGTGATATTGAAATGAAAAGCAATTTGGAAAAAGCACTTGCGGTCTGTAAGCCTCAAATTTAGTACTACATTTAGCTTGTTCTTTTTTGAACACTTCCTAAAACAGCTTTGCTGTTGTGGCAGGTGCTTTTAAACAAAACAGGCTTGGCAGCAACTCTCTCTTAAAAGCTTGTTTCACATGTAGCAATAGGAACAACCTTGCTTTGGGCTTGTGCTTTAATTTGAAATCAGTGACACTGAGTGAGGACACTACTCAATGTCCTCTGAGGCACTTAGGGAGTAGGTGCAGTATGTGCGTGCTAGAAGTGATGCCTGCCTCCAGGTGTTTCAGGGCATCTGCTGCATGTCTGTAGGAAAAGAGTGAGCTTTCCATTCCCTTGAACATGCACTCAGATGTCTAAACTCTTTAACTGTATGTAAGCAAAGTGCTGTTTTCTTTTATTATTATTTTGTGTTTGGTTTTTTTCCTTAGGCTTTTACAGGAGGAGAGGCAGACTCCCTATTAGTTTGCAACAAATTGCTTTACTGTTCTTTCAGGTACCCCTAGGTCACCAAGCTGCCCTATCTCCTGTTTTCTTTTTACTTTGTCTGACTTACCAGTCTGACTCGTTGCAGTCAGCTGCTCTTTATCTCTGTTTCCTTTTTTTTCTTGTTATGCCGTGTGAATAATAGCATCTTTATTTAAAGGAGGATTGAAGTGATGTTTTTGCAGGCTGGGCCAGTATAGGTTGACACCCTCTGTGCCCTCAGAGTGGCTCAGGAAGGATGGGAGGACAGCAGCTGCTTCATGGAGATCAAAGCACATTTGTTATGCTAAACCAGACAGCAGGGTAAGCTGCAAGCCAAGGCAGAGCCTTTGCTGGGATGGGGTTGGCTTCTGGAAAGGTGGAACTCTGAAGTGCCCCATTTCCTGGCCTTCTATGGCAAATCCTTAACCTGAGTTGAGATGTATCTGTATGTTCTGGACCACTGAGCATTTATACTAGAATGCAATAAAGATGGCTTCCTGACTGCTTCTTTACAGTATTTCCTCCCTGGGCGTGGAGGTTGTGGTGTTGTGACTTCGCTAGAAGAAAGTTATGATTGACATGGCAGATTGTTGCCTTGTCCAAAGAGCACCATGGTGTAGGAACAGTAACTGTGTTTGCCTTTTACTCAATCAGTGGCTCCTATCCTTTTGTAAGTCCTGTTCCTCAGCCCTTTCTTGACTTTTTTTTTTAACTCTCTGTGATGATTTCTGCTCACATGTCTCTTGGTTGCTGCAGGACTTCCTTTCCCACCATATTTTAAAAGCTCTCCCTGGTCTTTTCCTTTCTATGGTACTGACTCAGCCTGGTTTGGATGAGTGTCTGCAGCTCAGCCCTTTAATCTCCTCCCTGCTTTACTTAGAGAATCTTTGATCTCTGGTACCTCCTTCAGCCACTCCTTTCCCTTGTCAGGTAACGCCTACCTACCCGTTCTCTATGCAGGTACTTGCTGCCCTGAATATTTGCTTTCTTTAGCTGCTTCCTTTCCCCAAATGCCGATGTTTCTGTCTTAATTCCTGTGGGATAGGCAAGGTGATGATCTGTACTTTTTCTTTCTACTTTTTCTTTGTACTTTTTCTTTCTTTGTTGCCCCTTTTTTTGGGACAACCAGCTAATTTATATTAATGGCGTCTGTGGCTTTCAGAAGCTCTGTGTAAGAGGCCACTGTTATTATAACCAGATGAATTTGCAGGAGGTTTCTCATTCAGATGCAGCCACATCATATGTTGAGCTACCTGTGCTTGGGCTTCCAGGCTTCCCTGAGTCTGCTGTGAGGAGATGGGCACAGAGCTGATTGCTCTGCAAGTGGCTATGAGATGTTCCACAGAGCTCTGCTGGTAAAAACAAGATTCAGCAGAAGCTGCTACTCCTGTATTGAAGCTGTCAAAGAGACTTCCCACTCCTCTTTGTCCTGTAGCTGCCATCCCTGGAGTGTTTTTTCAGTTTCCCCTGTCTCCAGGTAGCACACTTTGCTCTTCTGACCTGCTGGCAGGTGCTTGGAGCAGCACTATCCTGATGGGTAGCCTCATTTTTACTTTACTGGAGTTCAGGAAAAGTTCATGTTCCATCATCTCCCTATGCATGCCTCATCCCAGGAGTTTTCTGTGGGAAAACGGCAAAATTGGGGCAGTAGCAGAACTTGCAAAATGTTGAGACACCCTCACTGACTTCAGAAGATACAGGATGATGTGTGTCTTCCGTTTTATCTCATTCCTAGGACGTAGCTATATGTTCCTGCTACTCAAGGCAGAATTCTCTGAGTTGTAAAAGAGGGGCCAGTGAGAGGAGCAGCATGCCTCAGGGGATTGTGTAGTTTAAAATACATCTCTGCTATAAATTGCAACAGATGGTGAGGGGATTCTTTTGACATGGATTTTTATTCAAGCTACTTTCCAACAACTTCAGCTTCTTCCCTCCAGCTTCTTCATCTGTGGAAGTTTCTGGAAAAAGTGGGAAACTGATCTAAAGAAGGTTGACTTTTTAAAATTGTTTTTATTCTGGTTTTGTTTTTGTTTTGTGGCTCCAAGGGAAAGGCCATAGGCCTTAAATTTCCTTTTTCCATGGTGCTAGGCATAGATCTTGCTTGTACCACTCTGCTGTATTGCCTGTGTTAGGGAAATGGAAACAAGCACGCAAGTGGGTGTTTTTACAGTCTCTATGTTTTTTTAGCATGTACAGTGTATGTTGTAGGATCTGCATTTACTTCTCTCATTAGCATTCATTTTGGTTAACAAAAACCTGTCCTGTAAGAGGGGGTGTAGTTGCAGGCTGTTTGAGGAACTGGCTAAGAATTACCTTTCAGACTGGGCTTTAGTCCTCCCAGGCACACAAAAGATGTTATGTTAGTTTCCAGCTGATATTTTTTCCTTTGCTCAGGAAGGGCATCCTAGTATGTTGGCTTCCACACATTATCCAGTTACCCCATGAAACTTGAATGCAGTCTTGAACTCTTGACCAGATACCCTATCTGCTCATACTTTTATTTATTACCCTTTTAAGTATATTTTTTAGTATGCTTTGCAGCAAGACAGATTTGATTTTTCTTTTAGGTCACTCTTTATTTGGTGTACCCCTGCTTAAATAAGGTCACATGTTTTAGGAGCTTAGCTTCCCATATTTTTCCTTGTTTCTTTCTCTGCCTGCTGCATTCAGGCCAAAATGACATGGGTTGGGTTTTTTGTGTGTGGTTTTTTTTTTGTTTTGGTTGGTTGGTTGGTGTTTTTTTGCTTTTTGTCCCTTATAGAATGCTGTTGGTGCTTGCTGCAGTTGAAAAGCAGATACTGAGATATTAAAGTCTGTGCCTTCATTGAAAGTTGTAAAGAGAGGGGGGTAATTCTTGCTTTTCATTTTGCTGTGGTTGGTTATGTCTTAAGATAAATTGTCACGTGCTGTAAATGTGTAGGATCTGCAGATCTCTCTTGACCTGTCAAAATGAAAGCCAGCTGTGACAGTTTCGGATCTGCCTCCTAGGTTGAAATAAGAGATGGCTTCAACAAAGCTTGTCCTGTTAGGCTGAGCTTTCTTTGGCAGAGTGGAGGTGTCTTTGGCAGATTTTTTTTTTTTTCTTCATTTGAGACATCTGAACACTTACTCTCTAAAGTGTCCTCTGTACATTCAGTGGGTTTATGGCACTTTCTCCAGGCAGGGCAGCAGCTGACTTGAACTACTGCTTTCACTGTGAGCTTTAAATAGAGCTCTGAAATAAGATGAGGGGGGTTTTTTTTGTTTGGTTTTTTTTTTTTTTTTAATACTTTAAGACTGACTTTAAGATTCGAGACTTATGCTTAAAAATTGATCATTCAACTCAAACAGGAGAGGGAAGAATGTTACAGTTGTGCTAAACTTGATAGCTCCCATCCTTTCTCATTGCTGGAAGATGCATTAATGTGGTGCTGAGAAGAAACAGAGCGTTAGTAATGAGCAGAAAGCAGTTGTTTATGAGAGTTTTCAGAAGCAACAATGTAAGTAATAAGTAAGTAACACATCTATATAGTAAAGCAGGAAAACTAAAACTCTTAAAGTTTAAAAGTTTTATATATGCTTAAGTCTATTTTAATAAGGAGGGAAACAAGAAAAACATCACTTTTTGCAATGTTTCATCTGTTCTTGTGGTTATTTTTTCATTCAGTGCCAACTCCCACATCTTTTAGTTTATCATAAATCTTTTAAAAATAGTTGTTTAGCAGAAGTGTTCTTGAGTTATGAGATTATATGTATATGCATATGAATTCTAGACCTTAGACATGTAAAGTGTAACTGTTCTCATCTGAAGACATCTCATCCCTAAGTATGAAGTTTCTTCATAATGTTCACAGCTTTTTTAATCCTAGCTTCATGGTACTCTAATTCTCAGCTGTGCTTTCTAGGTAATAAAATAATTCTTTTGTAAATGACCACATTAAAGTGTCTGTTTATTTTTAAAAACACTGAATGACTAAGACAAGTTGTCTCTAGTTTGGAAAAGCATTATTTCTCCTTTTTGTCTCTCTGGGTATGTTACAATTTTTAATTACATTCCTACTTGCCAGCATGCCTCCCACAGATTTTTTGCCTCATCCAGTACATAGAGTATATGCTGCTAATCTTGATGAGTCTTTCCCCTTTTCCTTTTTTGTGAAGTGTGAGGCATAAGGCCATAAATTTCCTGCACGGTACTCGGAGCTTGCTTTAAAAGAAGAATTAATAATTTCCACATGGATTCTTTTTTTTTTTTTCCCCCCATGTTATTTCACAAATGTTTGTGAATGTGCCTTCCAATAATAACATATTAACAGCAGCTTCTTCCCGTTTGCAAGTCACCACTCCTCGTGTTTCTGGCTTTAAGAAGTCCATTTGATGCTAGGGTTGGACTGTATGGGCCCTCGCTCTTCGCCTCAGGTTTTGTCTGGCTCCCTGATTAGCTGGGCCTTGGTTTGGGACACTGTCTCTCACATGCAGTGGCAATATTCCTCTTCCATAGTGGATGCTGAAACATAGGGAGTGTGTGAATACCTGAATGCCAAGTCAAAAGTAGGATCTTCCTAGACCAGTATCCTGTCTGGCAGTTGCTCATTGTTTGTGTTGGGGGAAGAGTAGAGAAACAGGACAAATACACAGTGATGTTTTGACAGAACATAGAATCACAGAATAATTTGGGTGGAAGGGACCTCTAAAGGTCATCTAGTCCTACCCCCCTGCAGTAAGCAGGGACACCCTCAATTAGATCAGGTTGCTCAGAGCCTCGTCAAGCCTCACCTTGAATGTCTCCAGGGATGAGGCCTCAACCACCTCCCTGGGCAACCTGCTCCATTTTACCACTACCTTCATGGTAAAGAACTTTTTTCTAACATCTAATCTAAATCTACTCATAGAATGTCAGGTTGTAAGGGACCTCAAGGATCATCTGGTCCAACCCTTCTACTATTATTGTTTATATGAGATGTCTCAGCACCCCATGGAGCTGAGACTTCAAACTTTCCAAGTGGGGCAATCCACCCCTTCCCCTGAGAGACCATTCAATTTCTGACTGTCCTCACAGTGAAAAATTTTCCTCTTGTGGAATCTCCCCAGGAGCAACTTGTGCCCATTGCCCGTTGTCTTGTCCACATGACTCCCTGTAAACAGGGAATCTCCATCTTCCCTAATAGAAAACCATTGCCCCTCATCCTATCGCTGTAGGCCCTTGCAAACATTTTTCAAGCCTTTTGTGATTCACAGGCTACATTATTTTTTTTTCTGTGAGTTACCTAGTTGCTTTTGCACCCATGTAAAGTTGTAGCTTCCCCAGGGTCCTGTGAGATGGAATTCCACAGGCTAACTGTTATTTTCAAGAACCATATTCTGTGTTTTTTGATTCTGACTCTTGCTGGTGTTACTGGGTGTCTCACACCTAGGTGCAGGTGTGTGAATGCAAATGTCTCCCTGGCAATGTTGGCAGCAGAGTTGAGAGAAATTCAGCTCACCACTGAGTCAGTGTACAGATTGGGACTAGCTGCTTCCACCGGGTGCATTTTGGGTGCTGTGAAATATGAGTCCTACCCTGTATTCTATTCCCACTTGATGGGTTGCAAGTATCCTATTAACTCTCTGATAGTCCTGTGCAGGCTTCCTGGATGCTCTCGGATTTCTCAAATATGGCATTTGGGTTTATTTAGTGATGGAATTGGCTTCTGCTGCCTCTCTGCATCACCTGGCATGGAAATGAAACTGTCCAGGTGTTTTGAGCCAGATCAGTGTCTTATGTCCCATCCTGTCCCTCTCTTTGCTCCTTCTGTGTAGTAAGAAATGTCATGTACTTCTGGTCTGGTTAGATCTACAGCTGTGACAGACTTTGACACCTCATGTTGCAGAAAAGACAGACCCTGCATGTGTTTGCTTTGCTTGCAGATGTGAATATTCGTCACCCAGCAACTCCTAATTACTATCAGGTCTCAACTCAGCTTCCCTAAAAGGAGAGAACCTGCCATTAGTGATCATCTTCTGGGTATTTTTATACTTAAAACTCCTTTTCAGGGCAGGGCCATTCCTGCCAAGCAACACTCACAAAATTTCTCCCACTGTTCCCGTCCCCTTTGCTGGGCTTCTTCCAGCAAAGACCCACCCTGCAGTCACAGTTTCTTAATGAAAATATTGCCAGAGGGTACCTAAAGATGCTCCTATGTGTGAGGAAGACGGTGCTATGTGGAGTGCTGAGAAAATTATCCTGATGATAAACCAAAAATGAATTAGTTTGTTCTAAGGTTTTATTTGGTTGTTGGTGAGAACAAATTCAATACTGCTGCTTGAAGAGGCTGATGCATTTATTGAAGCAGTAGGTGAACCTTGAATCAAGCAACAGTTCTGAAACATAGCCAAATGCATCATCTTCAGCATGCAGACCTGACTTGCTCTGTGCTACTTTTCCCCACTGATTCCATGCCATCCTCCTTGACTCCACAGCTCCCTGCATAGTTGCAGCTGCTCCAAGGAAACTTGGATGAGTTTGTGTTGTGGACAAGCCCTGCAGCTTCTCCCTGTGCTGCAAGGGAGCAGTCTGGCTGGAGTTTTGAGGGGGGAGGAGGGGAATGTTGTCTTGATACATATTAGGAACCTTGGCTCAGGCTTTTAACATTTGTTGAAGCTGTGATTAACAGAAAAAAAGCTGTTGGTGTCTGCCACAGTTTCAGTGCATATGTATTAGTGGGGCATGGAGATAATGGCTTGTGTTCTTCACTCCTGGTTTGGGTGCAGGAGTGCAAAATAGTGACTTTCCTCATTATCCAGCTGCAGAGAAAGCAAACGAGAGGCCTCTAAAGGGGCCAGGTGTTCCTTGGCAGCATTTTCATGGCGTTTATTACTAATAAGCAAGCTGGATGTTGGAAGTTTGAATCTGGGTGTGGGGAGGGTTGTGTTCTGTTATTAGAAATCTAAATGAGGATTGCTGTGTTGTCTTGGCTTCTCTTTCCTGTGTTAATCCTTAGTTTTTAATCTTGCTGTACTTAAATTGTTCAGTAATTTTTTTGGTACTTCAGGATGACCAGCAACTCGCAGTCACTCAGACAGTTTGGATCAAGACAGCAAATATCAGTGAAGTTTTGGATGCAGACAGAGATCACGTTTTGCAAACAGCTGTTGTGATGGAAGGCAGCAGTAGATCTTTCTGTGGGAATGCTTCTTCTGAACAGAAGCAGTCACATCCAGGAGCAGTTCTAATGTTAGAAAAGCTTATGCAGAAATCTAGTATCCTGTTGCCAGTATTCCTGATAACTTGGTATTTCAAAACGTCCTGTTAAAGAGATATATGGGACTTAATGTAAACTGAAAGACAAGAATGCTGAGGTTATGGGTGCAGAGATAATGTTCCCTTGTTATGTGTCATGTAGAAAGGGTTTGCTAAGCCTCCTGTTTACAGCTGATTTGCAAAATATTCCCAGGAGTCTCCGGTTATGCTGGCAAATTATTCTCTTAGCCAGTAGCAGTTTGCAAAGAGATTTGGCAGGGGGTGAAAGCACTGGTTATGAGCAGTTCTGTTACACAGGAGCATGTTTGATGCCCCAAGTTCAGGGCCAAGACACCACAAATGGCTGGCACTCTAACTCCTGCCAAGGTGGCCCTCTGCCTACCCACCAGCTGCAAATGTATCACCAGTTACAGCAGTCACCTATTTTTCATGTTTTATTAATATAGAAAATAATCCAATTCTGCTATGAAAATTATTACCTATTTGATTGGCTACATCTGAACTAACTAAAAAAAGAGTATGGCTCCTTGACAGTATTACACCTGCCTGTGGGCATGCACAAATTCTCTTCAAAGTGTTTTGAAATCAGGTTAGGTGCAGGTGTCCTTCATGGGCAGGAAAAACAAATAGTGGGGGCTGATGGACTCACAAGATGTATCATAGAATTACTGAGGCTGGAAAAAAACCTCTGAGATCATCAGTGCCAGCCTGTGGCCTCACACCAGCACATCAGCTCTACCATGGCACTAAGTGCCACATCCAATCTCTCCTTAAACACCTCCAGGGATGGTGACTCCACCACTTCCCCAGGGAGTCCATTCCAATGCCTGATCACCCTCTTCATAAGGAAGTGCTTTCTGATACCCAACCTAAACCTCCCCTGCTGCAGCTCCAGGCCATGCCCTCTCCTCCTGTCACTTGTTGGCCGGAAGAAGAGCCCCAACCCCACCTGACTGCAGCCTCCCTTCTAGTACTTGTAGAGAGTGAGAAGGTCCCCCTGAATCTCCTCTTCTCCAGGCTAAAAGCAGGAAAGGGGTGCAGCTCTGTAGCTGGCACTCAGTGGGGTTAGTTCTGTTAGAAAATGTAAATATTTCTCAGCCAGATTCATCCTTTGTGGCATAGGACATGGAGCTGGCACTGATGGTAGGAGGGGACAGCAGTGCAGGGTCTGCACAGTGCCCACCCCCCTCTTGTGGGCAGAGGGTGTTTTGGGAAGCCACGTTCCAGAGCAGGCTCCTTGGCTGTGTGTGGGTTGTACAACCCAAAATACTGTGGACCTGTGTGGGAGGGTGGCTGGAAGCAGGTGTGCTTCATTTGTAGTATAATTCTGTGGCCATGTAAAACTGCTTAGGAGTACAAAGAGGGGAAAGTACACTATCCTCATGTTACCAGAAACATCAAGACATTGCTGGTCTCCATCAGTGTCTTTCCTTAGGATAGGACTAAGCTTCTTATGATTTATTAGAAATGTGGTATCTCCTGGTCTGGTTAAGCCTGTAAGATGTTTGGGGCTCCCGTTAATTTTACAGTAATGTAAATTAGTAAGGTGCTTGTAATTTTTCATCTTACTGAAGCAAAACTAGCAGGTGTGGTGGCATCTCAAGTTGTACACCCCATAGCATTATCTTTTCTTAGGATCACTTGCATCCTTTGTAGTTTGCTGGTGTAGATTGCTTTGCTCTTTTTCTGAAGTGCTGATTTTATAATACCACAGCCAGCTGTGCCTGGTTTTTCCCCATTTTGCATCATAAAAGGTATTTGATTAAAAGCATGTACAAAGCTCCCTTTAAGTCCCTGTATTTCCATGCTTTGATGTTGCCATGTTAATTTTTCTGAAAACGTCTCTTCCCTGTGTCTGTATACTGAGGGGCATCAGCCTTATGTCACTTCGGTGTTTTTATAGGGTTACTTGTATAACAAGTAACTGTGCTGATTCCATTAAGATTTACTGTTTGCCCTAATAAATATCTGCCCTAATAAATAACGCTACTGATTTCATTAGGACTTATTAATGAATGCTCCTAATAATCAATGACCAGGCTCTGCCATCTTGAGAGAACTGTCTTAGGCTCGGAGATGCCTTGCAGTTTATGTGCAAAGGTGGCACTTTTTACTGTCTTACTGCAACTTTCAGCTATTTTAATACAAGTCAGTGAGACAAGTTATTGTTCAGATGTGAAATTAATGCCTTTTTAAAAGCACAGAAAACTGAATACCTTCTCTGTACTGTTCTGTTGCATGCAGTTTGCAGGTCTGTTCCTTGTCTTGCATTATAATAGGATTTCTCTTGGCCAGGACACTGTAAGAAACAATGATTTGTTCCTCTTCCTTACCCAGTGCAGCTGGGCATTAGAGAAGGTTTTTTTTAGCATGAATCTCTGTTTGTAAATTTGAAAGGTTTTTTGTAATCAGGTTACACAAAGAAGCTGCTGATAGTAACTTGGTTGAATTTCCATGTTCTGGCTAAACTGCTCATGTAAGTTTGGGAAAAAAAGAAAAAAGCCTTTTTTCATTCATTGCACGTTTGGTTGAGGTGTGTAAAGCTGAGGTTCTTCACACATGGCAAGCAAGAGGTCTTGTTAGTGGACCTATGTTATATATACTCAGTGGAAAAGTGGATGTGGATTGATCTGTTTACAAGGACTTCTTAATTTTTCTAGCTCTTAAAGATATTCTACTTGAATGTATAGTTTTAGGCATACATTTGCATATTTGTAAGCTAAGAATGGCCCCTGAGATTGATAAACTTCCAATAGGATAAGTTAGTGGTATACTTTAGTAACAAGTTTAAGTTCATTGGCAAATACTGTGTATCCAGGTGAGTGGTGTTGTTTTGGTTGTGGGCTGTTTGGTTTTTTTGTGTTTTTTTTTTTTTTTTTTTTTTTTTTTTTTTGTTTTTTTTTTAACTTTTTGATCCCCTGTCAAAATGGTGTTGCTGTCAGGTTGCTTGCTTTAATTTACCCGCTAAAAATGTGAATTAAACATCAAGATTATTGGCATTTTCTGCTAAAGTACAAGAAACATTAATGGAACTGTTCAAGGGACATTTAATAAAAGCAATTAATGTGTGGTTTTGCTTTACAGAATTTTATTTTTAACTGAGGAAGCTTTGATTCTACTTTTTTTTCCCTCTTATCTCATGTATGTCCATAAGGTGACTCCATACTTTTTAATGTGTCCTGTCTTAGAATTTTTTCAGAGGGTGTGATGTGTAGCAACTCTTCATATTCTCTTTAAGATGAACAAGGGTGGATTTTTTAAAGGAAAAATTGTAGTAGGCTGTCTTCTCCTTCCACTTGCAATGCATATCAGCCCTAGCAGATCTCATGCCTTCGTGAGCTTCGTAATTACATTTCCTGAAGCAGAAGTTGGGTGTAAGGAAAGGTGGAGCAGCAGCAACGTTTCCTTGTGCCTGTAACATCCTGCCCATAAAAGCAGGGAAATCGCTGTTTGGAAAGAAAAAAAAGCAACTTTTGAACTTTTTGTTGTAAAATCAACGCATTCTCTCATTTGCTGCTTAAGAACAAAGCATGTAATCTTTCTTCCCCTTCTCTGGTTTCCTGGTGGCCATTCTCCAGTGTGGCAAAATAACTTGGTTTGGAGTTGGGCCATAACATCAGGTTGTAAGCAAACAAGCCCTTTTCTCCAGTGCAGCCTAATGGCTGTTCTCCTGACCTTTCCTGAGAAGAAAAGTTTGTTTATCCAGCTTTTCCAGTGGGATACTCATTAACTGTTCTAAAGTCTTCTGTTCACACCTCTTTTGAAAGCAGCCTATCCCTTGTGACAACCTAATCCATTCTTCTCTCTTCACTGTGTCCTGTCAATCTTTATCTAAATAGCACTGGTATTACCCCACTCTTTTACTGATGTTATTAAAAAAAACAATAAAGTCTGATTGTAACAATTGTCTGATGAGTCTGAAGTGATTCACTACTACAGAAATGTCTGCCCTGAGACAGAAATTGGGAGTTGGGAGGGAATGGCATGCTCACATCCCTGATGGAGATGGTGGTGGTGTAAAGTGTCTGTTGATACACTGGCACGGTGTATGGGTAAGTTGGGACCCGTGTGGGAAAAGTTTTGTTGCACTGTACTTTTATGCTTCAGACTTGTTTAGTGGTTATTGATAACATCTGGGGCCTTTTTGGGTTTTTTGCCTGTACAAAAATAAAAACCTCACTTACCATTGCGATTTTTTTTTTTTTTTTTTTTCGATTTGTTTAGCCTGTTCTTTTTCACCTGTAAAAAGAAAACTACTGGTTTCATTCTAATAAGGGAAGGAGCCCTCTGTATTTGTGGAAGTCATCTGCAACCTGGTAGTGGGTCTGTTACTGGAGCAGGACTGTGACAGCTGACTCTGATTTCTGAGGCAGCAGTAGCATCTAACAGAGAAGCAGCCATACAGCTAAAAGTAATAATCTTTTAAACTGTCCCAGCATGGATGTCTGTGACTTGAGGCATCTGGAACAGTTTTTGAGAAATAAATGTGTGTTGTGTGTATTCTGGAAAACAAAATTCATCCTGAAGCTAGGCAGCAAGTGTATTTTTGCAGGAAGAGTTAAGTCTTGTTGGTGACAGTTTTCCCATTTCATAATAGTAGTAATGTGTTTTGGCTTTCTTTTTAAAGAAAAGAAGAGTTTTGGAGAAACTTGTGACTTTGTCACTCCTGCTCTGCTCACAACTGAAATGCTTTGTAGCCTCTTTAAATGTATGTGAGTATTAAAAGCAGGGTGTAGAAAAACAAGGGATTAAAATACCTCAGCACATTATGGTTACCACGCCGATGAGTTTATTCAAGGCATAATCTTGCTGAATCAATTGCTCTGTTTCCTCACAATGCAGAGATCTCAGAATCAAGTACCTCCTTACCTATGTGAGCCTGATGTCACTAGGATGTGGACTTCTGTGGGTGGTGGCATGGGGCTGGATGGCTAAGGTCCAGCAGCCCCCTTCCTGCCTTTGCCAGCTTCTTCTCATCTGACCCCCTCAACAGCGTTCATCATCTGCAAGATGAGAATAACAACTTAAACCAGGGATTTGCAGCAAAGTTGGATCCAAGACTGGTTCAAACCTTTGCTTTTTCTTACTGGAATGCCAGTCAGATTTGGGCTCTGAAGCTTTAGTAGATTCAAACTCCAATCACAATGACCCAGAGCGGGGAAAGAACTAAAAAATTCTGATTTTTTTTGCAGCTTTATAGATAGGTAGGTAGATAGATAATAGATAATTGATCAAAGCATTCTGGGATTTATTTTTCAGTGTTAGACCTCTTAAGGCTGGGGATGTAAAAGAGAGGTAATACCGAATCTTTAAGGTCAGTGTAAGTTTACTCTGTAATAGTATATGGTGGAGTTGCCGAGCTGGTCACCTGTTTTTTCTCCACTCCTTTTTCTTGTTCCTGAAATACTGAACTGAATTGTTACCTGTTCAGATCTGGCAGTAGTAGGTAAAACTAATGATTGTAGTGTGCTTCTTCACAAATGTCTTCTGGATATTACCCTGTTTTTAATAAAAAGTGCTAATATCAAGGCTGTGCAGGAGGGTGCAGTCTTTACACTATTGGCAGTTATTGAAATGATACAAGTTTTCTGGAGTGTAAAAAGGAGAAAAATCCGTTGTCCAGGACTGTAGGGGTATTTCCTTTTGTCAGCACTATATAAAAATATCTAATTTGGATGCCTCTTTGAAAAGACAGTTCCTTTTTTTAATAGTTCTGTGAAGCTGCGTAGGGTGTTTGTTACACAGAACATGGTGAAAATGGTAGTGTTGGCAAATAAATATTTCATATGGGCTAATTTCATGAGAACCAAGCTTGCTCTATTGAAGGAGAGCTGCAGTCAGTGAAGACTGTATTTGGTTTTAGACAGAGTTAGCTTTTAGCTCTTATCATTTGATCTTTATGTATATAAAGCAGCAGTTCCATAAGTTGACTGTAAATGCATGTCACATTTTTATCATGATCATATTCAACATACTAATTCAACACACTAACAACTTCAGCTTCTTTGGTTTAGGGGATCTTTACTTAAGTAAAGATATCAGGGTTTGCTTACAACTTTTAATTCTCACCCCCATACTTTCCAAGGTTATTGTTAAGGGCTTTTGAGGCCTTTTAAAATGCAGATTTTATTTTTAAAAGATAGTTGCATTTCCTAAATTTTGGGGGGTTTTGAGATGCTTGTGCGGTAGAGGAGGGCTTTTTCTCCTCGGAAGTTTCAAACATGAGATCAGCACTAGGTTGACCAAGAGACAGACAGTAATGGTAAATTCTTGCAATTTTGGGGAAATTGTATGTTCCTCAAATAAGAAACTTCCCCCTATGACCATATTTGAGAAGACTGCATCTTTTTTTCATTGTAGTGTCTGTGACCAGTGACAAACTGTCTGTCAAGGTTGTGCTGTATCCAAAGAGACAGTGTGTTAGATAATGTTTCCTAGATGAGAACTTTTACTGTGCAATTTTTAGGAGGTTTGGGTTTTTTTCTTTCACATAGAAGAAATCCAAACAAAAATTACTTGGTTGGTGGGATCATGTGCAGGCTCACAATTTCTGTCCAACACCAGCCCTGAAGCTGGGCCTGGCTAGGAAGTTATTGCCTTTCCTCAGTACAAGCAGGTTTTGGGTTTGGTTTGGTGGTTTTGGTTTATTTTAAGTTCAAAAAATAACTCGATGACACAATCTTTGAACTCTATACAGCAAAATTCAGGGAGGGAATGTTGCTCTGAAGATAAAATGGTATTAAATATAGATGGCAAAATCCCAGCTTCTGCTGAGACAAGGTCCTTAACTGAACCCCCCTCAGACCTGAGAAGTGCCAGTGGTAACCACAAGTAGAAGACTGCATGCCTTTGGCTGGTTTGGGATTTGCTCTTCCTGCACTGGGCTTCCCCAGGAACAGCTGCTTGGTTTCCAATACCACTTCTAAGATAAAAGTGTGGATAACTGCATTTAAAGACCCGGGAGAGGTTGTTGTTGGAAACAACCTCTTCTTGCCTTCTGTTCAATGAAACATGTTGGATTCTTTTATTGCAGGGTCACATGCAAATACTGTGGTGTAATGACCCAGGGTCCTACTATTAATTAATTCTCTGATAACTGTATTAATAGCTCAAGTTCCAAGCTATACTTAACCCTCTTTTCAAGATACACTGATTAGTTTTCTAAAAGGTATTTTGTATAAGCTTGTTTACTAACTGTTGCCTAAAGCTAAATTTTGTTGTACAGGTCACAAAGAGGCTGGTAATCCATTTCACTTCATTAAACCTCTTATCTGCTTAAGTAGCCAGCAGTCTAAACTCATACACTTTCTGTAGAGAAGACTTGAAGGAGGTTATTGACTGTTTATGATGTTTCTTCCATCTAGTTTTACTGAAAAGTGCAAAATTGAAACAGCTGTGAAATTTTACTTGAATCATTCAATGTATTGCTTTAAAATATGTCATAATATGGAAAAGAAAAAGAGTACAAATTTGCATAAAACCTGCTGTGTCTTTAGGGACAGTATCGAATGCCAAGCCTTAGATACTGTTCTTCATACAGTTGGTTTTCACTTTAAACAGATGACTGGCTTTTTAAAACTGGGTTGCTTGCCAGTAGTTAAAAGTACAGCCTTATAGGGTATGTCAGGGTTTGGAACTAGGGATTTTCAGAGGTGAGGTCATGATAAATTTAAAGTGGTAATGTTAATGTCACCAGCAAATAGATCTCTTTTTCTAGCCTTCCTTTCACAATGCCTGAACACAAACTGTGTTTATATTGCCTCTCTTTAAAGGGAAATTATTTGTTGAAAGGAATAAAGGGAAGTTAGAGTTCTTGATTTGTTTCTCCACTGCTTAAAAATATTCCCCATATAAACATGAGTGTTTACATCAGAGAGGTCAGACAGGAGCCGAAATACTTTATCCTTTGTCATTGAGTGCTTTGTTACCATCCTAGGCCACACGGTGTGATGGTATTTGGGAAAAACTGAAAAATAATCTGAAAGTAACAAGTATTTATTTAACTAACTGAAATGCCTGTGCTTTGTAAAATTATAAGCTATGGTAGTTATGCAGGTGTTTATTGTGGAAATGCCCTGGAAGAGAGATCACATTGCATCATGGTTATATTGGATGAAGATGTTTCACAGACCTGTAGTGTAGTGTACAAATTAATAACCAAAGAGCATCTAAACTTTGGTGCTGCAAGTTCTGTGTGCAGCTCTGGTTGCCACATTTCAGTAAAGATTTATTGCAGTTGGTTGCCCTTCTCTAAAATGATTGATAGAATGTAGCAGCTATCTTAGGGAAGACTAAAGAGTCCAGGGCTCCTCACTTTGGAGATGGAGTTGTATGATAATGATTTACTATACAGCAATGGTGATGGGTAAGCTGAGCATGAAACTTGGGTTTCACCAGGTCCTGCTGCATTAGGATTAAAATAGCACTCAAATATTTAACAGAAGTTATCTTCTGTCTTAATAAAGATCACCTAAAAGCAAATGGCAGTACTTCTTCCCACTGCAGTCATGCACTTCAAACTTGCTACCACAGGAGGTGTAGACACGAGCAGTATCAGCAGGTTCAAAATAGGTTTTTCTGTACATGCATAATCACTGGGTCCATAAATGGACACTAAACAGACTTGGAAGGGAGGTGCCCTCTAAATTCCTGCTAGAACACTTGTGGATGCCAGCAGAAAGGCTGCAGAAAAAGTTCAAGTTCTTGCTTGAAATAGCCTTTATTTCTATGGCTGTCAAAGGCAGAATAGCAGGCTGGGTGCACACTACACCTGACCTGGGAGGGTACCACTTTTCTCACCACCTCGGAAGGGCACGGTACAGGCAGTTCTTGAATTTGCTCTGACTGTCCAGATAATTACTTAAGACTCAGATCAACTAAACCCACTTAGAATAACAAAGTCTTTTTCTAAAAAAAGAAACTGCTTCTTTGTGTCCTGTGTGCCACTGACAGGGGCGGGAACTGGGTCACACTGAGTGCAGAAAGCAAAAGGTACTAAAGAGGATTCAAGGATTATTCTGCCCGCTTACCATCCTGTCAGAAAATTCTCCTTTTCCTGACCCAGAGAATAACCTCACCCTATTCAGAACACAAAAATGTCAAGGTGCAGCAACATGAGAAGGTGCAGTGCTTGGAGCTTCTCTAACACTAATATGCCTCCTTACCTCCCTTGCCTTCTCCATACCTCCCTGGCTGTTGGTGTCACCTTCCATTCGTGGATGCACATGACCTGTTGCTCTACCTGGTGATTTTCAGGCTTTCATATGAAGGAAGGAAGAGTTCATCAAATGAGTGTGGGCTTGCTTTGGGATAGAAGGAGAAAATGCTGTTCCTGGCAAAACTGCTCTGCTCTTGGGAGAGTTAGGATGAGGGAGAAGCAAGGTGTTTGTTTCAGATAATTTCATTGCAAGGTTTCAGTTTCTTTCTTTCCTGTGGGAGTGCTGGCAGGCTGTAGGAAAGAGACCTTTTGCATGTAGCAGTAGCATCAACTGAGATCAGAAGTCCCTTTCTCTGTTTTCCTTCCTGTATTCTCTGCTGGGCTTTTCTGTTGTAAGATAGGACTGGTAGATAAATAATTTCTTTAATGCAAACATGATTAAGTAGGTTGCGTTAGCTGCAATTTTTATGATGAAACAAGACTTTTTCTGTCTTTTTTTTTTTTTTTTCTTTAATGTAGATTAGACTGCATTTCTCAATTGACAAAGCCTCAAAAAATACTTCAAATGTTATTCCTGTCTGAGATTTCAAGCAAGGTCAGAGCATCTTCATCTGTCTGACTGAATCAAGAGTCACTGTATGTGTGGGATTAAAATGAAATATTATGAGGGCAGGGGGACTTAGATGGCTTAAAAACTAGCTTGAGCTCTTTGGTCTCTATTTTTTTTTTTTTTTAATTTCTTATGAAAATGCTCTAATGTTCTCCGTAGAGAGTTTAATCTTTAGTCCATTATATTTTTCCTTTCAAGTTGAAATCTTAAGAGAAGCTTGGTTTCCCATTCCTAAAGAGATGCTAATTTCTAGAAGTTTTGTGAAAGCAGATCAGATAGAAAAGAGAGACCTTCTTGTATTCCCCCCCATAAAGCTTAGCAGCAGTTTGGGGAAGCCATGCATCTATCTCAGGGCAGGCATCCTGAGGAAACAGGCTTCAAGGTTTTGGGGTTTTGTTTGTGGAAATTTTCCTCATTCCATAGCAGCTTGCTAGCTGTTGAGTTCAGTGCTTGCTTAGTGCATGCAGGATTAGGGTTTGGCAGCAACCATGGGACTTGGACTTCATGAAAATCCCAGATGTGATTCGATTCTTCTTTTTGGGGACCACAAATTGATTTGTAGTTCATTTTAATTGCAATCCCAGCAGTTTTAGTTCTCTTCATTGAGGGTTCATGCTGAAATAGTCTCAGGGGGCTCTGCACTGGGCATAAATGTAAAAAAGAGAGGGCTGCTTCTCTAAACATCCGTGGTACACTAAATGAGATGTGCATGGGGGGTGCAGGCAATAAAGAAAAATAACCATTTTCTGCCCTTCTTGTTGAGAGGAAGCTCAACTGTGAAGAGGCATTGCATCATGAGCTCTAATGAAAGACAAGCTATTCCCCTTGGGGAAATAAAAGCACTTGCCTCATTTCCCCCTTACTGGCAGCTGTTGCTCAGGAATTTAATTTGAGAATAAAATGTTGACCTGAGGAATGTCTTTAGTACAAATGGCTGCCAATGGTGTGTGCTGTGCTAGGAAGGACAGCATGATTTTACAGAAAATAATAGCTCAGATTAGAAGTGATGTTTTGGACCCAGAGACATCATCTGCATGGATTCTGATGCATTCAGCAGTCTCCTTGAGATGAATTTTTGTCTTTCACAGCCTTACTGAGCTGAGAAATTAGTAGATAACATGAGGAACAGTGAATGGGAGGAAACAAGGAGTTCTGATGAGGAAAACATGCTTAATTGGGCTGGGAGGAGGAAGGGGTGATGTGGCAGCCATTATTGAGAGTACATTTTGGTCAGGTGATGGAGGAGTCCCACAGAACTTAGGGGTTTTTTTTGTTGGTTGTTTTTGGTTTGTTTGTGCTTGATTTTTTTTTTTAATTCGCTTTTAATGAAAGTATTATGCATTGTTTTAGAGAGAAAATTCCTTTTTTATGCATTAGCACCCAGAAGTGACACTGTTCAACCCAGCAGCATCTCTCTAGGTCTTGGCTGACAGAAGTCACAGTGTGACCTGCTCTGCTGACTGTGCTTTTACACTGCTGCTGCTGTGACATAACGTAAGGATCTGGGGTTAGGAGACTCATCACCAGGCCTCACATTTGAAGAAAGACCAGTTTCCTAATTCCCAGCATACACATTTTGTGAGGTGTGCATGCTGGGAGGTTTTATAGAGAGCTGGAGATGAATCAGCTGCATCTGAGTTGGCCTAAAGATGAATTGGCTGGAACGTGGCAGCCCTGGGAACCTCAGCAGTGCAGGGGCTCCAAGAGCTGTGCCAGGGGCTGCACAGCATGCCTGGGGGGGGTTGGGACGGCCAAGGTGTAAAAAGCAGATTTTGTTCTGGTCTGGGTGAGCCACCGGTTGACACAAGCTGGCTGCTTCTCTCTCTACTGTCACAAAAAACAAAGGTAACTAAATTTCACTCCGTTGCTTGAAACAGTTGAGGCTGTGATACAAGCATGTTGTAAAGCGTGGTAGATCTGTGTTAATTACTGCTGTTACTCTGCTGTTGTGTTGGATGACTCAAGATCTTCTACAGGTAATGGATTTACCTGCTGAGAGACTAAAGTGGAACTTGATTTGCTGGACCTAAGTGGAATTAGAGGACTTCACCTTTAGTAGGTCCTGTTATTAGGTGACAAGTACAGGAGAATATAAGAGAACTGTGAGAAGTAAGAGTTGCCAAGTCTTCATCCATTCACCTAGGTAGGCTGGTCAAATAAAGACTTACCTCTAAAGCATGGATAGAGAAAGGTGTATGGCAAAAGTTAAATGCCACTGCGTACTGAGAGCAGTTCAGCTCCAGGAATGTTGGAGAAAAGCTGCATACAATGTTCAACCATGGCTGATCATAGGAAAAGTGGTTGTTTCCCTCTTTTCTAGCTAGTGTTTTCTCTTGATGATAATGGATGCTGTGGATGACTTCAGTAATCATGGTGTCAGCCAGCACCAACAGGGTAGATCAGAGGTAACTGCTTGAACAATCAGCAGAGGAATAATGATAAATATTAAAACTGAGGTGTCCACTATTGGAAGTTCAGTATCAGAAGTGTTAGCAGATTACAGAGGTATGAACTCCACAGCGTGTTCATAAGAGAAATGAGTCTTAGGTGGTATCCATGTGAAGGCACTTGTCTGCAGCCACACAGACTAGGAACATTCCAGATTTAAGCCTGGCTTCTTGAAATCAGGCATATAGATTGCAAATGCTGTGTCAGGTCTTCATGGCCAGACACCAGCAGACTGTTCTCTGTACCTTCAGTATCCACTGCCAAGACTCTTAGTCTGTGTTCCCATAACAGCATTTGAAGTCAACACTTCGAGTGCCTCTATTTCCAGACTCTACTGGTCATTGCTTTTGATACTTACCTTAAGCATGAAAACAGCAATAACATTTACTTAAGCTCCATAGAAAAAAATTCCTACTTAGTTACCTTTTCAACCTCTTCATTGCCCCCAGATAGAGCACTACAAAGCTGTAAGGGCCTCTGGGGAGATGAAGTGAGAAGTTCAGATGAAGCTGTATCTGTTGTTATTATTATGGCAGTTTGGGGAAGGGAAAGGTGGAAAATAGAACGGCGAGGAAGCTAAATTTCTTTAGTGAGAGACTTGGATTCTGAAAACATGTAGTAATTTGGTATTTTGTAATAGACTGGGTGTGGTCTGGCAACTGTGCAGGATGCTACACAATCTTAGAGCTGTGCTCAGGGAGCTATCAGGAGAGCTGTATTAGGCTAGTGTTCCTTTTTGCCTCAGTTTTCTGATCTGTGAAGTACAGGTATGTTCTCCATGTTATGCAGGAAATCAGTATCTGAGTCCAGATCACAATTCAAGGTTTCCGGCTCTCGGTTTTCTATTCAGACCACACCTTTCTTTTTATAGCTGTGGGAAAAAAGTCTGCTCTAGCATGTCATTTAGTGAAGTACTACAAAGGAAAAGCAAAACTAAGCCCAAAAGAGCTAAAACTAGCTCAGTTTTAAATTAAGAGATAGAAAAAATTCTGCAGATTCTTTCTGGAAAATGGAACTTGTGGTTCCACACTGGATGTGCTCATCTTTGGGGTCATTTCTGGCAGACTGAAGTGCCTGAAAGGTGTGTGCTGACAGGTTTCCAAAAGTCTGGGATAGAGGACTGGCCACTGAAGTCAGGGGAATCCTTCCTTAGGGTAAGCTCTGCTGGCAAGTGTTAGTGAGGACAGATTGGAATGCTGTCACTTGACAGTTTGTTCATATGTAGATTCCTGTCTTCAGAAGTATCCTGAAATCTGCAAAATTCTTCAAAGCCTCTCCCTTTCTAAATGAAGTCTTAAATTGTTAAAGTTGGAGCTGAAACTCTTTCATACTATATATGGCATTTGTGCGAGTGCTGGAAACTAGAGTGTATTTTTAATGCTAGTTTGCTGCAGGAATATGGATTGGGAACAAATGTTTGTTTGGATAAAATCCAGCTCCAGGGATTGGTTTTACTCCGGCACGTAAAATCTGTAGCGAGCTTGTAAAAGCAGCCCTTGAAAAATCTAAGAGGGCCTTCCCCATGGGAAAAAAAAAGAAATGTGAATTTGGTGTAACATTATAGAGATAGTTAGTCGAGGTGCTTCATGTAGTAGTCAGTGACTCCGTGGGTAACATGCTGTCTGTCAGGTTGGAATGCAGGGATGCTCTTAAGTTGTTGGCAACATTGGATTGTTGGTGTTGCTTGTTGGTACCGCTGCTCTTTCTGTATATATTCTTCATTTGTTTAGAAATAGCCATTGCCCCCTAAGTAATATTTCATGGAAATCACCACTATATTCATAACGATATTGCATAGCATTGACATGAGCAAATCAAGCCATAAAATGAGCTGAGCTGTTTTACATGCTGCTGATAAATATTTGAGTGAAAACAGTTGGCGAAAGGAGGACACAAGTGTCTTTGGGTGTGTTTATTTAACTGTCTCCATTCAGTTCAAGTGTTCTGTTTGATTTACATAACTTATTAATCCTTTCCATTGCTGTACAGTTAATTACTGTATGTTGAGCCCCTGGGGAATTGTCACCATTTGGATTAAGAATGCTCATATATGAAGTCATAAAATAATTTGGTTTTTATTTTCTTTTCTAAACCCGCTCTTTGTTGTTGTTGAAGGATGTTCAGAAGGAGAGAGAACCTCATCTTTATCTCAGTAAAGAAGAAGTTAAGGAGAAAATACAAAGCTATAATTCATCTGTCACTGATAAATTAAAGATGACCTTGGTGAGTTTTTGCATAGGATTTCTGTAATTTTTAATAGAAGCAAATGAACTGTAACCTTGTAGTGCATCGTGAATCTTTTTAATCTTAGCATCTTATATATGGAACTATCACTGTTTTAATGTCTCTTTTTTAGATCTGTAAAATAAAGCTCACATCTGAAATGTTTTTATCCACACAGCGCTTTCTTTATAAGGATTGAAACAAACTTTAGTGGAAAAAAAAGTAATTTGAAAAGTGTTTAAGATAAAATCTCATTTGACACTAAGATGTAAATTTGACAGATGAAAGCTCTCTGCTGGTAATTAGGAAGATAAATGCATCTCATTTGTGTACATAAATTTTTGTCAGATATCTCTCTGACAAAGATGCTCAAGCAATGAGGAAAGTTAAATCATGCAATATTTCTTAATGGAGACTTAATTTTCAGAGTAGTCATTGGAAGTTTTCAGCATAAGGAGACTTCATTTCCCTAGCCCCTATTAACACACACAATCGAATGCATATAGATTTTTTATTTTTCAAGGATTGTGGATTAAGTCTAAGACAGTCCAGCCAATTGCAGACCATACTAGTAAAATTCACCTCTCTCTGCCTAGCAAGCTGTTATCCAAGTCACATACCAGATTCTTCTGATATGTTACATATTCATGTAGGTGTATAGTACATGGCAATTTTGAAATTCCATTATATCCTGAACCATTTAAGTACAACTCTGTGCTAAAAAGATTTTTTGTGTGTGTTTGCTTGTTGGTCAAGACTTAATATGCCTAAAACCAGATTGCATAAGGTTTTCTAGCTCAGTAAGATTTGATCAGTTTTGCCATTCTGTCTTTCAGACGCAACTGGAATACATAATTTGAAGTGCGTTTATTCTGGTTTGTTTTTAATTTCAGTGGGATTTGAGCATCTAAAAGCCTTAGACTGATTTGACGAGCACTGTTAAAATGTGGGAGAGAACTTCTGTATTTCTGTATAAAATCTGTTGTTAAGGATGCACAGTAGTGCTTGGTTTTCACTGCATAGTTCTCTCCAAGTGTGAAAACTTACCACTTTTACTTGATGAGAGCCTAACACCCTTAGAATTTAGTAGTTACTAAGAAAAAATGTAATATTCAGCAGATACACCAGAAAGAATAAATACCTGGACTACTGAAACAGTGTCTTTCCCGCAACACATCATGTTTTACAGTTTTAAAACTGTTACATGTTTTAAACTGTGTTTACTCTGACCATTTTAATCTGCCTGCTCCACTAAGGTGTCACAGCTGCTCATTACTGATGTTAACAGTCGGATACTTTTCCTGCCCTTGCAGAATGCAAACGGGATTTACACTGGCTTCATCAAAGTTCAGATGGAACTATGCAGACCCATCACTGTGCAGTCTTCCCAGAGCCAGGGGAGGTGTGCTCACAGCAATAATGAAACTGCTTTTTACTTGCCGGATGGCTGTGTGATTACCCTTCACATCAGCAGCACCAACACCGTTCGTGAAGTCATTGAGGCCTTGCTGAAGAAGTTTTTCATGGCAGACAACCCTGCCAAGTTTGCACTTTACAAACGCTGTCACAAGGAAGACCAAGGTATAAGTTATGCTCCTGGCATTTTGGTTGTTACAGGGCTTTGGGGAGGGAGGGAGGGAGTTGTGCTGTAAGGAATACTTGAAATAAGCAGGGTGGAAGAGCTCAGGTAAAAAGAGGTGACAGTTTTCTCCTCTCTCTCTTTTTTTTTTTTTCTTTTTGAAAAATAGCATGTGTGTGGGAGTAAATGATTTGGGGATAATTTCGGGATAATTCACAAAAGACAGGAGAACTTAACTAAGCCATCTACACAGACCTCCTGTGCCTTGAAGTCCATTATATTTTATTTAAGATGCCCCCTTATTCAGGCTCTAATTTTCACCTAGCCTGATACACTGCAGATTTGTGAGATTAAATCTCAAGACAGATTTTTAGTGAGAGAGTGTCTATGATACCTCTAGTCCTTTGCATTGCCATTGACTGCAGTGAGAAGTATCTTGTACGTTGTGTTTGGAAATACCAGAAAATGCAAAAGGTATTTTTAGTGGAAAGTGTGTTTTGCTAGCAACACTCTTCCTGCATGTAGATTCTGCCCTTTTTTCTGGACACAAAACAGTAGAAAGAGTTCAGACGTTTCTAGCTGACATTCACACCAACAGTGTCAGTCAGGCAGAGTTGTCTTTTAGACTTTGTGTATGAGATTTTAAGTTGAAAAGGTATCGGAACAGTGATGCCACATCTCTGATGTCTTAAATACTTAGTTATAGCAGCAGACCTGTGTTGTATGGGTTTTTTTCTTGAGTTTTTTTTCCCCTTTATGTCTTCAGATTGTTACTGGAGGACATTTTACTACTATGTGAATGTAGCCTTGGGCTGACACCACCACTCATTTGTTCAAAACCAGTCTGTAAATGAACATGTAGACAGTATGTAGAATGTGTAAATTTTGTGGCTACACTTGCTTGTCTCAGAAATTTTTCCATGTTAGCCAGTGTTAATCACTTGAAGCACTTGAAATATTGTTAGGAAAGGTAATTACTGTATTGTTTTTCTTTTTTTTTTCCTCTCTTTCAGTTTATACATGCAAGCTGTCAGACCGAGAACATCCCCTCTACCTGCGTTTGGTGGCAGGCCCCAGAACAGAAATGCTCAGTTTTGTTCTGCATGAACATGAAACTGGAGAAGTCATGGTACGTTACACTCATGCTGGTTTTGTGTGTTAGTTTAACTTCATGGGTGAGTGGGCTCCAGTTTGATCTGTGTGACAAGACAATTCAGTTTCTGGAAGCAGATATTTTTTTTTTTCTTCTTGTTACATTTACTTTGTGCCTTTTGTAAACATTTTGTGGTTAGACTGACCTGCAGTTACTTGAAGAACAGAAAAGGGTTTCTAAGAGTAAAATGGTTTCAAATCCCTAAGATTTGCAAGGAGGGTACCTTATACTGTTTCAGTTTAAAATTGTTTTGAGTATTTGAGGCTTTGCTTAAAAATACTGCACATATAAATGATTTGTGTATTTTCTGCTCACCTCATGCATCCTTTTCCCTTTTCCCTCTTTCCAGTGGGAAGCTTTTAGTATTCCTGAACTGCAAAACTTCTTGCGTATACTGGACAAAGAGGAAAATGAGCAACTGCAGATCTTAAAGAAGCGTTACGCAGCTTACAGAGAAAAACTTGAAGAAGCCCTTGGTGGGGTGTGGAAACCTGGTTAAGAGGGGGCCAAAGGACACTCAGGAAAAATGCACGCTACCAAGTGTCAGTATAGCATGCCAAAACCAATGTACAAAGAGCAGCAGAGAGTAGTTTTCTTTATTCAGAAGACTGTTTTGTGATGCCAGGGTACCTGAATTTTGTTATAGACTTAGTTCCATAAGCCAGGTCACTTAGCATCTTGCACCCACAAGTAAGGGATTCTGCATGTTTGTACATCAGTTTGCAACCCTCTGTGTGCCTAGAAGGTTCTCCAAGTTGTCTTGGTGCAAACTGTGAAATTGTAGTTAATTTTCTAGGATGCTATGAAATAAGATATGATTTTTTTTTTCTTCTTTGCTTTAATGGTAGCTTTACAAGTAAGGATGTGCAAATTGATGGGTTAAAAAAAATGAATTAAGCTGTCTGTCTGGACAAAAATTAGTTGGAGCACTATCTTTGAGATGAAATTGATTTGCACTACCTTTCTGTTTTCAAATAGTTACTGTATAATTTGTGAGAGAACTGGTATAGATGGAAGGCATATGAGATGATCTGGTTTGTTCTGTGAAATTTGTGGAAGGCTTTAGTTTTTTTCAGGAGAAGGTAAAGAGAAAGTTGAAAAGAAGGTAAGAGTTGAGGAGGGAGAACTCTTAACAGCTGACAGAAGACTGGGTTTAAATGGAAATAGTATTTATAGTGAGGAAAGTTGAAATACTGATTCTACAAGGTTAGAGTTTTTAGGATGTTATAATATTTTGAATAAGTTCTGTGTTTTTTTAACTGTGTAATTCCACACTGGAAAAGAAATAATAAAGATGATGGAAAGAATAAGAGGCAAAAGCTAAATAAGAATGGAAATGGAGCTGCTCATACAAGTTGTTGCAGGAGAAGCTGTTTGGTTCCATAACTGTGTAGTGGGGGGTTGAAATGTGCAGCAAAGCTAAAAGGTGGCTGCTTACTTGAATTCTGAAAAGTAGACAGTATCTCAGATAACTATGTCTAGCAAGGGTTTAGACATAAGCTGTAACTACATATGCATTTGGTCTTCATTGTAAGTCAGATCTTTCCTCTGGCTCAGAAATCCATTTTTAGGCTGGATAATTTTGAATTATTATCATATCTGAAAGATAAAAATAGCTTCCTCTGCTTCTTTCTTTGTTGAAGGCTCAGTCATGCAAAGAAAGTAGAATTTCTTATTCCTATTTCCAGGTGCTTAGAAGAAAATTTAAAACCATTTATTGGCTGCATTGCTGACTGAGCTTAGGAACTCCTGTTTTTAGTAATTCTGAAGTTTTTTTCATTATTGTTTTTAAATTCTTAATTGAAAAACTGATTACCAAATTCTGCAGACTGCTGATTTACTTGACTTAAAAGTAGGAAAAATGTAGCAAGAAAACTTCTTACTTTGCTGTAAATATAATTGTTGTCCTTTCAGAGTTATTTATCTAAAAAAGCACGTTCAAAAGAAACCAAAGAAGTGGCTGTGCAATAGAAGCATGAGGCAGATTTGAGTAACTGATACTTCAGTCATTATCATGCCAGAGAGGAAATGAGTTATATATTGGGGGCGTGGGGAGTGGAGGAGTGCTAAGAATTTAAGAGCAGCAGAAGCTGGTGGGGTTTTTTTTCCCTCTCCATGCTTAGGGTGTTCGGTTTAAATTCCCAAGGAATTATTAAAACTTTAGTGACATCTAATGGATACTGTGTGAAACTTTCCAAAATGCTTCTGTTCCCCTTAATATGATGTAGTTGTGGCTTTGTTTCCTTTCCTTAGTAAGATGTTTTTTGGTTTTTTAAACTCTTCACAGGTTTTGGTTTTTGTTTGGGTTTGGTTTTTTCTTTTGGTAAAAAGAATTTGCAAGCTTAATGAGACAATCATAATGTTTTAAAGTGTTAAGAGAAATTAAGAGTAGGACTAACTATAAAATATATATATAAGGCATATCTTTTTTTTTTTTTTAATTTCACATGTAACATTGTAGTGCATGTGTGAGTTAGTAACATTATCCTCAAATGAGACACTTTATAATGGTTCAGGGAATGCTTTCATGTTTTGTTGCAATTTGTTTTTCTATGAATTCAGCAGCATGTTGGTGGGTATTCTGTTAACATCTACTTAATTTATGTATCTGCCCAGAACTATGTAATCATTACATAATCGCTGTTATTATATTGAACCATTTGTTGCTCAGATTTAAACACTGTTTGAGTTTAAAAGTGGAGTATAAAATATGTGAATTTTGTTTTTACTTGAACTAAACTATCAGTCTTCTTAAGTGTAGGCACATCTGCATTTACTTTAGCCAGAAACCTCAATCAGTGTTGTATGCACTATGAGTCTTGATTTGGGGTGAAGGGGGTGGGGTGGGGGACCAAAATAAACTTATATTTTAATTTTGTCTTAGTCCATGGTTAACTATTGTAAGATGTCATGTGTGTTTGTTTTGGGTTTTTTTTTTTGTCTTTTACACACTGGCAGTTACAATAGTTTTAATTTAAACGAAATTGTTATGCTTTGTCAGGTTTTCTTTTAATTTCAGTATCAAATTGAACTGTCAAAGATTTTGTTGCAAAACTGTTTTAATTTCATTATATGATGGTACCAGAAGGATTAAATGATATGGGGGGGTGGGAGTGGGAATGGAGGGAAACATTAAAATGTATGTCTTTAAAAACAAACATTTAAACTATTTATAATTTTGACAAGCTTAGTTTTATTTTTGTAGGGAAGTTCTTATTCCCCTTAAAGTTATTACTGAAATGAAAAAAAAAAAAAAAAAAAAAAAAAAGTGGTGGTTCTATTATTAAAGTTGAAGTTGGCAATAGTTATGTGATGTGTGTTTATTTTTGTGGTGATAGCTTCAATTTCAAATGAAACTGCCTGCTAGCAGTAACTTGGGAAGAGATGCAGATTGCCTTACATCTGATTTTTAAGTTCTGGAAGAAGAGCTGCATCTCAGTGTATGTGCCCCAGTCATACGGAGACATATTCTCATTGTGATTTTTAGGTAAAGAGTAATACAGAAAAACGATGCCAATTTCCTCAAGCACACAGGAAAACCAAAACAAAGGAAAACCAGCCACATTTTGACATTTGCACGGCACCTTTCCCACATTTACCTCACGTTCAGCCCCCGGCTGGGGGGCGAAGGGAGGGAGGAGCCGCCCCCGCCTCACGTTTCCCGCCCGGGCGGCTCAGGCAGGGGCGGCTCCTCCTCTGCCGGGGCTGCCTCCTCCCGGAGGAGAGCTGGGGGCGGCTCCTCCTTCGCCGGGGCTGCCCTGATGAGAGCGGGCGGCTCCTCCGCTCCCCCCGAAGCCATGTAAGCGACGGGCTCCGTGGGAGGGCGACGGCGTCCTCCCTCCCCCCCCCCCGTGAGGGCCAGCGGCGGGGCGGCAGGAGAGGCCTCTCCGGGGAGGGCTGCGGGGGAGGAAGCGGAGAAAGGCGAAGCCGCGGGGGCCGCCATGTTTCACCTCAGGGCGGGAGCGGCTGCGGTGTCCCCTGCCCCCGGGGAGCGGCTTCGCCATGAGGGATGTCCCACCCACGGGCTTCGGGGTGGGAAAGGTCACGGGCGAGCGGCTTCTTCCTGTTAGGAAAAACTCGCAGAAACACGGGGCACGTACAGGGAGATCCGTGTCCTCTCAGAAGAAAACGCCTTTTGCCCTTCTGAATCTCCCCTCCTTTAAAGGCTTTTCAGTAGTTTTCTCTGAAAATACGTATGTTTAATTTCTGTTTACTTATCTCGTGTTTCTTAAAAACGTTTTAATCCTCCTTAATTCAGTTGGTAGAGATGCAGCTACTTTGCTGTTCACTTGGGTCTCTGTGTTGCTCTCTCTTCCCTGGTGATGGCAATTGTTGGGTCGGTTCCTTGAAGGCTGGTTTGGGTGAGACCCAAAGCTGGCATGGGTGCAACAACCACGTTATGTCTGGGCATGCACTTGGCAAAAACCCATTAGTAGCAAATAATTCCAATATTCAGCTGGGGTAAGGTTGGAAAATGGCTTTAAGGAGATTTAAAGTCAGCAATGTTGCTCATCACAGAAGTAGGCTGGGCTGATGTCCCTGCCTACAGCAGTTACGTACTGCTAGGAGTAGAAACCTTGTCATTTTTGGTTGGTCTGAAGACCAGAGGAGCTCCAGCACCAAGTTGGATCAGGACAGCAGTACTGCCCATGGAGCCACTCCTCTCCATGGCAGGGATCACCAGGATGTTGCAGTCTCCTTTTTTCTCCTTCAGTCTTCATTTTTAGTTTCATTTTAGCTTCATTTTTTAGAAATTCTTTAACTTTTGGAAAAAGAAAAATAAAAAATTGACTCTCCTTACTCCCCTCCCATCCTCCTGTATGTGTATGAATATGCAATTGTTTTCTTTTCCTTCCAGGTTACCAGCGTGGGGGGTTCCAGCTGCAGTCCTTGTGACTTTTGCTAGCATTTACTTTTTACCATCTCCTATTGATCCAGAACCGTTCATGTATGTTCCCTTGCTTAATTTTTAAGTTCAGTAGCATACTTCTGTTTGTTGGGAAACACCTGTGCTTTTAGAACTCCTATGCTTTCCATCTTTCAGGAGCATATAAAGCATGGTGCTTAAGTTCATATGCAGGACAAATTGTGTTTCTCATATAAAACTGGAAAATAGAAACACTTTTTAAAACAAATGAATTTTACTGCAGTGCAATATTCCTACATGCCTGTAGAGAAATTGTTAGTAGTTCTCAGACTAATGGTGGGGGATAAAACTCTGTTAGAGCAATTTTGTGTTTGCATTGATTTCAGGAAAAAAAAAAGCAAAACACCACAAATCTCCTAAAAAGTCTCTTTTTTTTTTTTTTTTTTGTAATTGTTTTCTAAATACTAATAGTTTTAATTAATTGAGTTTTTTTAAATAGGCTATCTTGTTGCTATACCTCTGGAATAAAGTCCTGTTACTTTCCCTTCAAATAATTTTATAGTCCACTGTTACCTTGTTTCTTACATCCCATTTATAATTAATTTGGTACAGTTTTGACGAGCCACCTGCCTTAGTTGGATCATTGCAAGTGAATAAAAAGCTTCAGAGTGGGCAAAGAATCTTCGCAGGACAACTGAAAGGTCCCGAGTCTTTTACTGCTGATGATGAAGGCAAGTACACAACTTCCAAATGGGTGAAGTTACACATCTGCCACATGTTGTACAGCTGATAAATCTGCTTGGCCAAGTTATTAAAAGAGAAGACTTAAGAAGTTAAATCCAAAGAAAGAGAAATACGAGTATTTGCTAAACTGTTGCTTCAAAAGCATTAAGATAATCATATGTTCTTCCGTATCTTCACATCTGTAAGCATTTCCTTGGAAATATTCCAGAACATTTTGTTATCTGTTGTTCCTAAGGATGCAGCAGATGTCTAACTGCTTATTTAAAAAACACAGACCCACAAATTTACAACATATAGAAGTCTTACTAACATAATTTAAAAAAAAATATAAAATGGCATATGCTTTAGGTATACAAAAACAGCTATGGACTTTTTGTGGGACTTCTTCCAAATGGGAGTTTAAGGTTGGGCTTTTGACATGGAACTAGTGATAAGCTTGCCTTGTTTTGGTTTTTAAAAAAAAAACCAAAATGGTTTGGGTTTTTTTGTTTGCTTGTTTGTTTGGGTTTTTTTTGGGTTTTGTTTGTTTGTTTTCCATTTCAGGTCTCCAGTGTTAATTCCCTGCTAGAGCTCAGTCACTGAGTCAAGGCAGGATACACACTCATTTCAAAACTGTTGTAGAACACAGCAAAAAAAAAAAAAAAAAGAAGGCAAATGGAGTTGTTTTAAAATCTGTATAGTTCTCAAAGGAAGTTTTCCAGTACGAGGGCTGGAGAGGGACTGTTTGCAAGGGCCTGTAGTGATAGGATGAGGGATAATGGTTTTAAATAGAGTAGATTTAGATTGGATATTAGGAAAAAAATCTTTACCATGAGGGTAGTGGAAAAATGGAGCAGGTTGCCCAGGGAGGTGGTTGAGGCCTCATCCCTGGAGACATTCAAGGTGAGGCTTGACGAGGCTCTGAGCAACCTGATCTAATTGAGGGTGTCCCTGCTTACTGCATGGGGGTTGGACTAGATGACCTTTAGAGGTCCCTTCCTCCCAAATTATTCTCTGATTCTATGATTCAAAAACCACATTTTTAGGGCGGTTTGGAATAGAAAAGAATCCCTCACTGTACTAGAGTACCTGTTCTTATTGTCCATGTAATTCATCTTAGTTTTCTGGCAGCTGCGAGGTGACAAAATGGTAAGTGCAGAAACCTTACCAGATGGTGGGAAACAGAGGGCTGAACCAGTGTGTCGAGCAGCATGTTTTGCATCTTTCCAACAACCACCTGGAGTGTGACCTGAGTAGGGACTGAGATGAAAGTTCAAGCCAAAGAGAGGAGACTTTGATCTTCTGTTTAAGGACACAGGTTTAATGCTGTGGGTGCCGGACTTACCTGTTCTGGTGGAATTCTTTTCCTCTTGATGTCTGCGTGGATAAAAATAGATTCCAGGAGAAGCCAGTATGGAGAAGGAGACAACTCCCAGTCCTGAGCAGTTTGATCCAGGCAGTTCAGGCACCCTCCCTTACTGCTGGTGCTAGTTTTATGGTATTTCTTAAGGAACTATTGAATAGCCCAGGACACGTTGGTCTGAAACACACTGACTTGTGCTTTGTGCTACAAAGGTGAGAGGTAATCATCTGGAACAGTCTCGTTTGACATTGTGCAAGCTGAAATTGGAAGCCTTTTCAGTCACAGTAGCATAGGCCTGGAAGGGACCTAGCTCAACACCTTGCATCAAGGCACTCATTGCTAGCAAACGTCTTCTCAAAGCTCTTTCCTTCCTGCTTTCCTCAAAGTTGCCATTTTAAATTGTCTTTTTCTCACACTTCATCCCTTCCCCTACAGGTTTCAGGAAGGGTAGTGCTCATAACTGGAGTTTTGCAGAGCATGTTTTAAATATGAAGACTAATCCTGCAAATGCTTTTCACTTGCCAGATCTGACCTCTTTCGTGATGCTGTGTGAAGTACAGTTTGTTTTGGGTTTTGCTTTTTGTTTTTCTTGAATGTGTTAATTCAACCATGGATTTTCTGTGAGTTTAAGGACTTTTTAGGAGACTGGATTTAGTTGGCTGAAACCATACAACATGGCCAAAGTTTTATTAAGTGTTGTGGTGATGTTGCCTGATCTATATGAATAGGACAGGATATTATGCATATTGAGAGCAGTTCTCTTTTGCCCTCACTTAACTACAAATTCCCATGAGAGAAGTCTAGTGCAAAACCCCTTTGCACTAGCTCTATCAAGCTAAACATAGCATCACAGCCCAGTGCATAGCATGATAGAAAATAGCATTACAAGTCTAAGATTTCACTCTTTAAATACAGAATCTGGTATGTGATCAGAAATTTCAGCTGTTTCCAGCATGCCTCAGGAGGCATCAGAATGCCAGTATATCTCATGACAGCAGAGTTCAGCCTCTGTGTTTTTTCCCAGGCAAAGTTGTTGTATTGAGCAGTGGCTCTGAAGTTCTCCCTTCAGATAAGCAGGTGTTTTCTGTATGCCAGTAATCCTAGACAATTCTTCTAATCTAGAGCTGACAGATGATACTTTGAGAATCTGCCCTATTTGCTCGTAACATTTTTCCATAGATTTGAGTGAGCAGATGCTAGACATTTTTATATCTGTTTGTCTGCTCTGGTGTAAGTTCTCTTCAGACAAAGTCAGGATCTGTGTTTTTTTAGTCATATTGGCACAGAAAGGTAGCATAACTTTCATGGAGTATCTTTTAGCTCCTGTCACCGAGTGACAGTGCACATTTTTAAATGTAAACAAGGCTAGGGTGAAAATGCAGGTCACAAATAAAGAAAATATTATCTACCTTAGTGTAAATAAAAGACAGATCAGACGTATGTTTAAAGGCAGTTAGCAGACTTTACAGTAAAAATGTATTTTGGTGAACAGTAAGTGTAGAATTGGTCATGTGCTGGCAATATTTCAGAGCCTGGATTAGTCAAAAGGTGGGAGATGCTATTTTTCAAAGGTAGGGTTTAATCCCTGCTAGTGATTTCAATCCTTTAATACTCTACACAGAAGCTTTTAGAGTTGCAATACAATGTCAAAAGATTGGAAGACTATTTGTGAGGTTTTCGCCTTGTTAATTTAAATACTTGCCAAGCAGAAGAGAAAGCAACTGCTAATCAGGTGTCAAGTCAAAAAGTGCTTCGTCCTTTAATGCAAGCTTACACATTTCTGCTATTATTCCAGTGGTTCAAAGCCAAAGCAATACATCATGGCATAAAAAAACCAAACACACTTTGTTGATTTTTGGGTTTGGTGTGATGTTTCTGTTTTTATTATTATTGTTGTTGTTTTTTCTTCTTCTGATTTTAATGTCCTAGGAGAAAGTTTATTTTCTTGCTTTGGATCATTATAATGTTTTCCCTTTCACCTACTGAACATTGTAGCTAACTGGTAATATGGCAGAACCCTCAGGACAAAAGGTATGATCTGTGAGCTCTGCTAATGCTTTTGCTGATTTTCACTGACAGTGTGTGAATATCCCTGCAAAGCTTTCATCCCATTCTTGATGGCTTTGTTTCCTGCTAACCCTGGGGAGTCTTAAGATAGGTTTTAATGTATTATGTTTATTTAAAATAAGCATGTGAACAACTCACATTTTTTCCTAATCTCTGATATATTATTGCTCTTACTGCTTTATAAAAATATATTTAAAACAAACTGTATGGTTCCCAGTCTATTTCATTGCTTTTTGTGTGCACAGGATGTGTAAATTATATATGAGCATGTATATATATGAGCCATATACAAGGGCTCACAGTAATAAGGAATATCCTTCTTTTATATTAAGTTTCATTTGCCTGGTCTGTTTTAAAATGGTCTTCTAATGCACTTATTTTAAGGTAATATCTACACTGGTACTGTGGATGGGAAGCTGTGGATGATCAGTGGTGACCAGCTGCATCTCATTACTCAGATGGGGCAGGATGTGCCTGAATGTGGTGAGAGATGGTTTGGGCATGAAAATGACAACAAACTTGTTCATATACATGTCAGTGAAGGAGAAACTGAAGTGCTATTTTAGCTGTTAACATTTTCTGATTCTTTTATGCAAATTTGTAAGAGAAGCCTCCTGCTATGTAGTTTTTCCTAATGGAGGTAGGTTAAGGGATGAGAGCACACTTCTCTAGCCCTTGAGACCGAGTTGCCATGGATTGTCATTTAAATAAAACCCATTATTTTATAGAAGTCCTTCTGGCAAGGCTTTTCAAGGGTGGACTGAAACATATTTTGCCCAATTATTTTCCTGCCTCAAGATCAAAATGGATTTTAGAAGCAGTTTAAATCTTACAGAGGAATCAGAGGCTCAGAATAGCAGCTTCTGGTCTCACTGCCAGTAACTGGACTGCAAGGTTGCATTTTCTTTGCTTGCTGGTAGATGAGGAGAACAAACACTGAAATGTCTGTGTTTATTACCCTGTTCCTTTTTGATGAATCATGCAGGCCTAAAAGGCCACTAAAATAGATAACTTGTTTTAGCCTGGTTTCCTAAACATGTGACAGTTGTGTAGGTACTTTCCTTGTCCCCAGAGTCTCTGTGCTATGGGCTAGTCTTGACTGAATCTGAAGGAATTCTCAAAGATTACTGAACTGTTTTTTGGAGTCTTACATGAATCATTGACTTATGTATATCATCAATGTAAATACATCAACCTGTAAAACACTGAAATTAAGAAACCAAAAAAGATGCTAAAATGATGGATCCATTCAGAGTGAGAACAGAAGTCAGGTGTTACTGATGTGTTACAGCTCTAGGGAGCCATAAGCAATGTTGTGTCTCTTCCTTGCTGTAGAATTGGGGGAAAATACATTTTTTGGACTAGAGGGCATTAGATCAAAAAACTGCAGGGAGTCATGCTTTACTGATTTCACTGCTCTCCAGAAAATGACTCACTACAGAAGTACTAAACCTGGTAGATCTGGTTTTTGTAGTTTTACCTAAGGATTACTTATAGGACTCTCATGTGACCTGTGGAACTTTGACCCTTCAGCTGAAGGGAAGTAGTTTGGTAAATCTCTCCTAAGCAGTTTTTTCCAATCTTTTTCTTGGTGAAGTAAAATAAATAATCCATTTGTTTTATTGATTTAATAATCCTACCAATCCCTCAGTCATTAAAGTTGGGAAAGCAGAGTAGAGCTGAATTTCCTTGCAGGTTGGTAGCAAATTTTTTGTCAGTAATAAGGAATTGAGATTACTAGACTGACAGTATATTGTCAGCTCCTTTGAAAGTTACTTTTAGTAACAATTTAAGGAAGATTTTAGGGATCTGTTTTATTCAAGGATATTCACTTAGTGCTTTCCTGCCTTTGCATTTCAGGATCTTAATTTTATCCATCTCCTGGTCTTACACATCCTCCTATTTGTATCCCAGGAACTCCAGACTATGAACCAATATGTGGCCGGCCCCATGGAGTCCGAATGGATCAGGATGGTAACTTGATTGTGGTGGATTCCTATTTAGGCCTCTACAAAGTCAATCCAAGAACAGGAGAGAAAACCCTTCTGCTCTCAAGTGAGAAAGGTGATGCTACAGTTAGTGGGGAAGCAGATTGCTCTTGGGTTTTGTCCTCATGCCTGTGCATCAGTTGGAAGATCAAGGCACTGGAATAAGTTGAGATCAGCACTAGTGAGTGTGGGGAGTGAGTCCTAGAGAAAGCCCTTTTGATTTATATTTTTAAGATTTGTTTAAAAATTGGAAATAAAAGCAATTATATTTGTCAGAGGCATTTGGTACATGTTATATTCAGCTGCCACCTGAACATATTTCCCTGCAAATGAAAGTAATTCAAAGCTTAGGACAAATTAGGGGTATTATCAGCTACAGGACTTGGAATGGCAATGTCTGAAATCTTGAGCTTGTGTGGATCTGAATAATTCTGAACACTTGATAGTTTTGTACTCATTTTAATCATTAGTCATTTTCTTTTACCAGGTGTGGATGGGGTGCCTTTCAAATTCCTAAACGGGTTAGAAATATCAAAGAAAAATTTGATTTATTTTACGGATTCAAGTAGCAAGTGGGGAAGACAGCATCACAGATACGAGGTGAGGTGATCTTTGTAGCCATTTGTTCAGGCAGTTTAACTGCTGGTTAATTTCTGTGCTGGCAGCACCATGTACTGGGTTGCAGTAGAGAAACAATTTTTGTGATTGTTCTTAGGTGTTTTAGCTGAGCATGCTATGAGTGCAGCATGTTAGAGCCCTGAGGCAGAGGATGGGTTGTGCTGTACTGTAGCTGCTTTTCCAAAAAAAAACCAACAAAACAACTAAATCAACCTGCCAACACCCTTCTGGGTACGACTACCCAACTATGACTAGATCATTCCTGTGATACAATACAGTCTGGATTTTTACAGCATCTTAGTTTCTCCCTGGTATCTAAAGGCATGCTCTGATAGTGCAGTAACTGCAAGGAATGAAGTTGCTGGTGTTCTTGAGATATCTTTTCTGTGGTCATAGCCTTTAAGTAAAACTTTATCTAGAACAAACTGTCTGTTTGTAAAGCTGAAATTCAGTGAGGTCACAGAATAGATTACATAAAATCCTTACTACCAGAACTGTGGATAAAATTAAGCAAGGAGAAAAATCCCATGAAGGGAAATACGTTTAATTTAAGGGGTGGGAATCAAGAGCCTAGGTTTTTGAAGGAACAAAAAAATAAGTTGAAATCTCTTATATGTTGCTCACTGTTTCTTAAAACTATCAGAACTACTGCTTGGTGGTACATTGTCTTTGCCACTTAGTATTTCAGACTTGACACGGGGTTGCCAGTATAAATGACAAACGTAAAGGCAGTTTCCTTTTCACAGGGCTTATGTGTATGGAAATCAAAGCTGCCCTGCACATTTTTGCCAGCAGAAACTTCTTCATATTATTATTACTATCAGAAGTAAAATGTTGGCTGCTTACTTGCTTTAGCAAAACACTCATGAATGCTTTCCTATTTGATTTGGAGAAATAGTCATCATTTACAGCACTTTCATCTCATCATTTTCCTAAAGCAGGAAATACATAACAACTTATTTTGAATGCTGGGCTTTATAACCCCCCTATTGCTCTGTTGTTGCAGGAATGCTGTGATATGAAAAGAAAAGAATCCTTTGCTCTTTTAGTGACACAAGCTTACTGTTTTTAATAAAGATGCCACCTGCCATTCTGTAAAGTCTGCTTTTTATCTAATCCATGTTATTTCCTCTTCTGAACACTTTCTGTCCTAATTGAACCCAGGCATTTTGATAGCCCAGTTTTTCACTAGATGTGTTGATTAAGGTAATTGAAACAAACCACCTCGGTCGCCTCTTGGCCTACGACCCTGTGGCAGGAACAGGAAGAACATTGCTGAGTGGCTTACACATGGCAAATGGGATTGCACTGTCCCCCCAGGAGGATTACATATTGGTAGCAGAAACCAGCATATGCAGAATCATACGGTATGCCAAACACCATGGTCCTCCTGGATAGAAAATACTACCTGTTTGTTTATAGCACATGCTTCTAACCCACTTGTACATTTGATTTTTTTATATGGCTTTTGTACTTTTCTAAAAATGTAAACTGAAGATGTGAAGTTAACAGGGTTGTTACTGGAAACAGTCTAAATTACTTTTTTTTTTTTTTTTTTTTTTTTTTTTTTCCTGTTGCAACACAGGTTTTAGTTAATTCTAGATAGAGGGTAACAGTTGCTCTTCCCACTGCCAAATGTTTTGATACCCATTCACTGATACATTTGGCCTTAATTCCCTGACTCAGTCACAGTCATCCAGATGACCCCATTATTAAAGTTACAACAGACTTCAGAGGACAAGTGTCACTGCATAATTATGATGATTAGCAAAACACCCCATTTTTACCATTTTAAAATACTGACTACCTTTAACAGCTTTTTGGGGGGGGTTTGTTGTTTTGTTTTTTTTTTTTAATTTCCTGGAAGTTTTAAAGCCATTTTAATAGTTTTCATTTACCAGGAATAATTTGTTTTAATAGATTTAAAAAAAAAAAACCAAACAAAAACCGAATGGAGGGGATGGGTACTGTTTATGTTGTATGTGGAAAGATGAGGTTTTTGATCAATCATTGTTACTCAAATTTAATTGCTCTTCAAACTTAGTGCTGCAGATTTTTTTCTGTATTTTCAAAAATCCCTTGCATCACCAAAGTGGTAGAGGGTCCATGCTGGTAAGCTTGCTGCTGTATTTTGCAGCAGCCACTGTAACTCATATCCAAAATTCCCTTTTCACAGCTATTGGGTGAGTGGAAATAATGCAGGAAAAAAAGAAGTTTTTGTGGACAACCTGCCTGGATATCCAGACAACATCAGATTATCAAACACAGGCTTATACAGAGTTGGAATATCTACTACTCGCTTTCCTGGTTTATTTTCTCCTTTTCTGGATGCCTTAGGACCATATCCATCCCTGAAGAGACTTATTGCAAAGGTAACTTTGACACTGTGAAGTATCAACTATTGGTGTCCAAAAATGTTAATTTTTTTAACTATGAAAAAACTTCTTAATTTTCATTAGGAAATGCAAGAGACCGCTCCATCTTACTTATCCATCTGCAGACCAACACAAGCTAACTTTGATTTTTCTGGCATATTTTAGGATTGTTTTCTCTTTTACTTATTATAACCCAGCAGTTTGACTGTTGAGGTAGTACAGGCAACCCATTTATAAAGTACAAAAATCAGTATTGACAAACACAGCCCATAATTGCAGGCTCTGAGCTCCTTGTTTATGGCAACATGATTTTGTCAAGGCAGGTGAAAATACCTTTATAGAAAATATGAGGATTTTACTATAGGACTCAACCTCTGCAAAGTCAGTTTTGCCAAGCAGGAGTCATGGAGCTGGTTACAGTAAACCACGCTGCTTTTTTTTCTAGGACACATGGTGCCTTTTGCCTAGAGCTTGCACAGGAAAAACACTGAAGTGGGTGATTCAGTGCCATTCCATCAAGTCCCTCTTGTTCCTGTTTTTTACCAAATGGGTGGCTTTTGGAATAAGTTCAAACAACTTCCACACCTTCTTATGCATGTAGGGACTGCCTGTACTTCCCAAGATTAGTAAGTGACTACTGGACTGCCAGCTTTAGACACAGTCCAGTGGACATTATCAAAAGATTAAGTGACAGCTGAATCTGAATAGAGCAACATCTGGAAAGCAACATATTAATTATTAGCACTGTGATTTCTTTTTAGTCATGGAATTTCCTCCCCTGCCCTTTGAATGGAGTGCTAATGCTGTGTGTTTCTTTTTTCTAAAACAGGTGACTCCATTATCCTTCTACAGCATTTTTCTTCGCAAACATGGCTTGTTCTTAGAAATTAATGACAAAGGAGACATTGTGGAAAGCTTCCATGACCCTGATGGTAGTGTCACTTGGGCTGTCAGTGATGTCTTTGAGCACGATGGAAAGGTGTATCTAGGTAATACAGAGCTGCCTTTTCTTGTGGTGCTATAAAAGACTTCTCAGTTTTCATAAGCTGGAGCATCAGAAGAAATATGGCAGTGTTGTTTCAAGCAGCCATTAAGTGCTTTTTCTCTACTTAGTGGGAGACTGTTGCATCACTGAAGGAGAAATGAAACTGATACACATGGTTAAGCAGAAGTGAAAAGACAATGCAGAAATACTTGTTTTAGAAGCTTGTGAAAGCCTCAGACTTGAATAGGTAAAAGGTACCAAATCACCCTGGTCTATTGTTCAGAAAATAGTTATGTATATTTTTTTAAAAAGTTGCCCAGAATCATGCAAGGAATTCAACTCTAAACAATGACTGAGGTGAGCAAGTGGCACATATCTTACTGTTGCTCACAGTTCCCCTTTTGGAAAAAGGCTTATATAGGACTTTATGCTTCCTCTTTCCCAGAGGCAGAGAACACACTGCTTTTAGTTATGAATAACAGATTCTCCACTGTCTCTTTTGTTAAAGTTTTCCATCTATTCAACTACCTATGAGCAAATACAGCTTGCATTTACATGCAATGTAAATTTCCATTACATTACGTGCATTTACATGCCATGAGGTTCTTTCACCTCAGTGCTTATTCCTGGTGTGACACAGTCAGGTGCTGTCTTGCCAGGTGCTGTATCTAAGTTTCCCTGGGACCATATAAAAGTTCACAAGTGGCCACTGTTAGGTAGCTGGGTAAGTAAGCAGAACAGGCTTATACATTAGGAATTCCATCTTTAGAAGTGTGACTTAACTTGATCCTGTGGAAAGGTTAAACTGAAGTCCAGTAACAGAAAGGTGGGAAGTTTGATAGGCAGTTTATTTTTTTTTTTTTTCTTTCCACAAAAGTGCAGCAGTGAACAGGGTCCTCTGGAAGGGCACTTTCTAAACAGACGTTCAAAACAGCAGAAGTATGCTCACAACATGCTACAGCAAAGTATGCTCACATACAGAGAGCAGTACAAATAAAACTCATTTTAATTGAATCACAGTAAAGGACAGCTGTTTCATTATGATAAAATACTGTATTTAGCTTGTAGAATCAGTCTTTAACTTAATTGGAAAGGTACTGTACCTGCCCTTGGTGTGTGTGTGCATGCATGTGTCCCTGTTAGAGCTTGCTTCCTCAAAATGAAGCAGCCCAGTGCTGGGTAAGAATGTAATAGCTGTTTTGGCTTACACTTGATACTGAAATGTTTTGTTTAGGTTTTTTTAGTTTAGGATAATGTAATGACATTATTAATTGCATTTCTCCCTCTATAGTATCTATTTTACCAGATGAGAATTAAAATTCACAGCTCTGCTTTTGATAAACGATTTTTAAAAAAAAAAAATAAAAATCACATTTTACCTAAACTCTGTTCTGGTAAGGCCCTTTCATTTAATAGGAATGCATACAGGAACAAGGTACAGAATACAACCATAGTCAAGGAATATCTAAGAAGACTATTTAGTTTTTAAATCAGTTAGGAATTAGATCTGCATAAGAGTCAAAATTCCTTCACGGTGGTTTTTTTATTTATCATGGTAAGAATTAATACTGTTCATTCAAGGTTGTAAAAATACTCAGAATTTACTGCTTCATGGAAATAAGACACCAGGCAAGTGACAGCAAACTCCTCTAAAAACAGTGGAAGATAGGCAGCTGTTAGTTCCTGTTCTTTCAACAGCACACTTTTGCTGAACAGTTCCTAAGTTTTTATCTGAAGTGGGAGTGAAGTAGGAATTTTCATGAACCACAAATCTGTTTAGGTAAGGAGTGGGTAATTTCATTCTGAATTTCAATTTAATACAGCACTTATACCCATGATAGATTTCAGCTACAGGGTGGCTCTCTGATACTAAGTTACTGGACCTAGTTACAAAATGCTTTACAGGTGTGTGCAGGTAGCACAAGTGTTAATTTGGGTAAAACATCTGTGTAAGTTTTGTTAACTTTCATATTAATTATGAGGCAGAAAGTCAGTAATTCAAAAGAAAATTTCCTTGTTATGGCTTAAGATCACTTTAAGAAAAGACAGTGTACCATCTGTACCCATAATTGTTTGGGTTTTTTCTGTTAAGCAGCCACATAACACACGTTACTTGCACAGAAATCAGCTCAAGTAGGAACTCAACATATGGCCTAGACTTGATTGAACTGTTGAGAGTTTCGTGTGCAGCAATCAATGTATTTCATGTTAGCCTCCACACAGCTACCAAAATAAAGTTTAAACAAAGATCAAGTCTAAGTTACTAGAATTATCTGAGCAAAACTCTACATAAAGGAACTTCAGGTTTATGCCAGTGTGCAAGAAAACGCTTGAGAGCATGAAAATGAGCATCAAAACTTTGGTTTTGTTTTTAAAGACAAAACAGAATCTGGCTTATATTGATAGGCAATAGTAAGGCTTGAGAAAAAAAAAAAAAAACAGGACAAAGCTACAGTTGTAGTGGAGGAAAAAAATGTCCTGAGCATTTGAAAGCATGTACATAGTTTGAATATCCAAAAACCTCTGCATTTATACAGATGCTGCAGCTGAAAAGTTACATTTCAAGTGATTTTTTTTTTCCTGCAAATATTTGGTCACTCTAGAGATTTGAAACAATGAGTTAGATTAGATTCAATACAAAATCTCTATAAAATCTAACCTGTAGACCACCACATAAATTTGCAGCTCTGAGCTATACGAGGGACAACTTCTGTGCTTCAGAATTAAAAGCCAAGCAGTTCCACTTATCTTACTGTAGCATTGCTTGTATCCAGTTTGCGGGTCTTTGCACTGGGGTCTGCACCTTCACAGTTTTGGAAGAGTCGTACTTTGTTGCCCACTTAATGATTACTTAGTAGAAGGTTCTATGTGACAGAAGTTTAAGTCATCCTGCTCACTGGGTAAGAGATCTGAAATCACTAACTGAAAACTAAACAGTTGTGCCAGAATTTGTTTGCCAAGGGACCAGTTATCTTGCCTGTTAACAGTTTGTTTTCCCATAAGCAACATGAACTTGTCTTGCAAAAGATCCATCATTCCATGTTTCTAGAAAGTGTTTTGCCAATGAATCTATACAGAAGTTGCTAACGTAAGATTGGGTATTTTTCAAGATTTAGAAAGATAGATACTAAAGTTTGGGTGCAAGCAATAGCTGCATTTCAGATAAGCCTAATCAGAAGTTTGAAAAGACAACATCACCCTTCCAAAGGGAAACCAAGTGATACCATGGTGCAGTCAGACATCTGACGTGCAGTCCTTTGGTGTGAAGGCCACTTACTGCAGATTCAGAGTAGTTAGGGCTTAACCAAAAAGCAGCACTCTATGAAGCACTTAAACTGCCTAAAATAGTCCTCTTAACCTAACTTCTAGTGAGCAATGATTTACTTATTTTTTTATCTAGTTTCCTCTCAAAATGATTTACCTTCGAGAATCTGATCAACATAAGATGTTAGACAATTCAAGACATCTGGAGGTTAGGGGCAGATCAATTCTACTGTGGTGCCCTAGGGTTGTTTGGGGTTTTTTTGTGAATTTTTTAAAGTATTGCTTCTCTGTTCATTTATTAAAACAGATTAAAAAAGTTAGCTCAAAACACAGGCACGCTTTTTTGAATACTAGTTAGTCTCAACACTCTTAATTTAACTCACTAGGAAGCCTCTATGAAACCCTAAGTTTTTTTCAGTAGTACATAGCAACCCATTCCAGCATTTCAAACTAGAAGGAGGTTAAAATTACATTCTTGTTTGCAAGCTACCAAAGCTGTTCTACAAAACTCATTGGTCTCATTTGAAGTGGTCTCATTGAAAGAGAAGATTTAACACAGGGATTTTGATTCTGCACAAGACACTTGCTAGTCAGATCCTACAGTTTTGACTAATGCCTTGCTGCGCTATTTTGGGCTAAATTTGCTACTGTCATGAACAGTTTTGAGCTTGATATAGGAAACCAATTCTTAAAACATTATTATTATACTCTTTAAGGAAGTCTATGATGCTGAATATGGATGAGCATTACTGTGCAGTAGCACCTGCCTATCTGTTCCAACCCAAATACTCATTTATTGATTTTTAGAACAAAATAAACTGTTCAGATTCGTAGGCATAGGTTCCCCTCTGTGTCTGTGATAAGAAAAGGTACTTGAAAGACAAAGGTGGTGATCAACTATCTGAGCAAGACAGATTAGCTGTGTCTACCGATCCAGAATTACAGTTCAGCTGTAAAATATACATATTGCACAAGGCAACCAGCTAAAGACAAGGGTTTTTCTTCCAAACGGGGTTTGAATAGCCCATTAAAAGTCTTCCAGCTGTGATCAGTGAGAGTTACAGAGACAGACCTGCTGCAGTCACTGGAGAAACTGGTCAGTGGGAGCTGATTGCAGGAGGCTCTGAAGTGCCTTACAAGGACCGTGCAGAAAACCTCCGAGCCCGGACACCGTGGTTGCTGAACATGAGCCGTGGGTCAAACCTGTACCTGCAGAGAGGAAGAGTCTGTGTGAGCTACAGCTGGCCCACAGTGACCACCACTTCCAGAAATAGCTTATCTCTAGGACAGCTCTGGTACCAGGCTACATGAATAATTACTTTCTTAGCAGTGTGCAGTAGGGACAATCCCTCTACACATTCCAAAAGATCAGTTGTAAGAACACACAAGTAAGGAGCAGGTAGTCTCCAAAGAGATAACGAGCTACAACATACCAGCAGCAGACTGGAATGTGTGACATGAAGCATCTGGGAGATGCATTCTAAGAGAAAGCTTTGCTGCTTTAAATTACAAACAGAATTAGCACAGCTGTAAGGACATTTTAAGTAGCACTGAAAAAAGCTTCAGTCCAAACGACTACATACTGAATTTTGATGTAAGTGCTATTTACCTACAACAGCTGACTACTATATACAGTTTAGGTCCTGCAGGAAACATTTGTTGCTAACAGCACCTCCAGGAACAAACTGAGTAAGTATTTGGGAAATGCCTGCATACAGAAACCTCTTCCTAATTTGCAGGCTCTGACTACTCAGCACAGCCATAAACTTCAGCTATTCTAAGTCACCAATGGCCAACTTATGGCATTAATACCATGAAGGTATATTTGGTAGATTAAATTAAGCAGAAAGTAAACAGTAGAAGCATCAAGAAAACATTTCTATTAGGCAACAGCATGTCAGTAATATTATATTCCATTATAAATATCCTCCATAAAAGCTTAATTTAAAAATTATATAGTTATATTAAAATTATGATAATGAATTGAATCAGTGCTTACCCGGGATCAAAGACACCTGGTGTACGGCAAGTTGCTCCTGAACAGGACTGCAGCATCATTAATCGATAGTTCATCTTTTCTAGAATTTCCTGATCAATTGTTTTAGCAATGTTATTGATCTGGTGCGGATCTGCAGTCAAGTTATACACTTCCACAAACACCTGTAATAGAAAGTTCCTGCACTGTATAAAGTCCAGAGTGGTAATAAACATTGGATCATATTACTGGGGAAGAACACTTGGTGGTAACACACAGTCTCAAACATTGTTTTCAGTTGTATTTATCCATGCAGATAAGTGATCAAAGATGGAACAGGGTGTAGGTAAAGCTGAAGTGTTGTCATAGTACAGTACTGTTGGAGAAATTTTTATTTCCACCTAAAGTACTCACCTGCTACACAACAGATTTTTTTTCTACCACGTAAATGTCTTGTGACTGTAACACCAGAGCAAGAGGCCGTGGCTATGCTGGCTGCCTTTTCAGTAATGGATCTCATAATATTCAGTTTCACAACCACCACATCACCACTAGATGCTCATCAGGTACTTTCAGCTGTCACACTCAGACAGGTGTCTTGACTGAATATATATATATGCTGAATAGAAGGATACTATTACTCAAACACATGGAAGCTTTTTTTGCATGCATGTGCTTTGAGATGGTTTGTCTGGGGGACTTTAGGGCAGATTTGTTTTTTGGTTCATTAAATCTCTAAACCATTCTATGGGATAAACAGTCAAACCCATCACAAGAACTCGTCTGAGGTGGAGTCTGTGGTAGAGTAGGAGGCCTGGGTGCAGATGATGTTGATTAAAACTGGCTGGGTTGTGTCTAACTTAGATAAAGATGCACCTTGGACAGACTGGTTGCAAGGTCTCTTCTGAGATTCACTGTAAGGTTTTTAAAGCCACATTGCTGCATCTTTCCAATACTTTTAGTCTTAATTTAGCTGACTCAGGTAAGCCGAGTCACCCTTAGTACCACAGCCACACATCCTTAACTGGACAAAACTGGCATGAAGCATGTTTCAGATCAATCCTGAAGTCTACTTCTATGAAGAAAGCTGCAACATCCATTTAAACTTCATCATAAATTGTCAGAACGTGGAACAACGAAGGGCAGAGTCTGCTAAGGGGCATCTTGGTCTCCCGTACAGTCTCTTCCTACCTTATTGCAAAAAACATCTTGTAAGATTTACTCTACTGGTTTACATTATTCATTATAGACTACCAGAAAACATTTTGTGTGGTGACATGAGAGCTGGGGATAGCTGCTCTTTATGCATTTTTGCACATCTTCTGACAATGCAGTTTATTTTAGATTTGTGGCCCAGCTGCCTCAAACCCAACAAGCTCTCTGGAGCAACAGTAAGGATCAGTCCTGCAACACACCAAGTTCTGCCCATACGGTGGGTGCTCCACTAGTGAGATCTGAACAGTTTCTGAGGGTACATGATGCCTCTTAGACCCAAACAACTTGATAAGGTTAGAGACCTTTCTTACAGTTCTAACGTAAACCTTTGTTTTGCCAGGCAAACAAGTGAGTGATAGAAATGATTAGTCTGCTCTTTTGGTTCTTCCCAAGGAAAAAAAGAGTCACAGCTTTAATGCAAGAACAGCAGAGATACAGTGTAACAGAAAATGTTTGTGGTACAGAAGATTCTGTCACGTGGAAAAAGGGTAGGACAGAGAACTGAACCCAGTTTCAGCACAGCTTCCCATGGAGCTGTAGGGTGATAGCAAAAAGGTGATAACCATAGTTTAGGCTACTGTCCTTTCCTCACTACCACCCCCTCCTTTTTGCTTTGGGGATTGATTTTCCTTGGTTGTTGTTGTTGTTGTTTTGGGTTTGGTTTCTGTTTTGTTTTGTTTTCCTTCCCAGAACCTCACCAGAGTTTTGGCCAAACATTCTCACCAGGAGATAAACACTTCACTGTTTATCCTGCACACCATGCTAGTCTGCTTTTCAGAGTACTTCGTGGAAACCTTGAGAGCAGATAAGAGTGCAGACAGAGTTGCTAGGCAGGCAGAGACTTACCTCCCGGTCATCAAATTCACAATACTGCAGGTCCCAGGAAGCTGACAGTGTCCTTACACAAGCATATGTGTTGTTATAGGAATCTTCACAGACACAGTCTGGGAAGCAGTGCTGTGAAGTGAACAGAGAACACACACTTCAAAGCAGGCAAAAAAAAAAAAAAAAAAAAAAAAAAAAAAGATGAACTAGCAACTCTTTTCCTAGAGTTTATAGCCAGCTCAAGCCCACTGCAATTAACTGATGAACACGGGGATCTTAGTCCAACACGTGCAAGTCTCCACTGGGGATTTTAAGCACAAACTCAGTTCTCCTAAGTCTGAGAAAATGCTGTTGCTAAACTTACCATGATTATGTGTATATTTTGTCTAGGAAGCTAATGTGCATACACTGATGAGAACAGCACAACACACACTACTAAATGCTAATGGGATGCTTTACTTAGAGAAACCCTTCTTTAATTAAGGAAGTAGCAAGCAATTTAAATAACAGGAACAGATAACAATTGTGCCACAAGGTCACCATAAGCTTAAAAAGAACACAATGCTGCCACCACCTCCTTTGCCAAGCCCACACCCTCCAACCCTGAGGCTCCACAGATTCCCACTGAAAGGGCGAGTGTGTTCTGCACCATCATATGGACACACCAGTTCCACATGGCTGGATGTCTTCCTCTGATTCCTAGACATTGAACAGCATTCACTGAGCTAGCTCCTACTTACCAAGGCACTGGGAGCTTATTTAAAGTACCAGGTTAGTCCATACAACAAAGAGGTTTAATTCTGCAGTTATCTTTATGTATCCCAAATCTTGTCTTGCTTACCGTGACTCCAGGCCCCAGGCCAGGACAGGTGGGATCACTGCCATTGTATCCTTCTCCTTGGTACTCCACCAAGAAGTCTGATCTCCATGTCACATTTTTGTCTCCTCTCTAGGACAAAAGGTTAACAGGACTTAGTAACCACTGCACCAATGAAACAGAAGAAATTCTCCATGCCTGGTGTGACACTAATGCTGCTCACTGCTTACAAGGCAGTTTGAGCTGTGGTCCCTGGGCTGACACAATCTTAAAATACTATTTAGCCCTAGGTCTTGTATAACTGGCAGAAAAGGATGCAACTCCAAAAACATTAGTACACCTTCTTGTGAGAGTTTAAAGTACTATTGTCAACCTATAAAGAATCATAAGTAATACTGAACAGAAGCCACATTGCCAGACACTGCTGTATTATAGACAAGATCCCTTCTGCGTGTACTACAAAATGGAGTTTCACAGTTTTGACTCCAGCAGGATTTAAACTAGATGCCTTTTACCTGCTTCTGCCAAAAGAACAGCTTAAGGTTTGGATGCAGGGTTTTAAAAGCAAAGCACATAAATCTGCTTTAAATCTGGATGATCTCCTAACATTTCCAAGTAAGCTGCCTTCAATTTGGAGACTAAATTTATGTCAAAAATAAAAGGACCAGCTGCAAGCAGCTCTATTTCAGTAGAGCTGAACCTCTATTTCACCTCTAGTAAAGGGGAGGTTCACTTTAAGAAACCACATGTACTTATTCAGAGTTTAGGAGGAAACACCAGTTCTACTGAAAACTGAGGCAAACCAGGATTTAAGTCTACTTTTCTCCTTTGTCTATGCTGAGAAATCGTAAGAAAAAGAGGATGAAGGATGCAAGGTAGAAACAAAAGCCTTCGAAACAATTATTACAAATAACAAGCAGGATTAGGTAAAGAGTCACACACACGCACACACACGCACACACACGCACAAAAAGATTACAAGATGACCACCAAGTTGTAGGGTTTATGAAAATACATCTGCATTTAAACAAACTACCTACTTTCTTCACTAACATCCCATCTGAAAATGACACCAAGGGGAGAATCTGGGTTATGAGCTGACCTGGTCTATTGAAGGAAGTAGTATTCACTTTAAAGAATAACCTCTGCAAGAATTACTCTTTACTGTTCCTGTCCATCTACTTACCAAGAGTGGCAACAGTGACATCCCATCCATCTGGGTCTTATTCAAATCATAGCCCGCAATATCCAGAATAGTGGGACCCAAATCAATATTTGCAACAAGCATCTGCAGGGTGAGGAAAACTTACTTCAGAAGACCAGAACTTAACAGATTTAACAATTAAACTTCTGTTAGGTACACCTAAACACTACTTAATTCATCTTTATAAGCTAGTGGGTCCTGTAACATTCACAAGCACTACTGGGGCCTTCAGAAAGTGAGCTTCACACTTAATTTGTTTTTGTAGCTTGTGATTAATTAAATTTACGGATTCAGACAAGAGCACACAGCTCTTTAGAATGAGGTCTTTGTGCTAAATTATTACTTAAGTTAATAACTGAAATAATAGTAAAAGTGTATCTGTTATCTAATTTAACTTCTTTCTCACCTTGTTTGTCTGATTTGGTTTTATTCCTGGTCCTCGAACTAGCAAAGGAACTTTGATATCAAACTCATACAGCTGCCGTTTATCTATTGGCAAAGAAAACTGTCCTATAATAGAAAATGGAAAAAGTTAAATGGCTTCTTGTTTTACGTTTTAAGAGTCTTGTGTTAAATTAGTTCCAGCAGACAGTTTTAAGATGTCAGAAGAGGTTCTGGAGGATAGGAACAGACAACTCAAAGGTATAAGCTGTATTTTATAAAGTTTAACAACTTAGATAGTGCATTTTTAGTTGGACAACATGATACAGACAGGTGTTTGAAAATTGTCTGGTTTTTTTACTGGTTAACTCTTTCATGGCAGCTCTTCCTACCTCTTCCTACACTTTCTCTGCTTCTGATTTTAGGTATGCCAGGATAGCATGGTAGAGGTTAATGCTAAAATCCCCAACGAAACAAAAACCAACCAAACACAATCCCCAGATACCCCAAACTGCAACTTCAGATTGTTTTGCAACTCAGATCAGTACTTCTCATGTCTACAGTTTTCCACAGCTGCTGTTTCCATTTTCTGGAGTGGTCATGAGGGTGAAGTGTTAACGCAGCTCCTGGAGCTTCTACAAATGCTCAGTAAGCAGTGAAAATTTTACCAGTGTGGAATCCATTGTCTGATGTGTAGAAGATGTACGTGTTGTCTAATTCTCCATTCACTTCCAGCTTCTTCACTACTTTCTCTATCAGGTCATCTACCGACAGCAGAGTTTGCCACCTACAAAGAAACAAAGTAATTCATATTAGAGTATGAAAAAATTTAGAATAATTCTCACTGCAGGTAGGGCATTCGTATTCTGCTTCAAGTCAACAGTGTATACACTGTGAGTAGATTATTTTGTTTGCAAATTCTGCAAACAGATCACTACGCTGTACTTTCTGAGGCTGCAATTTAAGATAGAAATAGACTGTCTGTCTGCAGTCCTTGATGATTTCATTCTGAAAAAGAAGTCAAAACAGAGATTACTTCTTATCTGGAGACAGGCAAGATCAACTCTGAAGCAACACGGTGGCAAGGAGTCAAGGTTATCTCCAGCAAGCTCCCTGGTTATTAATTATTTTTCTAGTTTTTGATTATTAAAATACTAGACTATCATGAATTTAACTGTCTCTAGGTGATCCTTTTTGCTTGAAAACCACATCAGCTATTTTTTATTTCTCAGGTAGTGTCAGGGTCCATTTTTGCAGTGTGTCTAAAGCCTTGAACACCTAGAAGGAACTCTTTCCCTTGTCATGGGGTTTGCTGCTGACACAAGTGACTGCTGCTGCCTCCACAGACTAGTATTATGCTGAATTAAATAGAGTTAATTTTTTAAATCCTGTTGTATCCAGGCTTAATTTAGTATTTTGTTGCATAATTGTACCTTTGTTTTATGAAGCAAGAACCTGGAAAAAGCTTGGTTTTCCATCTCCAAAGTGCTAAGCTAATGGCCAGTAAGTGCTCAAAATGGAGTTTAACAGTTAGGTTAAGCTAATGTTTGCATTGGAGCTTTTAAAGAAAATACTCCTTTGTGTAAACAAACTCCTTACCCTTCCATTAAAAAGAGGGAACAAGCTGTGTCTTTGCATAACTCCCCCACATCCCCTTTTTTAGACAAGGGAATCAAGCACCTGCCTTGGCTATTCAGATATTCCCATGTAAAAAGACCACAGACTGAGAGCCAAGGTAGATAAATCAGATCAGCTGGCAGATAAATCAATGACAGTTGATATACATCATGTAAGAATCTGGAATTCAAGTTAAGTAGAAGGCAAGGCCATTTTTAATAAACCCATTGAGCACTGAAAGAGAAGCAGTAGAGACACTGAGCATGATTGGTGTCTTTTATGATAAATAATGGCAGCATTTGGGAGCAAAATATTTCTGAATTCAATGATCAGTTTCTTTGCAAAAAGTAAACAGAATGTCAGGTCTGCTGAGAGAGATGGCAGAGAACTATTACAGGTAACTTGATATCTATCATCAGACTTATTACAACCCTTTTAAAATCTACCTTTTTTAAAAATACAAACAAACAACCCAATGAAAGTTCTGAGTAGAAATGTTAAGTAACAAAAAGACTCTTACCTCTTTCTATAAGCATCATCAAGAAATTGTATTGAAGAATTAGTCATTGGAGTCTTTGCTTGTCTGATTAACCAGTGCTTGTTCTAAGGAAACAAAGACAAAAAGATGAGCACAGGAGAGAAGTACCAGCTTTAAAATCTTTCTTAGACTAATTACAACAGAAATGTGGCTTAGGGTAAAACCTCCCCATGATTCCAGTGAAATAGCCAGGCACTGCTATCAAACTGACCCAACTCCAAGTTCCTCTCTTGGTTCATGTAAAATCTAAGTCATAAGAGTAGAATATATTACAGCTACAGTAGCTGTGGTTCTCTGAGAGCAGTTCAGGGAAAATATTGTGAAAGGAGCTATGGAAGGCTCCCCCAGAGATAAAAGTCTGACTGCTTGAGCTAGATCTGGCAAAAAAGCCCTTAAGGACTGAGCACTATTGTGAGATTGGACTTGGCTGTCCAAGTGAGGCTCTTTTCAGACTAAGATTGGTGAGCACCCTAACACTGGCAAAGAGGGGGGGGGGAGAAACTCTTGCACCAAAAGCCATTAGGACTGCCTCATTTATGGCCAGGTGAGGACAAAGATGCTTAATGGTGATACTATCAGATTCTTCTAGGCACCCAGGATTGGACACTACTGAGGGGAACAAACATTACCATCTTATTTGCATTTTTTGATTCCAGAACATGAGCATTTCTTAGCTATTGATTATTCTTTAGTTATTGATTCTTCCAGCCACATGCCCAATTTTTTCTTAAAGTCTCTCCCTTTGTCCCCTCACTCATCCCTATGAAGTAATGGAGATGATCCAACTCATATGAAAAGTTATACTCCCACATTCCTAAGCACCATCCTGAACTGGGTCAGCTGCTGTACAAATACATGGGAAGGTTGTGAGTAACCTGGAGGTTACCATTAGTGGGGAGCAGAATAAAGGAGAAAGTCATGTCAAGGCAGCTTTACATCTTCAGTAGGTCAGAGATGACCACTCATCACCTTCAGCTTGAACCTGTATTTAGTTGGTCACTCCTCTCCAAAGAGCCTCTTGTTACACAACTTCCATCCTGTCACAAGCAAATGACTCTGAATGTGCTCAGGCTTTAGGGATGCACAGTGAAGTGACTCATCTCTTGCAGCTACTCAGTTCCTTTTTTTTTTTTTTTTTTTTTTCCCTCTGTTCTTGCAGAATAGAGGAAAGACTTTTGGCATGGAGATTTACTACCATGATCAGTTTATTTTAATTCAGTTGTATTCAGATCTCTCTTTTATATTGGTTGTAAGGCAGTTCTCTGGAGAGGCACTAAGTCTATCTAACCAAGAAAACACAATCAAGACCAAACAAGAACTTGTGTCTTGATGGAAAGAGGAAATAAGTAAGGAAAGACATTACAAAACCCAGCCCCAGGGCATCAGAAGTTCTTCAGAGAACAAAGGAGCTGAAAATGTCACCTGTGCACCATCCACCTTTCACAAGAGGTGGGGTCAGGAGAGGCCTTGCATAAGATACAACCATGTTGGGTAACTCAGGTGGGTAAGTCAGCTACTACAGTGAAATATTCCTCTTTTCTGGAGTATTTTGGTCTTCCTACCTTTCTCTGAAGTTTCAAAAACTTCACATAGCACCTAAAGACCTTTGTGGATTTCAAGAAACTTCACACTGACTCAGTCCTCAAATCTGCTTCTCTGTCAGCTCCTGTCAAGTCTCTTTCATCAGTTATACATAAAGCTGTCCACCAATCCTGTTGCCTCCTTACATCCCATTCTCAAAGAAATTTTAGGACATCCCAACTCAGCATAACATAACATTGTCAGAAGAACCTGAACAGCTGTGCTCTGATTTTGCAGGAAAAACAATGCATGCAAGAGAAATACCCAACACACATCTTCATCAGCTTCTGTGCCAGTACAGCATAGCCAAGGATCCTAAGCAGAAGTTAAAGTGCACACCACTGGCCAGAGCCTGGCAACAGCTTAGCTCATCTTTTTAAAGCAGAGATTCTGCCCAGATGTCTCCTTTAAGTATCCCTTGCCCACATACTGTATAGGGAATCTAGGCAGCATTAATTTAGGAATCAAGACTGTACAATGCAAGACTGTCTAGCAAGCATTACAACACCAATGACTTGAGGCTCTGAGCCTATGTTTATTGCTGCTGCAGGAGTTGTGCTTACCCTAGAAAACAGTGAAGCTCAAAGAAGAGTTAGGCTTCAAGCCCACAACACTGCCAATTACAGAAATGCAGCTGTTGATGATGGCAGCTGGTTTGTGTCTAGCAAGAAGGGCAATGCTAGTCTTTTCCTATTGTGAAACTGAGTAAAAACTGCTATATCCACAGATATTAACTACAAAACATTAAATAAGTCTGTTATTTTGCTTTTTATTATACAGGTACATGCAGAGCTTTTGCTTCATAGAAGGGCACTCCCACACTGTATTTTCTGGCAAGCTGCTGACTTTGCTGGTCAAGTTATTTCTGGTTCACTATATTCAAGGTATTCAGTTATTACAGTAATGGAGTCTAAGACAAAGATAGGGATCCTTTTATGGAGAAGAAGAAAGTCTGATTCCCATTCCCTAGTTCAAAGCTTAACAGGTTGGGCTACAGTATCTGCTACTGCCCGCAGCCCTTTCCTCCCCTTTCATTCATGTTTTTATATCACACTGATAAGCACATAATCATTTTGCAAGCTACAACCCTCAGCTAAAAAAACAAGTTTTACCTTGTACTACGTGAGTCACAATGACCTTAGAAGAGGAATTACTGGGCTCCAGATAGGCATTTAGGCAATGGTATCTCTCAAAATTAGTGGCAAAACTTGAAGGCAATCAGTTGAACGCTGAATCATTGACGTCTGCGTTTTAAACTAATTGAATCCAAACCACAAAACCTCCTTGAGCTAAATATCTCACCAGATTAACTGTTTGTGACTTTCACTTTCTTGCAAAGTAGCAGCAGATTAGTCTGAGCTAGACCATAATTGGACAAGTTTATTGGCAGTAGAAGGTACTGCCTGGTCACAGAGTTTTCTGCGAGTTCTTAACATTAGGCTCAGAAATTCTGGTTCCAGGTTATTTCAACAAATAAAAGTCCATTGTGACTCTGGGCCCAGTAATTCATGACTTCATGAAGTTCTGTGGCTAGCCTGATATGCTCAACATCTAGGAGCAACTTTGCCAAAAAAGCAGTGGGCACCCATCCAAACAAGCGGATGTGTATAGGAAGAGAGGGCTCTTGTCATTCTTCACCTGAGTTTTTATGTTGCACACTACTTAGGTCTTCTCCCAAACATAAAGCAACAAAAGAACACTTGAGCTTCAGAACAGCCTGGAAATTGCACAAGGAATTAACTTTTTTCCATTTATCAAACATAATTCCACTCATTATCATTTCTTCTCATTTTTGCCACTACCTCTTTTTATTTTCAAGATACTAGCATGCAAAAATCTCTAAATCACAATAAAAATATCTTATCCTGGAAGGCTGATTAACAACACTAAATAACCAGTAACCATGCTATTAGCCTGTTCTTCTCACTATTTAGACATAATATGCAAGTCAGGGTCATTGCCCACTGCTCTTACAAACAAGCAGAATAATCTGTGCAGATTCTTGCTAGTTAGAGCTTACCTTTCCATGAATATTAAAATTGCTGTTTCTTGGTGCACTGACATTCTGAAAGCTCTTTGTGTACTGTGGGGCAGCTGTCCAAGGGGAGTGTGGTGCTGGGGTTGAGATCATCATAAAGAAAGGTTCGAAATTAGATTTATACTCCAAGAAGTCCAATGACATGTTGGCCTGTGAACAGTTTTGTTGGAGAAGAAAAGTCATACCTCCAAAAATACCCCAGCAAGTACTTGAAAAATCCAAATTAGATATTAATAACCCCAAACATACATGTTAAAGGAATAATACATCTCTGAAAAGCTTTATACTTCAGACCTTCCCATTATTTAGACCTGGAAAGCTCATCAAAAGTTTGTGCTTATTCCAAGCATCAACAAAATCCACCTAAACTCTGCTTTCATCAAGTCACTTGGAACTTTCTTTAACATGGTCTGAGTCTTTCTGAGGGTCTCAGATGTCATCTCCTGCCTGACAGACACCAGTTTAGAGTTTCAATTGTCTTCAGAAATAGTGATAGTTTGGCAAAAGTTTCAGCCCCACTGTTTCTAGTGCAGGCTCATTCTGTAGCAAACTCCTGGTTTCTAAGGGGTGTCATTTCTGCTGGTGAAGCCAGAAGCTCTAATGAAGCACAGTGCCAAACTCCACTCACCACTTCACTGCACTTCCATGTGTGTTTCAACATATACACATTTCAAATAGCAAGTTAGAGGAGACAGAGTTCCATTTTGGCCTTTCAAATCAAAGACTCAAAGGTGTTACAGATGACTTCTTCCCTATTCAAATCCAGCTGCATTTTCCTTTCCTGTTTGATTAGTATCCCCCATTTTGGATATCCTTTTCTTTCTCTGTAATAAGCAATAGACTAGGAATTCCCTAGTCTTCCTTCCCTATAACTTGCACATCTAAGTAGGGCTGGACTTCAGTTATAGGACAAGATTGTTACAGAGTGTTAAAAACTGTGTCAAGTTCATAAACCTGATCTGGAAACCAGTATGATCTAGGTAAACTCAGAGGTAGTCAATTTAGACTTTTGTTAGGAGCTTAAACTGCAGCAGACAGATCCAGGTGTTTAGATTCTTAACACCAGACGTAAGTACCCACATGTCCTCAGTCACTATAAGAAAGCTTGTGCATCTCTTCAGGCAACATAAGAACTTTGCATAAATAATTTGCTCCTGTTCCTGGTGGTCCTCTATTCCTCCATATTTAGCAGGCATGTTGTGCACTGCCCATCAAATGAATTAAACTGAAACACCTGCTCTGAAATGCTGAATACTTACTTGGTGACTACAGGCATAAACTAGAATTCAACACACTGAAAATCATAATAAACTGCTGTATCACTAGGTAACACACCACAAGTAAGAATGCAGCACCAACCAATTTGTCAAAATGCTTACAAGCTGCTGAAGGAAAAAATAAGACCAGTACAACACCAGTAATAGGATAGCCTCACTTCTGGCTTATCAATTCCCATCTAGCTTTAGACAGTATAAATCTAAATATAATCAGGCAGCTGTTCAGTATTCTAAGGAACATCAATCAGTTCTGCTCCTTGTAAGCAGCTGTCTATCCTCATGGACCCACTGGAATGAAACTTACTATGGTCTCATTGGAAGACTGCAACTCGAGTGCACAAGGGAACTTCTCAGAAGAATTTCCCTGAGTGCTGCCAGGCAAGCTCCCGGCACTGCCAACTCACACTGTAACAGTGTGGCAAGTTAGGGTTCCTGTTTGGTGGGCAGGGGCAATACTCCTCCCCAAAAACCACCACCCTACAAGCTAATACAACTTGCTAAGCAGGGCCTCAAGAAAGCTGAAGTAACTCTTCCAACTTTCCTTGAAATACTGGGTATCTTTGTTGACTACCTTAGGAGGGTAAAGAAGCTAAAGACCCTCCTGGTCAGCTACACATTTTGGCACGCCATGGAGCATCAATTAGCCTCTGGTATTTCCAAGTTATCAGTTTGGCTAGTTAAGAGATTAGAAAATAGTAACAGACTGTAATATCTAGCAAGCAAAACATGGTGTAAAGTTATTTTTACATGCTTACCTTCCCACTGAAATATTGGCCCAGTTAATCTGTTACATTGTGTACAATCTGAGTATTGTAATGAAATGCATCCTTCTACGAAGTAATTTGACTCACTACCTACATGCACCGTGTCCCTCATGCACCACAGCAGTGAATATTAACCTTTTAGTATGGCTCTTGGCAGCTGGAATCCCTTCCACTGCTCATACACTCAATCTTGTCATTTCTAAACATATCTAGAATATTTTGCCTTGCTGATTAACACCCACCCACCACCACAACAGCACAAGCACATATTTTTGAACTAACACAGACTAACAAATTATCATCCCCACCCCATCCCCAGGCCCCCAGCATGAGGCAATAGAAGCTTCTGTAACATAGGTGCTCCAAATTTTCTTACCAGTACATCTGTCAGGTAATCCACGCTGTAGTTCTCACCATGTCTTCGTGCTTTGCCATTTACTGAGAGAGTGTAGTTGTAGTACTTTGAATTTTTCTCCTGTAGGAAAGAAGTCATGTACATTTTTACAAAGTAGCAGGTACACTAACTACTTGAAATAATCAAAATGAACTGCCAACCAGCATTTGTCAAATAGGTGATAATTATTTGTCATAAGGACACTTCAAGAATTCTCAAAATTGCTATTCAACCACAAACCTATTTTAGTTTGGCTTTGCAAGTCGGGGCTTTATCCCCAGGCATCTTAATAGAAGCAGCTTTTGTGAAGGCCAAGGATACATCAGAGGAAAAAGGGGAAGAAAATTTGCATGAATTTGTTAGTTTGCATTAAGTGGTGGAGTCACCATCCCTGGAGGTGTTCAAAAAATATGAAGATGTGAAACTTGAGGGCATGGTTTAGCTGGCATGGTGGTGCCGGGTTGATGGGAGGACTCTATCACCTTAGAGGTCTTTTCCAGTCTTAATGATTCTACTATTCTAGATGTTCTTTACTTGCTCTTTCATGACCAGCAAAGTTGCATTACAAAGCAATCAAAATGAAGTATTTTTCAAAAAGAATGGTCACATACCAAAGCATACCAAAAACTCCATCCAGGTGGGACATGACCCACGCCCCCTGCATCCTCTGCTCCATACTGAAAAAAAGAAACACCATGAATCACAGTTTCAATTAAGATGAACAGAAGCTAGAAATTATGTTTCACAGTTGTGTGCTTTATTCAACACTTGTCAGAAATTGCATTAAGCCAAATTCAATTGCAGAATGGAAAAATATTGAATATATATGCATGGGAAAACACCTGCATAAACTTTTAAAGCAACCGAGGCTAAATAACTCAGAAGGACAGCAACTGGAAGCTTGGAATTCATCAATAAATTTTATTCCCTGTTCTACTCTGCACATGAAAATACACAGAGATCGTGTAGAACAGAGCACATCATCAGTAGACATAACACTCTTAGACTTTGTAGTAACAGTTCACAAGGTACTAAAGAAAATTTTGCATAGACCAACAGCCTCTATAATTTTCTTCCAAAAGGGAGTGTGAACTTCAAGCAATGCTAGCCTCTTGTCACACACTGCCAAATGCTCTACAACAACTGCCTTTAAGGCACCAAATAAAGAAAAGTAGCTGCTGATTTGGTGCCAGACTCAAAACAGAGGGTGTCTCAGAGCAACACAACGGGTCCTCTCAGGGCTGCCCTCTGCCATCTATGTGGCTTGCCCAACTGCAGGGACAGGAGACTGTGCTGAGTCAAGGGATGCTCAGAGGAAAGCAGATAAGTTTCCTTCCCCTGGCTGCCTCAGTACCATCAGCAGAAGCAAACATGCAAATTCATGTTCCATTACTTGGATATACCAACATTTTCCACCAAAAGATGTAAGGAAAATAATGCTGTTAAGAACCTTGTAACTCATCTAGCTCGGTATGCAATTCCATCACACAAGAGGATCATCTGATCTTAAGTGCTGAATTTTACAGCTTACCATAATTATCACAAACCACAGCTTAGTTTAAAAAATGAAAAAAAAAAGGACACATGTACAAGTGATTCAATATTGAAGTACTGGGCAACCTCTGTAAAGAGCTCTGATAATATCCATTCTCCATGTTAATTTGTAGCAGTGGACATTTAATATTTTAAATACCACAATAACTGTTAAAAAGAAATAGTTGTCTGGTTTAAAAGGATATGACAGTCAGGAATATTAAGACAAAACATTTTTTTTTTTTCTTAAATGATCTTCTAACATCAAGGCTGGTCTGACACTGGCCTGAGGGTGTTCTTCAAAACCATGACAAATATCTGTTTCCTTTATCCACTAAAACCATGATTTGTAAAAATGGATGCATCTAAACATATTAAAAAAGCCTTTAGATTCCACCATCCTTTCAAAGTTGACTTCTAAATACATTCAGGCACCTACAGAAGCTGATTCTAACCAAGCTAAGTTCAAGATTTTAGTATTTATCCCATTTGAGCAAAGAGAACTGTTCATCCAAGTAACAACATTTTAACCATTTTGGAGACCCACTCTCAGCTACAAATATTAAAAACCATTAAATGCTTTAGAAAGGTAGACAAATGCATATGAACTGTCATAGTAAAAAAGGAAGCACAAAATACCTCATTCAAATACTTTCCAGCAAAAAATGTTTGATAACCACACATAGATTTGAGAAGTGCTGGGAAGGTGTAGGGTTCTTGAATCTTCTGCCATAACTTGCTGCTACAGTTTCCTTCCAGAGTGTTATTGACAACATGATGATTATGTGGATATTTTCCTGTTAAAATGCTGGCTCGACTGGGACAGCAAAGTGCACTGGGAACGTACTGGAAACACAGGATGAAAAGATACAAGATTGATATTGTACAACAATTTTTCCTCAAAATTCAGAGCTTTGAAATACCAGCAAATAGATCAGTTAAAACGTTCAGCAACATTAAAGCATACTCCTCTCTGGACAAGCAGAATTACATCCCCAGCATTTTCACTAGGGAAAAGATGCACATAAAACTGGTTTTAGGTTTCTGCAGCATATGCCCATTCAAACCCCTCCCCCCCCTCCTAATTAGATGTGATTCTAACAAAGCTGTAAGTATCCATTAAAATTTTGTTTACCAGTTGATCCGCTCCATTTTATCCATGGGAATATGTTGAAACATGAAAAGAGTAAAGCAGGTTTTCAGCATGCATGAAGCTGAAAGTTTTAAGTAGCTGCTTCCAATGCTTCTCAGTTTTTAATAGATTACTAGATTATTCAGTTTTACTTTATGGTTTAAGGAAGTTAACACAAAGTTAACTTTTGCTTTTAGAAAGTGAAACTTTCCCTCTCATGATCTTGAGCTATACTCATTCTGAGACCCCAAAGTATTTAGAGAGCGAATAAAAAAATAAGCCAACAAACAAACCCCTACACACACAGGTACAGACTTCATAAAACTATTAGCAGTTTTGAGATTTCAGATTACCTTAAATACAAACTACACAAACACGCACACACCTCAGAAGTTCAAAGAGTTCGTGTAAACACTCACCGCGTTCAGGAAGGTTATTCCCGTCTGCGCAATCAGAGCATTCGTCTTCTTCAGGGGGGTCTGGAAGAAAAGTACCAAACAGAAACCAGTCAAAAAGGTAGAGGAGCTGGGCAAAGCAGCTGGGTTGAAGCAGGTGTATGACTACCTGACACAAGGGCCATCACCACCACCACCACAGCCTGGGGGCATCTCCCCGGCCAGCACCTCCGAGAGCCTTTGGCTGTGGCCGGTGTGACCGGGGCGGTGCCCCAGGGGGGCACAAGGGGAGCACAAGTCCGGCCAGTTTTCAGGCACTGCCTGCAGCTGCACCCAACAAGCCCCAGCCTTCATCCGCCTCAGCCTTGCTGGCTTCCCAAAGGGCTTCCTCGGGCGCTTCGCCCACCCCACTTCGAGATGCTCCCTTCAGCGGCCCCCGGGGCACCACAGTTCGTCCCCCCCGGGCAACCGCGGCCTGAGGCCTCGGGGAGAGACCGATCGCTCGTCCCACCCCAGGCCTCCCCCTCAGCGGCCGGAAAGACCCTGGTCGCCTCACGCCGGGGCCTCTCCACGCTCCCCGGGGTGTCCCCTGCCCACGGTCGGGCCTCGGCGAGCGGCGACGAGGCCTCTGGCAGCCCCCCCAGGCACAGCCCCGCGCCTCACGGGCAGGCCCTCCCGGTCGGGCGGAAGGGAGGCGAGAGGCTGGAGTTACCATGCCGCCCAGGCAGACGTCCTGATCATCGGTGAGGATGAGCACCACGTTGGGCCTCCGCGCCTGCCGGGCTTCCCCTGCCGGGCTCAGCACCAGCAGCGCGGCCAGCGCCAGCCCGCGGGCCACCGCGGCGGAGAACATGGCGCAGCGGCGGGGACGGACTGACAAGCTGGCGGGCGGGAGGACAGAGGGAGTCGGTGCAGCCGAACCCCGCGACGCTCTGCGAGACGGCGGAGAGCAGAGCCCCGAGAAGCGGCGCTCACACCCGCCCCGCCCCCGGCATATGACCCGGGAGAGCGGCGGGGGGAAGGAGGGGGTGGGAGGGCGGTGTCACGTGACCCGGGCCGCCGCCGCGGCGAGGAGCGGCCGCGCCCCTCCCGGCTGCACCGGCTGACCCCGCCCCCTCGGGCGTGGCCCCGCCCCCTGCCCGCCCGCCCGGCGGGGGAAGCCTGTGCCAGGGGGGCGGTCGCTGGGGCTTGGGGTTTTTCCTCCTCTCTGTCACTGCCCCTGGCGTTGGGGGGGAGGGGGGGGAAGAAAGCAGCGTTTTGTTCCGAAAGGGATCTTTTTCCGTGTAAAAATTCTGCGTGTCGCTAAAAAAATTCCCGGTTACCCGCGACGGCCAGCTTGCCCCGGCAGCGCGCCCCTCGCCTGCTCGCAATGCCGTCGCCTTCCTGCCCCTCCACCCCCTTCAGCCGGGTAATTCTCCGCTTTCCTGAAGGAAAACGTTGTGTCGGTACCGAGGAAAATCAGGAGGCAGGAGCGGACAAAGAGCAGGGAGCGGCGGGGGCACGGGAAGCGCTGGGCGCTTCAGGGCACCCGCGACAACTGCTCAGCGGCCGGCGGTGCGTGGGGCCCGGAGTGGAGTAGGAGGCGCCGGGCACCGCACGGAAAGTAGCGGCACCGATCCCCCATGCGAGCCCCAGGCGTGCCCAGCCCCGGTGTTCGTGCAGATCCCGCCACCATCTCGCCTTTAAGTTGTTTTATGGTGTCTGAGAGCTGCATAGTTACATTCCCGCGGTTACATCACTGAAGTTGTGCCCGGCATTGCCTCACGTCTCGGCCTTACGAGGAGGAGGCGCCGGGCGCTACAAGAACCGGACCGCCGCTCGGGGCTGCCCCGCGCACGGCCGAGGGAGCAGGAGGGGGACAGACACCGGGGCGGGGGTCACCTCTGTGGCAGCCGCACCGCAGCGGGGATGAGACCCGGAGGTTCCCCGCTTTGAAGGGAAACGGGACGAGGCGAGGCTGCCCTCCCCGCCCCTCAGCAGGTGCGGCGCCCGCCCGCCGCCGGCCTCTACCACGCTGCGCGGTGCGCAGGGAGAGAGTCGAGCCGGGCGCGGCACTCCTGCCTCCGGGGGAAATTCCCGCCAGCCTGGGCTCTCCCGCCCTCCCCCGTGTCTCGCCGTGGAACGGGCCGAGCCCGGAACTGGGCTCTGCCGGCGGCGCCAGGGTGCCGGGCGGCTGCGGAAGGATGGAGGTGGGAGAAGCGGGAAGGTGCGGCAGGGCGGGCAGCAGCGCCGACAGCCTGGCCGAGGAGGAAGAGGAGGATGAGGACGAGGAGGGTCCTAGCGGCGGCCGGTCCAGCCGCACCTCGTCCCTGGTGAGCGGGCTGCTGACCGAGCTGTACAGCGCCGCCGAGGCGGCCGCCCCCTCGAGCAGCGCCCGCTCCCGCGTCCTCCGGGAGCTGCAGCAGCGGCCGAGCCAGGTCAAGTACCTGCGGCTGAAAGGTACAGCCCGTCCAGCCTGCCCTGCCCTGCCCTGCTCTGCTCTGCCCTGCCTTGCCTTGCCTTGCCCTGCCCTGCTCTGCTCTGGCCGCCTCCCCGATGCCACCGCTCCTCCGAGTCTGCGATCTGCCCCCGTCGCCTCGCTTTCCTCCTCTGTGCCTGCAGGGAGCCCAGCTCACTGGTCGCGGTCCCCTCTTCCCGCCCGCCTCACCTGCACGCAGTTGTGTCTCTGTCTGGAGATCTCCTCCATTATTTGTTGGAGCAGCCCCTGTGCCTGGCCGTCTCTCCCAGAAGTTTCCCGTGCACGGTGGGCTGATGCCTCCTTCAAACTAAGGCTGCGTGCGCTGTTCCCCCTTTTTCGTTTTGGGTTCCGAGGGAGTAAAGAGGGGGTCACTTGCTGCCAGTTTCTGCGGAAGATAGTGCAAGCTTTTGTGCTTCTTTAAGTTGAACTTGCTTTTCTGCGCAAGGAATCGATCACTCCTTTCCTCCCTCTCTCCTTTCTCCTCTTTTTTCCTAAGCTAGAAGAGATATCCCGTGTCATAAGACAGCGCTGTTTTGTTTTTTGTTGGTTTTTTTTCTGGTCCTTTTAGTTCTAGCGGACTTAAACCTGGAAATTGTAAAGTTTATTTGCAGGTAAGCATGTTTTCCAGTGGAAAAAAACCACCCAAACAGGTGTATTAAAAAAAAAAGTAAATGTAATAGTCAACGAACTCTAAATAAAACTATTAAAGAATTCTTGTTAAAGCTAAGTAGCCATAACACTTCTTGTTGTGAAAGAATTAGACTTGCAACTCCAAGCTGACCCGATGAGGAATGAGGTAGAGCTGTACAAAGGCCTTTTGTCTCCTGATGTTCAATCATGCTTGGTTTTGACAAGGAAAAAAAATCAGGAGGTGAATAAACGTGCCTGTTCTTTAGATCTGTGCAAACAGCTTTCTCCTTCTGTGTTCAGCTTAATGAAATGATATGCCATCTGATGGTACAGGATGTAGCTTGAGTTCTTCTGTGTGTCCTGTGGCAATCTGGGACTCAAGAAGAAAATTGCTTTTTCAGGAATGTTTTGTAGAAATTAAACTCATTAATTTTGCTGCCAAGCTAATTGTTTTTAGAGGGACAGCTATCTGGCTTGAGCGGGAAAGAATAAAATTCAGCTCACTAATTTTGTAGTCATGGTACAATTCAGTAGGAATGCATCTCTATTTTTTTTTTCTTCTAAAAATCCATGGATGTTTAAATCACCTCCATGATACAAGTGATTAGGAGCTGAAGCTGAGCAGCAGGTGCTGCTGAAAGAGGGGTAGAGTCTATAGAACACGGGGCTGTTTTACCAGGGACTTCCCTCCCTTGCAGTCGTATCTTGCTCTTTGCTATCCTGTGACTGTCATTTCAGCCTTACCTGTCCTTTAGGCTCAGAATTACTGAAAAAGTCTTACTCTATGAGCTACTAACAGCAGCTTTTCCTGGATGCAGTAATATTTTTTCTCATTGGATCAGATAGCAAAGTATGTATTTCTTTGAGTGATTTTTCTTTTTTTCTTTCTTTTTCCTTTTTCCTTTTTTCTTTTTTCTTTTTTCTTTTTTCTTCCTTTTTCCTTTTTCCTTTTTTCCTTTTTTCCTTTTTTCCTTTTCCTCTTCCTTTTCCTTTTCCTTTTCCTTTCCCTTTTCCTTTCCCTTTTCCTTTCCCTTTTCCTTTCCCTTTTCCTTTCCCTTTTCCTTTCCCTTTTCCTTTCCCTTTTCCTTTCCCTTTTCCTTTCCCTTTTCCTTTCCCTTTTCCTTTCCCTTTTCCTTTCCCTTTTCCTTTCCCTTTTCCTTTTCCTTTTCCTTTTCCTTTTCCTTTTCCTTTTCCTTTTCCTTTTCCTTTTCCTTTTCCTTTTCCTTTTCCTTTTCCTTTTCCTTTTCCTTTTCCTTTTCCTTTTCCTTTTCCTTTTCCTTTCCCTTTCCCTTTCCCTTTCCCTTTCCCTTTCCCTTTCCCTTTCCCTTTCCCTTTCCCTTTCCCTTTCCTTTTCTCTTTTCTCTTTTCTCTCTTTTCTCTCTTTTCTCTCTTTTCTCTCTTTTCTCTCTTTTCTCTCTTTTCTCTCTTTTCTCTCTTTTCTCTCTTTTCTCTCTTTTCTCTCTTTTCTCTCTTTTCTCTCTTTTCTCTCTTTTCTCTCTTTTCTCTTTTCTCTCTTTTCTCTCTTTTCTCTCTTTTTTCTCTTTTCTCTTTTCTCTTTTCTCTTTTCTCTTTTCTCTTTTCTCTTTTCTCTTTTCTCTTTTCTCTTTTCTCTTTTCTCTTTTCTCTTTTCTCTTTTCTCTTTTCTCTTTTCTCTTTTCTCTTTTCTCTTTTCTCTTTTCTATTTTTCACCCCCAGTATCAGGGGGGCATGGTTAGATTGAAAGTAATAGGATTTGCAAACACAGCCAGAGATAACAGACAGCTTCTCAGATGATGGTAGCAAGCTGTTACCAGGCTATTACAGGGAAGAGATGAAGAGGTCAGCATGTGATAGGCAAGACCCAAGCTTTCATTGGTGGGGTGTATGTGCACCTCTGAGAACAGAGTAGAAGACTTAAAAAAAAAAAGCACTTAAGACATTTCCCCAACAAATCCCTTTTCTCCTGGACCTGAAGCTCACCATGTGGGGGATGACAGGAATAATAGGAGTAAGCAGAGACAGTTTGATGAACTAAGGGGGTCTGGTGACACTGTGACAGTAGAAATAGTTGTGGCTGCAACTGAAGCCACCTAGTTTGCATCTTAGTAAAAAGAGTTAAAGAGTTTCCTGCTTAGAGCTTGTCCTGGAGTTGCATTTCTGGCTTTGCAGGCAGCTTCTTGAACATGTTTCTCTGTTACCATTTGTTTATTCCCCATGCACATTTTCCAAAGACAGCTTCTGAAAGGTACTGTATTTAAAATTTACCCCCGATTGCACTACGTGTATTCCAGCTACTTCTGTGACAGTGTTTCCAGTTTATCACAGTGTAATTATTAAGATTCATGCACTGTGCAGTAAGTGGAAGTACTTCAGTTTAAAAGAAAATGAAAGACTTTGGCTCAGGATCCTGAAAATGTTTGTTAATGAGAATTATCCCAGTCAATAGAACTTGTAATTTAAAGAAAGTTTGTGTATGTAAATGCCCGTGGGGCAAGTATCTGCATGTCAACTTCAACAAGCTGTGAATGTTTTGGTTGGTACTGAAGTTATTTTCTCTGCTTATTGGCAGATGTCGATGAATTAACAACTATAAAACGAGAACTGAATTACAGAATTTCTGTTCAGTCAGCAAAGTTGCTTCGTCTTCTGAAGCAGAAAGACAGACTTGTACATAAAGTCCAGAAGAACTGTGATATTGTCACAGCTTGTTTACAAGCAGTTTCCCAGAAACGACGTAAGTACTTGCTCTGTACATGTGTAGTAGTGTAAGTGGTTTGTTTCATCAATGTGGGCAGTATTCATTTAAGCCCTTGCTCTTGGTTTAAAGTCAAAAGGCCATGCTATGCTACCTGTGAGTGACTTCCAGGGGTGTCAGTGGCACCTGGGAACAGATAAAGTCCAACTAGCTCAGCTGGTTATGCTGTCATAGCCTCAGCTTTGTGTGTTGGTGTGGCAGACTTACCATAGGTTGTCTGCCAGGCTTTTTAAGCTTTTCTTTCCATAAAGACCAAGTTGAATTTTTTTTTTTGTGTTTGTGCATGCTGTGTTTCACTGTGTGCTTTCATACATTTCTAAGGGAGATGCTGGAAGTGGAAATTCTTACTGGGAACTGTAGACAGCATATGCAATTGTCTTCCCAGAGCATAGAATCATAGAAAGTTAGGGGTTGGAAGGGACCACAAAAGATCATCTAGTCCAACCCCCCTGCCAGAGCAGGGTCACTTACAGCAGGTCACACAGGAACACGTCCAGGTGTGGGCTTTGAATGCCTCCAGAGAAGGAGCAGTGTTAGCAGTGCATAGCTCCTTTCTGTTGAGTTCATTGAAGATGAGGAGTATTAGTGAAAACAAACCCCTTTATCAGCACCTGTGGTTTTGGGGTTTCAGAGAGAGTACATGGAAAAGAGCAGAAATGTTGCTGTTGAATTGTTTGGCCTTTTCTTCCAGCACACTGAAACCTTTTTATTTAACTTGGCAAAGTTGTCATCTAAAGATAGGCTGAAGTGCTTTTACTGCTAAAGTGAAACTTCTAATGTTGTATGTAAAATCAAATAGAAATTATGTCTGTAGAAAGGACCCATGATAATAACCTAATGTTCCCTGTCTTATTTTTTCATTAACATGCAGCGTGACAGAAATGTTCAGGTACAGTAAATAAAGCATGGTCTTTTCACAAAAATGCCTGTAGGAGCTTTGAGGTGCATGTGAAAGTTCTATTGAAAGACTCTTACTGTAGTGGCATGTGTTAATGTAGTTTAGTCAAGGGTTTGGCTACTACTGTGAAACTTAAAGCATTTAAAAGTGTTCCTTTGTTTTACTTAAACCTAGCATGAAAGGTCATGCACTGTGCAGGCACATTTCTTCTCACCAGCTCTTTCTTTCTCAACATCACCTTGATAATTGAAACATCACCTTGATAATTGAATCCTCAGTGCCATACACTTAAGTGTATGTTGTAGTCTCCTTTTAAGTGGGACTACTTGATTTTTGCATGTTTAAGTATTTAGAGGATTTGACTGTAAATTCTGAAGGGCTGAGCATTCTGACCTCATTTGTTAGGTAAAAACTATTGACTGGAAGGGATATGGGATTTTATCCTAAATATTAATGTGTTTTTACTAAATTAATGGGGCATAATGTTTAAAATGTGCTAGTAACAACTGAAATAGCAGAAGTTTTAAAGTAATGCTGTTTATTGCCTAAAATCTATGCCTGTGCAGGAAAGTTTTTGGAGACTGTGTAGGTCTGCCTATTACCTCTCTTTAAGTTAGATATTTTTATTATTGATACAGCGTATTTTACCTAGTGTTAATTTTCAGTTTGTATTTCTGAAAATCCAGATGCATGTGTTCCAGAGCACAAAACCCCCTAGTTATTTGTTGCTTTAAGATGTAATCTGAAGGCCTTGGGATTTGTTGACTGATTCCTGATATCTTCAGTTGCTTCGGAATAGATTCAGGCTCTGTTTTTATTCCTCAACGTAAATGTACTAGCACTATACAGAGAATGCAGGAAAAAGCTTTTGCTGTAAGATGTAGAACTTTAGATTTCCTGGTAATCATGTCTTTAAGCCAATATTTGATCAACAGCTGTCCAAAGGCAGGTATAACTTTATTATTGCCTTTGTACTCTTTCCTGTGTCATTGTATTAGGAGTCCCTGTGTGGGATATAATGAATCAAAATCAGGAGGGGATCCAGTAGGGTAATTCCTTCTGTATCAGTGCCCTGTTCCCAGTTTCTGCAGAGGGTCGTAGAAATGAATGCACAGGAGAAGGTGATAACTTAGAGTAGCTTGTGAAGTGCAGCTTCTGAATTTGTAGTTAAATCCTAAAATATCAGCAAAACTGTTATGCTAGCAGCAGAAAGATGTATTTTCTCCCCTTTTAACTTAAAAAACCCCAAACATTTAATATGGGAGAACGTTAACGAGTGCATACTTCTCCCTTTGGTCAAAAACGTAATAGATTTTTCTGCTCTCTAAAGCCTTTGTAACTAGACTAGACTACCAAGTCATTTTTAAATACCAAAAACTTATTTTAACTATTCAAAACACTATTACTAATTTCTACAAGTTTTTGTTGTTCCAGGTTTTTCTGATGGTAGCATATGCTTGCAGTTTGTTTTGTGCTGTAAAGCTTTATAATGTGCTTTCATGTACAGCATTAACATTGTGATATCCTGTAGTACTAAAATCTTTAACAAGCATGGAAAAGTTGTTAATAAATTTCTCCTTTTAAAGTACGTTTTTTAGGGGCAACTCAAAATTTCTTGTTGTGTTATCACTAATTTTAATTCAAAATACAAGTGGTTCTTCAACTGAATTATATAGTTTTATGGTATCTTTATACTGCTGTCCAAACATATGGTGAAAAATCTGTGTAGATGTAGAACTCTCGTTTTATGTTAACCCTAAGTTCACATTCAGATGTTTGAATGCTACTTTTAGCAATCTTCACAGACCAAATGGTGTTTTAGGAAGGGATGGAAATTCTGTCTTGATGCTTTACTCTGGCTTTGTCAGACCCTTTTTTACTACAGCCTGACAAATTCACTCCTAGTGATAACTTCAGCTAGTTAGGAAATTACAGAGCTGGTAAATTAGGTGACTTTCATTTTGGTAACATTGTTTTACCCAAATTTAAAATAATTCAGTGAAGAAAAGCAGTAAGAGAGAAATCACAGTGATGGCCTGATGGCAAACATGGCTTCTAGGCACACATTTCTCTTATTGTAGTGATTCTAACTTATTTGGCATAACATGACATAAGTTTGTTGTGTAGCATTGTGAGATACTTCAACTCTGTCTTAGAAAGCAGAGTGTTTTATGCACTTACATATATAATTTGAGAGAAGCAGAATTCATTAAAAAATAAATTAAGGCTTTGCACCTATCATCTCAGGACTATGCAAAAGACATCTCATTCTTTTCTCTTCCTGTATTTTATATAGTGACATCTTGCTTATATTACTAAAAATATTTTGACTGATAAAATTGCAAGCGAGAAGTTGATTGAATCACAAATTTTGATTACCTGTCATTTTAATTTAAAGAAAAATGCATATAGTATCCATAAATAATTTATAAGTAAAATAATCCAGCTCAACTGTAACTCAGTTTGTCTGAAAGTGAGCAGGAGTGCTTCAGTCTTATTCAATATAAAAAAAGATGAAGTTAAATAACATAAATAAGAATATTAATGTCTTGTATTTTTGATGGAGAAATAATTTTAGTTTAAAATTTCACAAAGAGATTACTAACTTGGTGGTTTATATGTATAATAACTTTCAGTGAGTCTCATGTTGTGTTCAGAAATATTATGATTAAAATTAAGTAGTAGTATTCTGTGGTTTCAGCATTGACTCCTGTATAGAATTCCTAACGATAACAATGAAGATTAGCTTTCTAGTTTTATTTCTCTTCCTCCTGCTTTGATTTGGTGCAGGACCAGTAGAGGGAGACATATGTTTTATTTTGTGCAGAGGTAGAGGTGTATCTCTGGTTTTCATGAGCTGGTGGCTTTCACATCCTTTCCTTAAACGTGAAGGGAAGTGCTTTACAAATGTGGTCAGGCAATAAAAAGATTTAAAGTCAGTCTCTCAAATAAATTTTGTTCCCATAGGTCCCATGTATGAAGTAGTTGAAAAATGGTGACAAATGGCTCACTAATTGTAACTGAGACCATCAATTCCCACATTGTTGTGGAGGCTATTCAGAAGCTTCTGATTGAGAGATGAATTTTTTGAAGTCTAGCTACAGAAATTCAAAGGTTTAGGTATACACTTATTAGGAATACTTGGGATCTCTTTGAGTGCATCTTAATGGGATAGAAAACCAGCACAAGCTGGCATCATTGGAGCACAGATTGGTAGCCTCGTGTTTCCAGTGAGTGGACAGAGTTGCCTGGTAGGAAGCCAGGCTATGAAGTCTTCTCAAGTTCTGAGAATATGCTATTGCCTGTGTAGCATCAACTCTTCTCACAGTGTGTGGAATTCACTCAGAGGAAATGGGGAAAGCCTTTGCTGAGGTTGTAGTTATAGGAGTTGGTTAGGAGAGGACTGGGCCAGATCATCATCATCATCAGGTGTATCTGGATAAGTGCAACTTAGATATCCAAAAGTACTTGCACATTTAGATTAAACTTCTGTTTTCTTTCTCCACATTCCCTCCAATCAAAGTTTCTCTTTAGCTTCAGTCCTGGTGCATCTGTGTGTCCTATCCCATCTTCCATTTTTTACCCCTCTTCCTAAATCTTTATTGGCTTTTCTCACTTGATCCCAGTCTTTAAATACTGGGTTTCTCAGCCCTCTTCCATTTTCCCCTCTCTGTGTCTTTTCTACCCTGCAGTGTCTACCACTGGTTCTCAGTCACGCTACTCCCTGTCTGTGGAGTTTCCTCATGTTGTTCCTTGGTCTCCCTTGTCTTTTTCCTGAATGCAATAGTTATCTACTCACCTGTTTTCTCTCTCCCTCAACATTTGTTATAAAACCAAGAAAGACATTCACAGATTTTAGTACATAGGATGAAAATTTGGTTAAAGGTATAAAACCAGCTTTAATACAAAATACTGTGGACTGTTAACACAGGTAATATTGGTTTGGTTGACTTTGAACTTTGTAAGGAGTAAAGTTTTTCACAGTGGAAACAAGCAGCCATTGGAATAATTTCCCCTGGGAAGTGGTGGATTCCTCAACATTTGACAGTTAAGAATCAGCTGGACAGGATGCTGGGACACCTTGTCTGGACAACACTTAGGCCACGGAAGTTTGGAGGCCCTTCTGACCTACTATTTTATGGTTCTATCATCTGATCATTCTGGATCAGGTATCTTGTAGCATGGGGCAAACCCTTGTGTAACTGTGTAATAATTCATGCAGGTCAAATTTTGTATATGGCTTATCTGACTGGTCCCACCCAGTTCCCAGGAGTTTGATGCACTACTGCAGTTATATAAATTTGCTTTAACCTGGAACACCTCAATTGCTTTGTTTTTTGTTGTTTTTTTTTTTCTTTATGAAGGACTGAATTACTCAGTGAATGCTGCTACTGTGGCCTACACTAGTAGGGGTAGTTTTGTCTCAGACACTCCAGCTCCTGGATCTCTGGGATTATATAAGTTATAAATTAGGAAGCCAATTTAAGTTTGTATTTGCTTTTCATCTTCCTCACTTTATTGCCTGAAATATATATTGAGGAGAGGATGTTCTGTATTAAAAATTTTAAAGTCTGTGCAGTGTTGCATTTGCAATTAAAAGAGAGAGTATGTACTTGCTGTGCTCATCTTCAACTTTAATTCAAATTTCCAAGTGGGTGTGAAACAGGTAATTCACCTAGATAACTACGTCTCATTTTCAAAGTGTTCATCTGATACATTTTAAATTTAATCCAGTAGCTCTCATGTTTGAAGCCAAATAAATCTGCTTCAGTAACTTTTATGGCAATAACTATTAAATTGATCTATCAAAAATACATTTCTCCTTTGATGCGGTTAAAATAGGAGGGTTACTTCTTTTGGCGCCTGATTTCATGTGAGTCATCCTCAAATGACTCAATTGGCTGCATTCTTCATTTCAGTAGCTTTCCTATTACTTCATCTGGTTTTGTGTGCTTGGTCTCTGTCCTTCCTGGATGCTAATGAATTGGATCCTTTAAGTTGATGCAGTGGCTTTTTGAAATGCATACTTGAGAAATGTTTCTCGTGGATAGTTTTGTTTTTCCTAATGGATTGTTCTTAATTTCATTCTGCCTGATATTATATCCTTTGAAGCCTTTTGGTGGGGAAGGGGAGACGGAACTAAACCAAATTGTAAACTGAATTGTGAGCTTGAAAATGTCATCATCACCTTAAGTTGTTTGTATGCACTGTGTCCAAAGATAGGCTGAATTTTCTTGATAGTCAGTTGCCTACTTGTAGCAATAAATGCCTAAATAAATAGAATGTTGCTGTTGATTTTTACTTCTTCCCATTTTCATAAAACACTTATGCTGCATATACTCTCTCATAGAGCTTAATCTGTTACTTGTGACTCAGCATGTGGAGGTGGGCTGACAACTGTTTAGTAAGGATTTTGTAATCCTTTTGATTTTTTGTGCTGGTTTGCAAGTAATGGGACAGTTAAAAAAGAGGCAAGCTCTGTGCTTAGGGATGCCAGAACTTGGCTCAGTGGGGATGGCAGCTGTGCACTTGGTCCAGAAGCTTCGTTGGGCTACTGGGCAGGAGTTCTTTTGATCTGGACAGTGAAATTCACCTGCCAGTCCATTAGGTAGGGGCTGTGTACAAGGAAAAGTGGCTGTGGATGTGTGATCTTAACTGACGTGTTCACTGATATCCAGAATTATTCATAAATTGAGTGAGGCTTAAAAATATTACTGGAGAACCTTTCAATATAACTACTTATTGTGGTGAATGCAAAATAAAATGCTGCTTGATTATTATATTTTACTCAGCTTCAGCCAGCCAAGATTCTGGAAAATCTGAAAGCTTGTTCCATTGCAGTGGGAGCCAGGACTGGGAAGAATTACTTGGCTTTTAACACTGGGCTTGGAGGAGAAGAAGGAGGAGTGCAAACAGTGTTGTTCATTGCTGTATGCCAGGTTATGGAGAAAGGTTTCAACGAGTAGGTGTGTGTTGTGTTCAGTATTTGGTGATGTAAATTAGATTGTGTGTTCTGGATATCTGTTAGTGAGTGAAAGAAAAAAGAGAAGAGTGTCATCAGGCATAATACCAACAGTGTAGAACACTGAACAAGATGGTGTTGCTTTGCAGGGGCAATGATTTGTGATTTAAAATGCCATTGGGAGTTTGCTATCATAGCATATTATGCAGTTTTGGAAGTCAGAAAGAAAGAGGCTGAATTTGGTGTCAATTTGGTCATATCGCAACTGAAAAGTTATTGTGGTCTGTGCCACAGCAGAATATCAAATACAAAAGATGGCAAGAACTAGTGCCTAGAGCAGCATAAAACCTGGAAATCCTCACTTTGAGGGAAATTCCCCTTTAAGAATACAGCAACAAAAATATCTTGTTCTGGCATGAAATAAAACACCCACTCACAGAAGTCAATTGCTTAAGTTGTGAAAGGTTACATTTTGAACTAAGAAGCATTGTTCAGATTTTGATACCTCACCCTTTTTCCTTTCATGTTATATAACGACACATTTTCAAGTAAGATGTTTAAATGTTTAATCCAAAAAAGAGTAAAAATTGTGCTTTTAGCGTTTGGAAATATGTTTTCATCAAAGATAACTATTTGCTGTGAAGGTCTTTGCTCTCCACAAGGTGTTATTTCCTGACAGAGCTTTCCATTGAAGTGGTTCCAGCTAACTTTGTTCATGGAGGTCTTCCTGAGAACATGTGGCCAGCAATCTCTCCAGCTCATTCCTTGCTGCTCAACGCTGGGATTGCCAGGCTGGTTTAGGGAGCTGAGATGCCACCTCACATTCCTAATCCATATGTTTTCCATCTATCTCTTTAGGGATTATATGAATTTTTATTTTCCTGTGTAAGATACTCCCTACTTTCCCTATTCCATTTTTGTCCCTACCTCTCACTGCTGAAATATCTTACCTCCATCAAAATGTCTTGCCGCTGTCAAAAACACCTCCTTTTCCCATCCTAACAATACCATCTCATATTCTGTCATTGGATAAAATTGCCAGAATGATTATACCTTAAGCTCCTTCAGCCCCATTCTTCAGGATTTAACCAAGCAAACTTCCTTGGTGGCTGCCTTGACTAGTGTCAGGTTCCAGAGGTAGATTTGTTTTTCTTAAAAACCTGGGAGACTGACCAGGACCTGGCTACTTACAGTTTCAAGTGACAATGGACAGTGTTCAGGATCAGCAGATGGTATAAGAATATACCAAACTGCCGTGTTTTTCCTTTAAATATGGTTCCACTGTTACTTTTTGAAATGGGCTGCATTCAGAGTTGAGATTACTGCTGTTGGTAAATTCCTGGGTACAGTGTGGAGCTTGCTAACTAAGAGATGGCCTCCTTGAAGGAGGTGCTACCAGCTGGCTCACTGCTGCTGCCCATTTCCCAGTTGAGTGAGCTGCTGTCTCTGATGGAGTGGGATTCTCCCAGGAAAGGGAGGTACGAGGGATTTAGAGCCAGGTGGGAGCTGAGCAGCATGATCAGCTCAATTCAAGGTCTTGTCTCTGAGAGGATAGAGCCTTCAGCTGCTGGTTGTCTTCTGCTTGCTGAGCCCTAAATGTGCCTCAGAGAGAAGCAAGGAGCTGTGGATTGTCTGATTGATAGCATCTTGTGCCAGGCAGGTGGCTGCCAAGTGCAGTAGCTTGTCATTTGGGAGACAGCAGCCTAAAGGAGTGTGGTGAGACCTGGAAAACCCTGGTGAATCAGCCATGTTGTCCAACCTTCTATAGCCTGGGTGCTGTAAAATTCAGACCCGTACTTCTGCATCCACCCTTCTCACTCTGCTTTGACAACTTGTCCTGGGAAATGTCAGACATCTGGAGTGAGGGCAAATGGGGCTAAGCTGAGCTTTCTGAAGTCTGTCACGTAGCCATGTTCTCAAGTTGGTCTTTGCTGCTGCACTGAAAGGAGCACCCGTAATGGTCACCTGAGGTGGTGAGAGCATCAGCCACTGCTTATCTAGCTGCAACTAGTTTACTCCCTTCCCCCCCAAGTAGTTCTACAGTATTTTTTGGGGTGTTATTTAGAAACTTGATGGGATAGTAATAACTGAATATGGTTACAATATTAAAAAATCACTCCTGCAGAATAAATACTTCATTGCTTATCATGAAGCTGAACAGTTAATTCAGTAAATCCTTCTGTATGAGCTAATCTGGCTGCTGAGTCTAGGCTTAGTTTGCAACAAAAAATGCAGATTGTTCAGTATATTAATGTATAAGTTGCAGAATCATTACCAAATTCTCACTCTGCAACATTTGTTGTATGATGTTGTAAATATTGTTTGTCAGTTTGCTAGCAACTGTGACAACAGTGAAATGGTTGAGTTAGTGCTACACCTGAGATTGTATTTATTTTGGGTATGCATACAACTTGGATGTTGTTGACTGCCTGCCTTCCTTTCCATCATATTCCTCTGTGTAACTCTAATCCTAATGCTGTTGCAGAGTGGTAGCTGATCTTGCAGGATTAGTTTTGTGATCTATGTAGAATTTTGAGTACACTGAATTCAACAGCTGTGCCATGAAAAGTTGATGTATTTGTTGATCATACTTGTTACATAAAATACATCCTGAGTATTAGAAATAGGGATTGATGTGATAGGTTATTGAGGGAAGGGGAGGGTGTTCTGGATTACTTGGTAGTTACTTTTTGGATTTCTTGATACACGAGTAACTTGTGGTATTTACATACTAATTTCCCTGAGCAAAGTGGTTCTCACACCAGTGGTATCTTATTTCTCTGCTATTGCAGTAACTTTGGAAGGTGAGATTTGATCAGCTGAAGCTGAGGGAGGCATGCAGTCACCCAGAGGAAGAATGCTGATGTTTGCAGACCACAACATCAGTCAGAACAGCCTGTTCTCCATCTACAGTCCCCATCAGTCGACCATGACCTCAGAAATTACTGTCAGGCACCACTGTTACCTCTGCTCATCTGCAGCTGTTCAGGTGGATACCTGTCCAGCAGTAAAGTTTGATTTGCCTCATAGGTCCCTGAAAAACTGGAGAAGCAAGGCTTTCATTTAGTCAGCCTGATTATGTTGTGGTTAAATAAGACAAGGTGCTGCTTCCCAGATAGTTTTGGGAACAGCATGAAATGGAGCTGATCCAGTTCCAGCACTGGGTGTCTTCCTGGGGCAGGGCAAATGTTGATCAAGAGGGTAGGGGTGGGCTGCATGGCCCAGCAGAGCAAAGGTCTCAGACCACAGAGGTAGTCACACCCTTTGCTGTGAGGTGTTCTCAACATCCAGGATAGACTCTAGAAATTTATTGTGCAAGGAAGCAAGGAATTAGCAAGGGAGCTTGCTGTACAGCTGGTGCTTTCAAAGGTTCTGTGTGGAGGAGTGCACATGAATATATTTGTATTTCACCAGTCCTTTAGGCTCTTCTGAACCAGTGACATTCCTGCAGTTAGTGAAAGGCCATGGCATCTATGGCAAATGCTGGACAATCAAGATGTAAGGGTTTATTTGTGTGTATAAGCTCACAGCAGGGGGTGGCTGTGTGACCATAGCTGTAGCACAATGTCATTGCTATCTTTAATCTTCCTCTGACAAGCTTTTGGATGGGGACAAAACCTAAAATAAAAAGTTGTGCAATTGGACTGTATGAATAATCTTTCACACTTGTCTAGTTCAGCACTATCTCCTCTTTTAGTTTTTCTGGGGATTACACTTTCAGCACACCGAAAATGCCCAGCAGGGAATGCAGCATGAAACACAGATGGGTTTTATCTCTGAACATGGCACATGCTAAATGTTCTTTGGTTGAGCTAGCCTTTGAAGAAAAGATTTCCTGGATACTGAAGATCAAATGGAAGATAACAGCTGCTTGGGATAATTAGTTCCAGGAACAGACTGATTTATAGAGCATCAGGCAGTGCTACCAGCTATGTTTCTGCAGCTTTGTGAGATAAGTTTGATGTTTGAAAACAAGATGCTAGAAAAGTGGGCTGTGAACTTAGTCTGTTTGGATCAACAGTCCTGTTTACGATTACTTACTGGGGCAGCTCTGGAGGAAGAGTTAAATGAAAAACTCAGATCTTAAAAGGCTTTTCTCCTTGGAGCTGTTAATAACCTGAATTTGTCTTACTGAGCAGTAAATGAGTGTTCCTCACATACCTTTGAAATTTTGCCAAGTTCATGTTCCATGCCCGTGTTACATCATCTCAGTAGAACACTTTCTAAGAAGAAAGTGACACAAATGTATAATTTCTATTTCTTTCTTAGAAATTGGAAACCTCTTGCTATGGTTTGCCTGAAATCATAACAGCCTGGTGCTGATCAATGTTTTCCCTTTATCCATACAATGAATATGGCCAAAATACAGAGCATGGACAGTTTTTGGTTCTTGGGTTGGATTAGACATTGTTGATAGCTAACAGTTTAATGTGGGGGCTTTTTGGTGTGGTGGTTGGGGGGGTTTTTTCTCCTTATGTTACTGCTAATTTCTTATCTCATTCAGTGGTCACTGAAAGCAGTAGCTATTGGGTCCTTGATCCTGAAGGATCCACTGAGACTAAAGGAAATCAGAATGAGGGGGTAATCAACGTACACAGCCGATAGGTTTTTTTTAAATCTGAGGAATTAAATGTTTATAATAATATCTAGAGAGGCCCAGTGAAGTCAGGAACCTAATGAGCTGATCACTGGACAAACACATGATACAAGGCTCTCTGAAAAACAAACTTTTAATGAGACAAGACCACTTGAGATCTGGTAGAGGAATGAAGTGAGATTTCCCAGGCTGTGCAATGGGGAATAAACAGAGCTTTGCTCTTACCAGAACTCATGCTTGCAAGTATTGTATATGTTCCAAATCAATTTTAGTGCTTCAAGGCTTCAGTATTAAATGAGCCTTTGATTAAGCCTAAACAGATTCAGTTCAATAAACTTGTCCTGTGAGAGTGATTTATGAACTGAAATTTTGTTATTTAAAAAGGAAGCTTGGAATAATGTTGTCGTGACTGATAACTGTTTTCTCCTCTTCATCTTACTCACGAACTTCAGCAAAAAAACCCTCTCTGTGTCAAACTGGCTTAGATGACTAACATGCACACTTTTTGCAGGAAGGGGAGGTGGTAGTTTGAGTTTTGTTTGCTTTGTTAGTGGCTTCCTTTTCCAACACTTGCAGAATGTTCTCTGAGAAGCTATTACCCACATGGGAGATTAAGGGAATATTGTGATCTGGAGGACCTGCAGTTGCAAAAGCCTTGTGTACACGCAAAACTTTGTGGGCTGTTTCTTTACAGAACCAGTGGCATCTGCAAATGGGAACCAATGTATCTGTGATCATGGAACTTGAGCTGTGGTGGAGGACTTCTGTACTGACTGATCAAAATTGTGGTTCCAAGAGCTCTAGGAAGTTTATATTGACTTCTCTTGGAGTGAACCCCATTCCTACCCCCAACTCTAGAAAGGGTTTTGTTTCTATTCCTGTGTAACAGAGCTCTGTTTGCAGAGGCCCGGGTGTACTGGGAGAGGGAAAATCTCTGCTACAAGCAGGAATCTCTTATCCTTGGGCAGTGCAGGAACAGCCTGACCCTTTGTGTATCTAATGAAAGCCTTGTGCAGCCTGAGCCTGACGTCCTTAGCATGATGGCAAATAAGTACTCAACAACATATAAAAGCTTATTTATAAAGCTGGTCCCATTCCCATAGTGTTTCCTGGCCTAAAGCAAAGGCATTTTGTGGTTAGCAATTTTTCTAACTTCAGCAATTACTTTTTTTATCTAAGATCTTTGAAGTGTTGTGTCTGTGGATAAACCTTGTCTTGGGGACATAGGGTGGTTTTTCTTTCATTAATTATGTTGGGGGGATTAAAATCTTGTGGTTTCTGAAATAGCAACTCAGACTGATGAAGCTGGTGATGTACAGTGTAAAATCCAATTTCTGTTCTAGCTGCAATTCATAAGATTCTAACGAAAGGAAAGCAGCTCAGTATAGAGCTGGGAGCCTGAAATCTGCTATGAGCTCCTTTCTTCTGCAATGTTATTGAAAGTATGCCTACAAATCATACCTGCCAGATTTTTTTTCATATATTGCATTAGTTTTTCTGAAGGCTCAATGATTTGTGTTTTTTTAAATGATCATGTAGCACTTAAGAAGACTTCTGGGGTGTGAATGTTGGCCAAGATATGCATTTACTTTGTATTGTATAGCAAGGTTAGGGAACATTTAATTTTTATGGTTATGCTTTTCAGCAATATTTTATGTAGGCCTCTTCAACTGTTTTTCTTTTTAAGGTATTCCATACCAAAATAATACTTTTAATTCTGTGCGTCAGTAGAGACAGCTAATTTCTCTGATCAAAAACGGGCATTTGCTTTCTGAGACCTCACTTCAACTCATTACTTTGTGTTTAATTTAAAAGGTCCTGTCTATGTATTTTATCGAGCATGTAAGCACTGCTATAGCTTTTATTCCAGTTGTTAACTCTAGGCTTTATGTTGCTCGTTACTACAGCAGTTAAAATATATTGTTTCTTTGCATGACATGTCTTTTACCTTGCTCATGAGATGCAATTATCTGCTTAATGTAATTTTATGTGATCTGCTTTACTGTTATAGTTGGCATATGAAGGTGATGAGTAAAATAAATCTATTCCCTGCCTTCCCCACCCCATTTCTTTTATTTTATTCCTCAGGATAAGAGAGATTTCTGTGCTCCTCAAATGGCAATTTTAACTTTAGAGTTTGTTTATACAGTTGAACCAAATTAGAAAAAAATAATACGAAACCTGTTTTTGAATTCACCCCTCCCTCCCTGCTTCACATGAGTAGATAATTTACTTACTTTTCTGTCATTTTTCTCTGATTAAGAGAAGTTGTGCATTTGAGACACAGAAAGCTTCTGCAAACTTTTTTTGCTGAGTATACTTTTCTCCTTTTGAAAGACAACATATATACGTATAAAGAACTAGATGTAGTAGGGGACTTCACCGTGTGATTAACACACCACTTAGTTGTTTTTTTTTTTTTGTTTTGTTTTAAATTTATTTTATTTTTTGTTTTAGTGTTTGTACATAGATTTTCACATGAGTGCTAGGTGCCAATGCTTCTCTTTTGGTCATTTGTAGATCTAGTCCAATTCTTGCTCTCATTGCTTTAATATCCAACCAAGGCTGTTCCCAGCCTACTCTTCCCTCTTGTCAAATCCCTGTAATTTCTCACTCAGTATTCCAGGTTAGCTCATGCCTCCCACCTCCATCCCACGCTTTGTTTTAAAACAAGCACCCTCTCCATTTCCCCCCATGTTGTTATTTCCTTGTATATGTTTAACCATGCTGAACTGGAGATGATGATTAAAACCTAATGCCTCAGCTCTCTTCTTGACCTTATGCCTTCATGTGTGTCCTTTGGTATTCATCTTTGCCATGAAGTCTAGAGAAACACAATGGCAGCTCTTACATTAACACAACTGTTCACCATGCTTTTCAATATCACCTGACTATCTCCTTATGCTCCTACATATGCTAATATGTTTTCTTTTCTCTTCTTTCTTTTCAAGCAGAGGGTCTGTTTTTTGCACTGCTTGTACAGCACCTACTGCAATAATGCTGCAGCCCAGAATTAGGATTTATGGGCACTGCAATGAATACAAATAGTTTTAATAGAATATCAGGCAGACTCAGTCATGCAAGTTTGTTGTCCTCTGTTACTGGTATAATAAGAGGAACTAGCTTCTGTCTTGTGATCAAGCAATATGATATCTAAGCCCCCCCCCCTTTTTTTTTTTCCTCTACAGATAAGTTCCAAGTTAAATCTCAGCCTTGTCCTTTCAGTGCAGGCACTGAGCCCTGCGTTAAGATGAAGGTTTCCACATCCCATCTATTTTGTATTGTCAGAATTAATTTTTTTCTTCTGAAATATTTGAGATGCCTCTGCTCTGTGGTGTATGATGTTTAAAAAACATGAGTTAGTTGCTACTTTTCAGGAATTCTTTCAATTCTTTCCTGTTAAGTTCTAATGGGCCTGGAGTGAAATAGGCCACCCTTTGTACCCGGGCTTTTGGCACTGGTTTCTCTCACTTGTGTGCTTAGACTTGGTGAATTATCAGCAAATTTAATTCTTCTTTCCTCAAACCTGATTTGACCTAGGAACTCCAGATGCTGCAATATAGTGGCTTTTTTAATTGTGTGGTGGTGAGAGTTGGTGACATATGTGAGTTAATAATTTGTGATGTGAAGCATTTGAATATTAACATATTCCTAGTTTTCAATGTGATTGTGTAGTAGAAACAGGTTTAATAAAAGCCAGGAGCTCACTGCTGGGTGCTTTCCTAAAGAGCTAAGGAAAATGGGGGCTTCATGCTCTATTGGATTGAGTGTAGGTCTAGGAGACAGGTACATCAGTTCTGCTGTTGCTGGCCTTAGCCCTGGTACTGTACAGAGGTCAAGTCTTTCTGTACCTCCCTCATTCATGGAAATAGCTCTTTACAAATGGAGTGGGGTTATAGATGGGTTCAAGAAGGTTGCAGGCACGTCTCTACTTGTGTTTTGGCAACCTGTGATGCTTTGGAGGGCTCCCATATTCCCACCTACCTGATCTGATTGCATGAGCATCTTGTGCTACTCTTAAGAACAACCTATTTGAGGGACTGTGGTCAGCCTTATCTGCACTGATTCACTGCCTAAAAATGTGGTGCCTCCCTAGATGGGAAAGTGGTTATCACAGCTCCACCTTTTTGTGCTGTGAACTGTTAGAAACTGCTTTCACAACTGATTTACAGATGCCTGCATTACAGTTATTTCAAGTGTTTTCATTGATGCAAGAAATTTTTGGCATACTTCTTGGGGTATATTGTATCTGCCAAAAATTTCAAGAAGCACTATAATTAAATATATTATTCAACTTGAAATACACTTACTACACTTACTAGGTGTTACTGTCCATTGTTCCCAAAAAAGAAATTACAGCATATGTTTGTGGGCAGGTGATATTGGGGTCAAGGTGACCTGGCTCTGTTGAAAGGACCTTCTGTTTGCTCATCAGTCCTGTCTTAGTCTATGCACATATGCAGTATGGAAGGCAGGAGCAGATAGTCTGTATTGGGAGGGAATGATGAAGAAAAATACTAGAGATCATAATGAAGAATCTTGATACTTGAGTTCTCTCTTGATTGAATCCTGATTGTGATAAGCTGAAGGATCATGTGTACATACAGTTGTGAGCTTCTCACAGGAGTAATAGGCTTGTATATTAATTTCCTGTTGAAAGAGATACACTACAATAAACAGTGCTGTTTTAATAGTGTTCTCTAGATCAGTCCTCAATAGATTTGGCTAAACAATGTGCAGGTAATATATTCTCTTTCATACATCTTAGCTATAACAAAGCCCCGGACCTGGGAGCACTCTCTGGTAAGATAATTCTCCAGATCCTCTCTTTGTCTTAAACCCTTCTAGAAAAGTCAGCTTTTTTAGGGCTTTCTTAAAGAAAAGGTTCTTTTAAAAAGTACTTACTGTGTTATCAGTTTTTGAAGGGGGAAATAACTGAGGTTATGTGCCTGACGTCTAAAGGAAGAGGAAGCATCGGACTAAAACTGAGTTGGTTTGGATTCACATCTCAGCTCTGTTGAGTGTTTCCTGATACTAATCATTTAAATCTTGGTTCTTTGTTTCTGAAAATCATAGATGCTATTTCCTGCCCATTGTGTAGTTTATGTTTGGACTGAATACCTTTGTAGGGAAAGATTGGCTCTGCTTTTTTTGTCTGTGATATTTAATATAGGACGCAGTGAGGGCCTGACCTCTTTTGTGACATTTATGTACAAAGTGATACAAATGATGACTAACACAGTGGAAAAGTTTAAAATATTCATGCTGTATTGATGAGACGCTGGTGTGTCAACACACTACACTATTTTCCTGAGCCCTGCTTGCTGAAAGTGGGTAAAATGAACCTTCTCTAGGCATGAAGACAGTAGCAAAACTTAATTTTTGCATTGGTTCTTGAACCGTTCCTTGTCCAGTAAAAAAACCCCTGGATTGCTTGTCTGAAAACAGAGACCAGCTAGATGGCAGAACTGAATCTGTTAGTCCAAAATCACCTTTTTTTTTCTGTGTAACACAGGTCTGTCCACTCCTACCTGTAGACTCCCTCCTCATGTGGTCATGCAGCTGTGGATATGTGGAACAGTGCCAGCCTGTGCTTGGTGGTGCACCCAAAGGTTACAGCTAGCTGGTGGATCAGAATGTCTGCTTGCCTGCAGTGCCTGAGGTGGGGAGTCAGTAACAGAGTCTGTAGAGCAGCACTGGCAGTGCAGGAGGTGATGGGTTACTGGCAGAATGAGGTGGGAGAAGTGCTGGCCTGTGCCACCTTCAGTGTCAAAGAGCCAACAAGCCAGAGGCCTCTTTTCAAGCTGTCAGAGGTGGCTCCAACTTGTGAGCTGGAGGAGTGTAAAGCTCCATGTGGGTCATGCTTGTTTTTAGGCTTTTGGAATCAAGCAGAAGGAAGTGGGGCTAGTTTTGATAGAGGGGATGTTTAATGACAGAACACGGATAGAACTGGGTAGGATAGGAGTTTTGTTCTCCAGTGGTGAAGGTGGTTTAATGGGCTAAATGTATTTAGAATAGTTTTGCCTCCTGGGAGAATATCAAACTGCCTTATTGTTTCTTCCTTCAAAGTGGGCACGCTTAATTCCATGTGTCTTCTCTCATATACTACTCTATGAAAGGGAAAGCTTTTCACTTTTGAAGCTCATGATGAACTAGAATGCACATCAGAATATGTTGGTGCAGATGTAAAAGTTTATGATTTGCTGGCTTCTGTAGAGAACATTTGAAGCCATGTGGTAATGGGGTTAAATTTTCTGGTTCCATCTTGAGGGCTCTTAAAGGCAGTATACAGAACTCTGGGGCTTAGCAGACAACAGCCCTATGATGTTGTCAGTGCAATAGGTTTTGCCTTGTGGTTGTAATACTTTTTTCCCTCTCATCCTGTTGATATATCTTTCTTTCTGATATTTGCTATGCAGCTGGTGTAGTGATGCTGCCCAAACATAATTTCTAAAATGCTTTGGGATGAACCATATTGCAGTATTAACATAAGATATATTTATTACTATTTTTTTTTATGCATAGGTGTTCCTAAAAGTATTTTTGCTAACATAGGTGTCCAGAATCATGGCAGCAAGTTTTCCCCCAAAACTTTCCCTTTTTTGCTGAGATATTGTGCTGTGAATCAGAATTACAAGAGTTGTGTACATTTTTCTGTGACATAGAGGGAACAACGTGGAGTTCATGAAATAAAGTGATCCATCTGAAGATGTCTTACCATTTTTTGTCTTTTGATGACATTCAGTCCTCATTGCACATATTACAAGAGAGCCAGTGAACTTCTCCTTGCAGTTTTCCTGGATTTGGGTAGTTGAAGCTCCCTGCAAACAAACGTGTCCTTTTCTTTAAAGCAACATTGGTTTATGGCCCCATTTCTGCTGCTATTCCTGTCACTGCCCCATCTGTATTCCTTTCTAGCTGCCTGGTTTTTATGTCATTGTTTCAGTGCAGACTGAAGAGAAGTGGGCTGAGGAACAGTGAGGTTTGAGGGCATTGGAGCAGGTTTCTCTGTTTCAGAACCTGGCGGTGATTGTAAGACTGATCACCAAAAGGCTGATTGTAACAATTGAGCAAGTTATATGAGTGAACTAATATTTCTTATGAAGTATGCTTTGTCCTTAAGAATGCATGGTTAGCTGGTGGTGGTAATACTGCAAGGAGGCATCAAATGAGGACATAAGTTTCCTCTTTTTTGTGGAAGTGAGCCTTTTGTGTCACAGGGAGGGTAGAAAGCAAGGTCCCCGCTTGATTATTACAAAATATCTAGAGCTGAAATATCTTGGCTTATCAAAACTGTTTGATTTAAAAAAAAAAAATTAAGTATTTTTTTCTAAATCTGTTCTGAGTATCATCTGTCTTGTCAATAATTGCAGCTGGGGACTTGTGGGCATGGCCAGACCTCTCTGCATTGGTGGATCAAAGTAGATCCATGATGGCTTGTGATATCCTTAAGTTCAGATTTGTTGTATTTTCACCCACCTGGAACTATGGTGATTTGTCTGAAATTTCCCTGTTGTTGAAGACTCTTCCAGTGGTGAATATGGAAAATTTATACAAGCTGCTGACATGCAGTGTCATACTTAGATGTCTGCAAGTCCAGGGAGTGGTGCAGAACACATTTGGGCACAGGCAAATTAAAGGCTTTGCCGATTGGTGTTTAAAACCCAATGTCATCCACTTTTTTAGAAGCTAGGCTCTTGCCCTTAAGAAATGTATACATATGCTTAATGGGAGGCTTTATCTCTAAAATCCATTTGTGCTAATGATCTACTGAGCTAAAAAAAACATTAGTATAGCTTGGCTTCTTCATTTTATCTCCTGAAGTTAGTTTTCTATCTCTAGTTTCTTTCTAGTTAGTTATCTCCTGAAGTTACTCTTTCTTAAGAGTAATGTTGTGTTAATTGACTGGCATGTGGAATAAGTTCCTTAATGGTATGCTGGTCCTTAAAAGTAGCCACATCCCAGGTTACAGAATGATTACCTCGATTGTTTCCTGTCTTCTTATGTGGTGACAAGATGACAAGTAGGAGGAATAGCAGTAATGAGGACATGAATTCCCCCTTCAAGAGCTGGTTATCCTCATCGGTTAAACACTGATGTCTTTCACAGAGATTATTTGCAATTGTTTAAAAATTGAAGGCAACATATGATTGTGTTGAGTTTAGTGTAATGACTCACTGTATAGATTATGAGGAATTTATAAAACTTTGTCTCTGGCTCCTGAGATTTTGGGCAACAGCATGTGCTGGTGTTGGGTTAGCCGGTCTTGAAATGATCCAAGAATGATGTAGTGCTCTTTGCATAAGGTGCTTAAGGAAGAGGAGAATAATATTAGACCAATTACATGGTTATTTCTGTATTTAAATGCTTCTTTTACAGTCCAGTTGGTACAATCTGTACACCTAGGGGGATTAATTCATTCCAAATTTGATGCTCTAGCCACTAAATCATCATCTCCAGCTGGCACTGAAATGAAGTGATTTGCATCATCTACATCAGCAGGGAAGTGTCACCTTTGTTAAAAAAAGAACCACCGACACACAGACTTAATTATCTATTCAGAGTGCCAGCTAGCAGCTCAAGTGAAGTGACTTTTTTCTAAGACTGAACAAGATATTTAAAGAGGCATGGTCAAAACCATGCTTCTCTGAACAACCAGCAGTAACTTCCAAAGATACCTATAACTGATATTTTAAAAGCCTTGTTTCTGTGCTTTATATTGTGTATTTGTTACATAATTGACTTCACTGCTTTTCTTTCTAGTTTTTTCCTATCTGTAATGTGGTTCAGAAAATTAGCCTTTTAGTAAAGGAACAAATTGTTGTTTCACAGCTACAGATGTTGTCTGGTAGATTGAGACTTTTGGTTTGTTTGATTAATGCTTTGTGATAAATCTACTCTCCTTTTGCAGAAATGCTGAGTGGTTTAGATCGTAAAAGCTGTCATTATTTCAAATACTTTTCCTTCTTGTCAGTCAAACCCCTTATTTGAAATTCTGTATCAAACCCTTTTAAGATGTGGTTAGGTCAAATAGCACTGGAAAACGCATCTAATAACATGCTGTTGAGTAGCTTCTTTTAACTATTTAGCCCATATCATCAGGAGTAAGTGTGGTTGTGGTTTAGATTCACAGAAAAGGCTGTTATTGTAGTTGAGGATGTTTAAAGTCTCTGTGTTGGAGGGTCAGAAACACAGAAATGTGCTCAGCCCCCTTGCTCTTGCTGCTGCTGGGGCTGTCCCTGACCCCAGCCTGGCCTCAGGACCTGACCCCAGCCCATCCTGGCATGGAGATGCTGTTAACATTCATCACTCTTCCCTTCATTCATGTTCTGGTAGCACTTGTGGGCCTTTTTGTGTACTTGTGTACCCCTTTTTTGAAAGGAGTAGGGGGACTAGTAGGGGGGGCATCTGTACATGTCCAGCTGTAGGTTGAAGTCCAACAGAAGAAATCTTTTTTGCTGGGTGTTTAGCTTATTTCCTCCTCAGCAGAAATTTCCACATTTCCTCCTGTTCACAGGCGTTAAGTGAGATGTGCCAGTGCTTGGTGTGTGGGGTGATGTCCTGGAGCCCTTTGCTGCCGCCCAGCCCCACCGCTGCTGCCCGGGCTCCCTTTGTGCTTAACGGGAGCTGCTGCTCCTCTTCGCCTGCTGCATCCCAGGTGGTGCTGGAGGAAGAGGAGAGGCTGCCGGTTTATTCAGGCAGTGATGCTAGGATTGTGGGCGGGAACAACTCCTTTTTTTTATTTTTTTATTTTTTTTTCTCTCTCCCCTCCTTTTTTTTTTTTTTTTTCTTTTCCCCTCTTCCCTTTCTCCTCTCCTTGTCCTCCCTCTTCCCCACCTCGACTTTGCTGTCTCTGCACTGCAGATCCCCGCTATCCGGGAGAGCCTCCTCCTCCTCCGCCGCGCAGCCCGCCCTGCCATGCCCCTCACCCCGCTGCCCTAGGGCGAGCGTTCGGGTCCGGCTGGCGGGGAGTGCCCGGCGGGCCGGGGCTGCCATGAGGCAGGACAGGCTGACGGGCTCGCTGCGGCGCGGGGGGCGATGCCTGAAGCGGCAGAGCTCGGGCGGCGGGGTGGGCACCATCCTCAGCAACGTCCTCAAGAAACGCAGCTGCATCTCCCGGACGGCGCCGCGCCTGCTCTGCACCTTGGAGCCAGGTAACTCGCTCCCCCGTAACTCGCTCCCCCGTACCCGCTCCCCCCCGTCCGGTCGGCAGCTGCACTCCCGTAAGCGGCTTAGCGGGAAAGGGAAGGGGGAGCGGCCCCGGCGCCTGCCCGCGGAGGCGGCTCGGCTCGGAGGACGCGGCCGGTGGGCGATGGGGGCCGCGGGTAGGCGAAGCGGGGGGCGGCGAGGGTAGCGCCCCGGAGGCAGCGGCCGCCGGCCCCGGCCCGAGGCAGATGGCCACATCTCGGCGGCCGCGGCGAGGTCAGCCTCGGTGGGACCCGGCCTGCGTGAGGCGCCGCAGCCGCGGCCTGAAGCGCGGAGAGCGGCGGCCGAGGCTGCGAGGGTCCCGCCCGGTGTCGGGGCGGGGAACGGGGCCTGCGCGGCCGCCCCGGGCTGCGGAGCGGGTGGAGGCAGGTGCGAGGCAGCCCCGGAGACGGGACCGGGCCCACCGCAAGCGTTGGGCCGGAGGCGTCCGCGGGCCCTGCGGGAGAGGCAGAGCCGCTGCCTCTCTGCCCGGGAGGCTCCTTCTGCTCCCGGATCGCGGCTCTGCGCTTCAGCTCTCCCGTCGCCTTTCCGCGCTCCTCCCGCCCGGCGTCGCCGCCTCGCAGCGGTTTTGTGCCGCCTGGCTGTGCCCCATCCCTGCCCTCTCCCTCCCCTTTGCCCGTCGCCGCTTCCCGCCAGCCTCTCTCGGTCTCCACCGCCGGGGCCGTGCGATCCCCCCTCCGCTTCCCCAGACCTTTCCCCCTGAACCTGCTAACACTACGCTTGCCGGAGACCCCTCCTCCCACCCAGCCTTTGTCTGCCGAAGGGTGTTGTCTGAATTCCCAACTGTGCCTTTCCTAAGTGGGAAGGCATCAGCTCTGTGGCTTTTTTTTTTTGCTTTTTTTTCCCGAATCGTGCTTCAGTACCAAAATCTTTTAAGGACCAGATGGTCAGGCAACAACGCGTGTTAGCTCCAGGGAATTGGGCTCTCAGCAGAAGCACTGATGGGTGATCTTTACTGAATGCAAGATTCTAGCTCTCTGCCGTCAAATTTTTGGATCATCTGGTGTTTTTGTGAAGTACTGGAAATTTAAATTCAATTTGCAATGTTAGAGCTGTCACTTGTAGCTAAAATGCTGTTGATTTGTTTGCCTAATCCTAGAGATCTGCAAAACGTGTCAGTCCAAGGTCTACTGAAATGTTGAGCAACACATAGAAATACGTAAAATTCAGTTTGTTATTGTACTAGCTGTGTGTGTGTGTCAGGCACACAGTGCTGACTGCCTCTAGCTTTGAGATGAATTTCAGATGCTTATGACTGGAAAGGTCTCAGATATGTTCTGATATAGGCTTATGGGGTGGCTGTTATCAATGAGATTTCCTGACTCATAATTCTCACAAAACCCTGCAGTAGTCTTCTAATATCTCAGGTAATGATGTTATCTGGATAATGATGTTCTTTTACTTACATTCCCACAAAGATCAGGGGAGGTGATTTGAGTTGTAACCACGAATCCCATAGTCTTAAAGCTAGGAAATCCCACTGGGTTGGGGTTTCCATATTGTTTCCATATTGTAAGTAAACACAATAATACCAGTCAGGATGCATGCTTTTGTAGAGCAAAGGAGACAGGACACCTAATGAGCCTTAAAAAAAATAATCATAGAATCCTCTAAGCTGAATGAAGTTTCCTTCAGATTTTCTTGATGTCTGTATCAGCTGTCTGTTTATATTGGGAAGTTTCTCTAGACTGCAGATTTTAGATGTGCTTTGATACATCCCAGTGAGCTCTTGACTCCTGACAAAAGCGATTTCATGCAGTTACTCAAAATGCTCCTTTTATTTCTCATTTTCCAGAGGAAAACATTTACAGATAAATTACCAGGCAAGGCTAAGGATCTTCCTGAAACAACAAGCAATAATAAGGTTTATGTTGCCACTTTTCCCCCCAAGTTTAGGCTCCCTCTGCACACAAAGCTGCTTTAAGCCTTTTTCCTCCTTTGTTATGATAAAATATTTATTGCCTTTCCACGGGAGAGGTTTCCACAGCTGCTTTTAAGTACAGTCAGGAACCTAATCATGTGCTTTTCTAAGTTTGAAGCTGTGGTTATATAGCTCTCATGCATACACCAGCACAGATTGTCCTCCTACATTTTTTTTGGTTTATAATTTCTGAAAAATTCTCAGGATTGGCCTCATCCTTTTGTTTAATGTTTGTCAGGATTTGATTCCATCAGCCAGGTACTTGGCTGACAACAACATTTTTCTCCCTTCTTGTGGCTCATTAGGTGGTTCTGTGCTACATTTTGGTGAGGCAGTGGGAGACTTTGAGAATCCTAGGGCTATAATCTCCCTCTTACAGCCTTCTGTTGTCAGGACTCATTGCGTATTTTATGTGGAAAAGCTCATGGGTCTGGGTTTTGTGGATTTTTATCTTCTTCTTTTTAAAATAGCTTTCTTACTGTATCTTCTGATGACTTGGTTGCAAAGGCATTGAACAGACCTTATTTTGGCCTTCCCCTACCCTTCAGAAATTGACTTACCTAACACAGGTATTTTTGTGTGTGCTTATATTTGTGGAGCTAATAATTCATATGTGTTCCCAACACATTCCTGCTTACATAAGTTAATACATTTTTTAGGTATGAAGCATCAGTTGAAAGTGTATGAAAAGGAGGTGATACTTAATATGTCAGGTGACACTGTAGCCTGTCTGGCTTGATGTAAAAGGGCTGAGTTGTAGTGGCAGCTCTGACAGACACCAAGAGTAAGGACTATTGCTGTGTACATGATACATTTCTGCTAGGCTGTCCATGCAGAGGAGCTGTGAAGAAAAGTTGCCCTAAGGCCCCAAGAGGTCTTTTCTCTAAAGAGCATGTGCTTATATAATGGAGAGGAATGTGATCCAAACATGAAAATTTGACAAAAAATGGGAAAATCCAGTGAAGATGGGTGCAGAAGTTCCATGGTGGGATTGGATGGGTGTGGAGTACTGAGGGGTGGGGAGAAAACCAGGAGCAGCTGTGCTTAACAAGGTGGTGCTTGTACCAGAAATAAGTAACAGGCAATGAAGTGCTGCTTCCCAGCTTGCTGTTTGCCTTCCTGATGAGGTCCCAAGTAGCTCCTGGGTGTGTATAACCTTCCTTTCTCTGTCTGTACTGCAACACAAAATGCAGCTTTTTACTTGCTGTATTCTTGTTGAACAAGGTTGTCATTTGTTGGTTTTAGGAATTATTATCCCAAGATTATTTAAAAGGGACAGGAATGATGAACCATCCCTCTGTGATCTGTGGCTCCTCCCCTGTCACAAAATCATTACATAATTTTATTTTGGAATATTAAAAACTGGGAACAAAGAAGGGGGCACAGACTTCATGTCTTCTATTAGAGGGTACACTACAGTACATGGCCTGACCTTGCCATGCTAAAGAGAATGCACCATGTTGTGTGACATTGCCACATTTCTTCTCATTTCTAGTAATTTTCACACCTGTCAAAATTGTTTGCTATGATTTAATAAATCCTCTGGTAGGCAGAGATTCGAGGGTCTCACTTCAGTGTCATTTAATAAAGACAGACAGCAATCTGGGCCCCTGTGTTAGTGCCATGGTCATGATGTTAATGGAAATAATATTTCACTGTATTCAGAGGTTATGTCTTGCTGTGCTTGATCTTTTGCAGATGTGGCTGACTCTTCTTGCATCTTTCTCTTGAAATTTATTAGAGCAAAGTTGTTACTGGGATCTCTAAGTCTTAGAAAACTGTGAAGTTATTTAGTATTTGGCTGCTGAGTTGGAAATGAATACGTGATTATTTTGGAAAGCTATTGCTTCTTTGCTACAAGGCAGTGTTAGATAACATGTCAACATCTGTTACCTTAACAAAAGGCATTCTTGGTTGTAGTATCTTTTTGTATCTATTAGGGTTTTCCAGTACTTACCTCTAGATTGCTTGGGAATGAGACTCCCTTTTTTGCATTTACAGCAAATGTGGTACAATTTCATCTTAGTAGGTTACTGGCAGTGTTACATTGCTTTGAATTATTATGAAGAGATTTACCTATTAGGAGTCCCTGCTGAGTGCCATGGAATTATGGGGAAGAATACTAATAAACAGCTGCTTCCAGGAATAACTGTTAATCCTTTAATGTTTTTTTTCCAGGCATTTCTATTATGGTTTGAATCTTCTCTTTTTCTAGCCAGATCTGACAAGCAGGGATTGACACTTTCAAATCTGAAGCAGGGAAATGAAAGCACCAACCCCCATGTCTCAATGATGCAATTATAAAATGCTAGAGTTCTAAACATGAGGTTTTAAACAATACTGGCATTTGTGTGAATTTTCTTTCTTTCTCTTTCCTCTCACCCTACCAAAGCAGTGGGGTAGGGGGGGAAGAAAAAACCTTGAAGGAGGAAGCTTTTTCTCTAAATATACATTTATCAAGCAGTAAGGTTTTAAAATTACTTATCTCCACTTCAGAATGCAAATGCCAAAAGGGATTTTGCATCCCATAATTAGCAAATGCCACTGCAGTTTGGGTTTCTGTCATATGCACAGGCTTAGTCTTTCAAAACGCTGAGTATTACTGGTGAGTTGATAAGTGTAGATTTTATAGACTTAAAACCTTGCAGGATTGATTTTTGATTTTTTTTTTTTTTTTAAATATATATACACATAGCTATTAAAGTAGGTATTAATGGAATCATAGAATGGTTTTGCTTGGAAGGGACCTTGAAGATCATCGTTCAGCTTGATATTCTAGAAAGACAGGAAGCTATGCATAATAAATTTAAATATGGAGCAATAATTTCTAGTAGATTATGGAGGAAAAAAATAATTATGGTTTTTATCCTTTCTTCTGGAAGAAGAGAGGGGGAGAGAGGGAGAGGAGGTGGTGTTCAGCACCCGAGTCCTGGACAGCGGCTGCTGAAGGTCCAGGGAGCTGAGCACCGAAACTGGGGGAAATCAGGAAAAGTACAAGTGATGCTGTTCTACCCCTTCTGTCAGACCCCAGTGCCACAGTCAGGATCCAGTGTAGGCCAAATATGAGTTCCTACTTTCTTATGCAATATTGTATTTTACAGACTTACTTGTGGGCATGGTTTATAAGAATTAGGATAAGTTGCTCGTACAGGCAAAATAAAATCTAAGCTTAAATAAGGATTCTGACCAAATGTACTTTATATTGTGAGGCATTGTAGAAAAAATTAATGATTTTAGTATAATTTTAGTACCTCCAAATGAGTTTTGAGTACTGTAGTGTCAAGAAGTTGGGGTAGGTGGAAAGAAACTGTCTCTGTAGATATTTTTCTGTGGTTGCATATGAGAGTTTGCAGTGTAATACTGTAGTCTGTAAAATTGCTAAGTTTGTGATTTTACAGTGAAATTAGTTGTGCCAAACTGCATCATTAAAGAGGGTATTACTGTATTTGAAAAACATTTTGTCCTTGTACTTTTGAACGTGTGCTTTGAATTCGTTGTGAAGAAAGTAATTAATAGAAAGAGGTTGAAATGCAGCTGTTGAAATATGTAACTGAAATCTTATGTTCTTATTTAAATTGTGGGTTGCTTGCTGTATTTTTTTTTCCTTCTAAGCTAAATTAATTAATGACTTTTTTTTTTTTCTTTTTGTTTCTAGGGGTTGATACAAAATTGAAGTTCACTCTTGAACCCTCTTTAGGTCAAAATGGTTTTCAGCAGGTAATTTGATTAATTTTTCTCTTGAGTTTAGAAAGAAGTGGGCTCCCTTCAATCAAGGTACTTGCTCTAATTCAGAAGTGCATCTGACATCATGATGTCAGCATCTTATTTGCAATTGCACCAAGAGCTCTCCCATTAGTGTTTGGAAAATGTAATAGGCTTTCATTGTTTCCTCAGCTATTTCATAAGTCTTTGTGTCCTGGAATATTCCATAGTTGTTATATTAGTAAGTAATTCGTATATATTTTCCCAGTGAGTGGCCTAAACAGTTAAACTCTGATATGTAAAATGAAATGAATGTGCTTGTCTGCAGTGCTGTTGCATAACTAATGTTGGACTTTATTGTTTTATTATTAGTTTATTGTTAAACTAATGTTGGATTTTATGCATTTTTGGATGCTATTCCTTGTAGTGGCATGATGCGCTCAAAGCAGTGGCCAGGTTGCCGACAGGAATACCCAAAGAATGGCGCAGGAAGGTAGGTGGATCCGAGTGCTCTGTGGGACATAGTGCCTGTGGTTCCTCAGGAGAGAGAGGTGAATGACATCAGTGGTTTTTTTTTAACAAATATTTGGAGTTTTTAAGATAAAGTTGTCATGCGGATTTTTCTTACTTTACATTCTTCGGTGCTAACCTCTCAGGGCAGCTGGAGAGACCAAAGAGACAGGTGAAAATGATGTTTTCAATAGTTGAGCTCTTTCTGCCTGAGGCTTAGGTAACTTATTTTGGTGCAGATGTTATTGCTTCGTTCTGTCAGTCTCAAGGAATTGCACTGGTGAAGCTGTCTCCCACCTGAAGATGAAATGAAAGGAGAGCACATCTCCAGTGTAAACTGTTATGCTATGAAGGTGAAGTTGATAGATGCTGCTGCTGACAAGAATGCTCATGGAAACGTTTGATGGGGGAAAGGCAGATTGCCTAAATTAGGAAAGTTCAGAATCAGTAATGTGGAATGGTAGAGTGCAACATTAATGGGAAATTGCACAGACTTAGTGTTGTAGGAGAGGGTCCAGTGGGATTTTGCTGTACTTCATTGCTTTCTTCAACAATGTTTGAAGCTTAAAAAAATAAAAACGGTGTCTATTAATTTTTTCTATAAAACTGATTCAGATGATCTCAGATTTAAAAATGCAATTTTTAAAAAAAAAAGCATTTTTAAAGCTTTATAAATATATAAAAGAAGAAATATTTTTGATGCATCACATTAATTTCCTTTTCCTGTTTTCTTTTTGCTATCTTTCCAAACTGAACTGTTCCTCTTTACAAAGGAAAACTGAAAGGACATTGAAGACCTATAGTGGCATCACTTTCCTCACACCACTGTGATTTTACTTTTAATCTATAACTCCAGTGAATCAACATATCCATCTAGCAGCCTTTTTTCTTTCCTGAGACATTTTTTACCCACACCCCAATAAATCTCTCAGACACTTTTCTGTACTGGAGTGGCAGAGGTCATAGATTGACAGAATGGTTGATGTTGGAAGGCACCTCTGGAGGTCATCTGGTCCAACCCCATGCCCAAGCAGGGCCATCTACAGCTGGTTGCCAGGGACTCTGTACAGATGGCTTTTGAGTATCTCCAAAGAAGGAGACTCCATAACCTCTCCAGGCAATCTGTGTCAGCTCTCCATCACCTTCACAGTAAAAAAGTGTTTCCTGATGTTTGGACAGAACCTCCTGTGTCTCAGTTTGTGCCTGTTGTCTCTGGTCCTGTCACTGGGCCTCACTGAGAAGAGCCTGGCTCCTTCCTCTTTGTATCTTCCCTTCAGGTATTTATATAAAATAAGATCTCCCATGAGCCTTCTTCTCCAGGCTGAACAATCCCAACCCTCTCAGCCTTTTCTCATGTGTGTGAGTCCCTTAATCCTCTTAGTGGCTCCTAGCTGTGTTCTCTTCAGTAGCTCTGTATCTCTCTCATACTGAGGAGCCCAGGACTGGACCCATCACTCTGGGTGTGTCTCACCAGGGCTGAGCAGAGGGCAAGGATCACCTCCTTCAGCCTGCTGGCAGTGCTCTGGGCTGCTGGTCATCTTTGCCATAAGAGCACATTGCTGCCTCATGGTCAACTTGGTCTCCACCAGGACCCTCAGTTCCTCCTTTGCAAAGCTGTTTATCAACTTCATGGTCCCCAACAGACACTGGTGCCTGGAGTTGTTCCTCTTCACATGCAGGGCTTTACACTTCTCCTTGTTGAAATTTATGATGTTCTTGTCAGCCCACTTCTCCTCTCAAGGTGTCAGCCTCTCAAGGTGCCCTTAGGCTCCTTAGTCCTAGTTTTGTGTCATCAGCAGACTTGCTGAGGTTATGCTTTACCACATCATCCAACTCAGATCCTCTTTTCCTTCTCACTCTGCCCATCTCTGTGTTTGCTCACGTGACCATGTGATGCTGACCAAAGAAAAGGAGTTTTTTTCACTGCCATTCCCATGCTTCCCAAGAATTTTGAGATAGATTTTAATATTTTTAAGATATTAATAATTTTGAGTCCAAAATAAAGGAAGCATTTTGTGTTGGGAGCATGCTGATTGCCTCCTTTGCTGGCAGCAGAAGCAGCAGGGTGACATCTGCATTATCACTGTGGCATGTGACATTTGTTTTCTGCTGGCAGAGAGAAAGAATCCAGTCAACCAGCATCAGTTGGATGTCAGCAGTGCTAAAGGCTGCTGTGAGGCAGAACAGTGGCATTCCTCTGCATGGGTGGCTTTGCAAAAGTGTGGGAAGGGACATTTAAATGAGAAAATATGAGATTATGTGAGCTGTCTATAAATTCCTTCATCATGCCACTATCTGTGTGCTTAAATCTGTGGGAGGTGTCAGAATCACTTCTCACTTGAGTGAGTTAATGACTGATATAAAACTTGGCCAATTTGATTTTAGGATTTCTTTCAGTTTCCTGAAGGGAAAGATCCTTTATTGTTACCTATTGGCATTGTAGGCTCCATCATGTGTCCTTCATGGTTCAGCAACTTTTCAGAGGTATAGAAAGGGTCTGGCTTTTGTCTTGGATACACATGCATAAATTTGTTCTGGTAATTATTGGGCTTTTATCAAAACATTTGTTTTCAGAATTTCTTGTAATATCAACAGTCTAAGAAGCCCTCTTGTAAGAGTAAGTTGCTCTTATATATGTGATGCTTTCAGATCAGTCCCAAATGATTGATATTAGATGATATTTGTTCTGCAAAGTTGATCAGAAGGGACCTATAGCCCCACTAGGTTTCTTCTCTGGGGTGTCCAGGAGATGGATCCATGCAGGATATGAGGAAAGCCTGTGACAGTGTTACCTCTTTATAAAACCTCTTGCTGGTTATGAGGCTGGAAGGGCTGAGCTGAGAAGCAGGACCTTGCAGGAGAGTGTGCTTCCATCTTGGAGAGCCCCTGTGGATTCAGTTTCTAACAACTTTGTAAGCAGTTCACAGATCTGGACACTTGATGGACACAGTTTCCTTCCTTTCTGTTTTTGGAAACAAGGGAACAACATTAATTGTGCCAAAATTGTTTTAGATATAGTTCTGTGTATTTCAAGTCTAACAGCAGATCTCCTATGGGTAAAGGTGACAAGGTTCAGCTGGTAACATATATGAGAACTATAAGTATTTTATGTGAGAAATAATAAATTTTTCTGACTTGCTTTGTCTGTTTCTAGGTTTGGCTGACCCTAGCTGATCAGTACTTACACAGTATAGCCATTGATTGGGATAAAACTATGAGATTCACATTCAATGAAAGAAGTAATCCTGATGATGACTCTATGGGCATCCAGATAGTAAAGGTAACCAGTTAATTTATTTTATTTTGACTTTTTTAATGACAAGTGAAGTTGGGTTTTTTGGGGTTGGTTTTTTTTGGTTTTTTTGTTTGGTTGGTTGGTTTTGGTTTTTTCTTAGGTGGGTGGAATTTGGATTTATTTTGGTCTCTGCAATGGCTTTGGCAAAATTTACACCTTAATTTCCTTTCCCCACCAAAATTATTTATTTGGCTTCTTTGGTCCTTCTGCACTGGTCTGGTTAGTGCTAGGTGGGAAAAAATTGCTATTACTCACTTCTTCTGTTGTCCCTTCATTCTACTTTTTTACTTTAAAAGAAATACAAGAGTTTTATAGAGACAAAGGAACATAGCTTTTTTTTTCCCCCTCTTCTATATAAACAAACTCAAATATTTGCTGGAATTAAAAATAATGTTTTATAATATAGCAATTGAGCATTTTTCAGTTATTTCACAGTTGTGAAACACCTCTGTCTATGCATATGTCTCAGCTGGTTAATGTTTAATATTTAGAGCAGCTGGCAGTTTTGGGGAAGAGCCTGACAGATGTGTATTGCTGTGGTGGCTTAAATATTGTTCTGCCTATTTAGGGGATACTACTTTATGTGGAGAGATTGTCTTCTACAGCCACCTTAATTAGAGTACACAGAGCAAATAATTTGTGTTCCAAATTATTACAGTTGTTGTCTGTGCGTGGTCATTTAAGCTTATAGATACTACTTATGAAATATTAAACACTGTAGTACATGTTCTGCCTTTGGCTTATAAAACACTTAAATCTCAAGAACACTTTCTGTTTTCTTATGTTTTCATTACTTAGTTGCCTAGTAGCTCGTTTATACTTTGTTAGAAACAGTTGCTCTTTTTTGTTTGATTAAGCAGCTGCTTGGTCTTGCCTCTTTGAAACCTAGATTTCTGTTAATATTTTCTGTGACAACTTCATATGAACATCTTTTAGGCTATATGCTTACTTAAGAGCTTGCTGAACCTATATCTCTTCAGTAAGCTAGATGTTTACAGCTTGAAAAAAAGAAACATAAACTTTGGGAGTATATATTGGGGAGGGTAGAGGTGAAAGGAAAACTGGGACAGGTAGGAGAACTAAAGGGTAAGGAAAATGCACAGCTTTTCTCTCTGCTCTTGTGCTTTTCTTTTTTTTTTTAAAGGACCTTCACCGAACTGGTTGCAGTTCTTACTGTGGCCAGGAGGCAGAGCAAGATCGAGTGGTACTAAAACGAGTTTTGCTGGCTTATGCTAGGTGGAATAAATCTGTTGGCTATTGTCAAGGATTTAACATACTAGCAGCACTTATTCTGGAAGTAATGGAGGGCAATGAAGGGGATGCCTTGAAAGTGAGTAAAGTATTTTTTTTTTCAGTGTTGAAGGTTGCTTCTAGTTAGTGAAGCTCAGAATAAACAAGTGCATGAGTTTTGTAGACAGCCTGAAAGAGCAGGACTCAAAGGAGTCACTGTATATCTGCTGAGTGTTTGTTATTCTTTATGAGCTAAAATGAACAGTTTGAATGTTATCGCTGTTAAAATAGTTTTCAAACAAATGAATGAGAATTTGGCCATAATAATAAATTAGAACATGGCTGCTGGCTTTAGAATATTTTCGCCCATAATCCCAAATCTGCCTCCAAACTCCATAATTAGCTGAAAACTTTAGATTCCATTTTGAGCCTCTTGTGTGGCAGTAGCATGTAAGGCTGTTATTAAATGCTGCATTTTAAAGCAAATTCTAGGAAAATACAAAATAAATATTTTTAATATAAATATATCACTTTGAAGCTACTTTCTGGGCTATGTTAGTCGTGCAGTATTTTATTCTTTAGGCCTTTTCTAATCATAAGCAACCTTCATGAAATTTATTGCATGCCAGAAAATGGAAATACAGTTTCATACAGGACATGTTTAAGGTTTGGCAATATCATGTGCAAATCTCCTTAAGTAATCTTGCTCATATGTGTGAGTTGGAGTCAAGCTAGTAGATGACTGTGACTCTTGAGATACTGAGCTGCTTGGTTTTACCTTAGACAATGATTTAATTATGGTAAATACTTAAATTCACTCAGAGCTCCTAAAATGTAAAGCTTTCATTATCAGAGTCCAGCTAGTGGACATTTAATGCTTCATTCTAGAGTGCTGCCTGTAGTAGTTAGAAAATAGCATAATATACCTGCTTTAGATCAAAGAGTAAAATTTCTTTTCAGTAATTCTTCCTAAAAATTCCCTCAGTGTTTTTAACATTTTATTGTGATGTTAACACTGCCCAGAAGCTCCTAAACCATAATACAGGAAATCCAATTGCCTAAGATTTATGAAGTTCAAGTTGATGGCAAGAACTATATGCAATCTTATATTATTGGATTGTCTTTTTCTGTGAGCAGTGTCAGGCTCTTTGTCCTGAGGAGAAAAAATGAACTGTGGGGTGGTGGTTACCCTGTGGCTGTTTTGTTGTTGTTGTCCCTCTGCCATCTAAAGCACATGAGGAGTGACTTCAGAACAGCTGCAAAGCTGCCCTCAGGATTGGAGCTGTGAGGAAACTGCGAGTTATTGCAGAGCCTGGGAGTTAAGAGAGCAAAGGGATTCATAGAGTCCTAGAATCATAGAATTGGAAGGGACCTCAGAGATCATCAAGTCCAACCCTTGATCCACTACCGCTGCAGTTACCCGACCATGGCACTGAGTGCCACATCCAGTCTCTTTTTAAGTATCTCCAGGGATGGAGAATCCACCACTTCCCGGGGCAGCCCATTCCAATGCATGATCACCCTCTCAGTAAAGAAATTCTTTCTAATGTCCAACCTAAACCTCCCCTGGCACAACTTGAGACCGTGCCCTCTTGTCTTGCTGAGAGTTGCCTGGGAAAAGAGACCAACCCCCCCCTGGCTACAACCTCCTTTCAGGGAGTTGTAGAGAGTGATGAGGTCTCCCCTGAGGCTCCTCTTCTCCAGGCTGAACAGCCCCAGCTCCCTCAGCCTCTCCTCATAGGATCTGTGCTGGAGTCCCTTCACCAGCCTGGTTGCCCTCCTTTGGACCTGTTCCAGGACCTTGATATCCTTCCTGTACTGAGGGGCCCAGAACTGGACACAGTACTCGATTCTCAGGGCTTACCAGTCAAGTCCACTTTCTGGGAACAACGTTGTAAACAAAAACTCTGTGTCTGGGAAGTGTCTCCCAGGGTTTGGGAAAGAACTGGTGCTATGGACATTGTGGGGCTTTAACAGCTCAGGAGCCAACATGGGAGCTTCAGTGAGTGCCCAGTCAGGAAGCTCAAGTCTTCACTAGTTAAGATAAGCATGTTGAAGTTAAATCTCTGGAGACACCTCAAAGTTAACCTACAGAAATTACCAAGAACAAGAAAATTACATCTTGCATATATCAAAGCTATCAGAGTACACATAAAAAGTCTCATAGGTACTGAAACCTAAAAACCAACCTTTTCTGCGTGTTGTGAGGACCTACTACAAAGTCAAATAATAAAAATGAGTATGTAGAGATGTGTCATGAAGAAAGTATCTATTGCAAACATGAATATGTGAAGCTGCTTTTTTACAAAAGCATTCTCAAAACAATTCACATGCCAGTGAAATAGAATGGTCTTCACTGTTACAAAAAGATTACTGTTCTTTCCTATGATCTCATATATCTGAGATTTCTGTAGTAATACCACACAGTGGGAAGGGAGAAAAAGCCTTTATAAAATGGTTTCTTTAAGGAAGGGATTTGTGGCTTATGACAGAAGAAATTAATGAAAACAAAAATAGCATAGTTTTAACATTACTGTATTAAATTATTTTTCCATTGGTTGAAATATATCTAAGCAAAAGAAACAATAATTTTTAAAGACAATGAAGTGTCCCAGTATTCAGCAAAGATGAGAGAATGAATCTGACAAAATGGGACTCCAGCTTACGTTTCTACCATCTTTTGATTTCTTTCAATTCTTAAAACTCAAAAAGAACAAAAAAAGCCCCATCAAAAATGTATAAAAGCTGTTGATTTGTCTGTATTGACCACTGATCTGCGTGCTTCAAAATATGAAACAGAAGACTTACTTCCCAAAATGTATCATGCAAGGGCAAGTGATAGCATATGGTTATGTAACAACCTAGTAGAGAAAAGGAAGCAGTAATAAAAATACTGTGTGAGGTGGAAGTCCAGTGTCTGCAAAACTGTTTTTGTGGGCATCTTATGAAAAGAGAGCAACTGGAAGGAGGATTGTCTTCTGTGTATGAATGTGCAATGCTTTTTAAGGATGCTCATTTGAAATTTAATGAAAGGACTAGTGGAGAAATGAAGCAGGCTCTCTGGATATGGTTTGTGGAGTGGCCATGGAGACTGTGAAAGATCCTAAACTGAAGGCCAACATCTGCTCTTGGGCTGATGCCATACAGCAGCTTTTGCATATTTCTTTGTTGCATTTCCTCATTCTCAAAAGTTTGACAGTATCCAGTTAATACATTACCACCCATGTAGTTGAGCTGTCTCATTTGAAACAGATGTCTGTTTAAAATATTTCATGCTGCTTAATTTAGCACCTTTTAAAGTGACAAGATGAAGTGCAGCACACGGTAACACATTGCAGTAAAATGTGTGGAACAGTATCTTGCATTTTGGAGAGAGGGAAATAATTGTAAGATCAGTCACCTAGTTGTGGCATTTAACAACCAGAGAAGGGACAGCAGAACATTCCAACAGAATGGAGAATGTCACAGACAACAGCAAAAGTGTCAGAAGTTCCCTTTGGTTTGAGTAATGCCTCTGACTTGGGCATAGGGCACTGTGTCATTGATTTTGGTCATTAGTGGTTCATAAATTCTGGACAGCTTCAAGAGGCCTTTGCACTTTGATTGCTTGTGGATACCTAGAGTACCTATGGATACCTAAAATTATGTTTTCCACCCATGTAAATGGAGGTACCAGAGGCATGTCTTGCCACTGGCTCCAAATCATTATTTACATTAAGTTCTTTAAAATTCTAGGTTTTTTCTTCTGCTTTTCCTAGACAGTAATTGTCTCTGTAAGTCCTACATGATTATATTTCTTTTTCCACACAGATCATGATTTACCTAATCGATAAGGTACTTCCTGATAGCTATTTTGTCAATAATCTCCGTGCTCTCTCTGTGGATATGGCTGTTTTCCGAGATCTTTTACGAATGAAGCTTCCTGAATTGTCTCAGCACTTAGACACCCTGCAAAGAGCTGCTAACAGAGAAAGTGGAGGTAGGTTCAACAGAAAAAGCTATTTAGTTCCTTTTTGCTTTTGTTTCATCTGAGCGCTGGTCTAAAAATACAGTTTTTCAAGTGTTTACATAGCTTTACTGCATAGAATATGTATTTTCATAGAATCATAGAATGCTTTAGGTTGGAAGGGACCTTAAAAATCATCTAGTTCCAACCCCCCTGCCGTGGGCAGGGACAACTTCCACTTGACCAGGTTCTTCAAAGCACCGTCCAACCTGGCCTTGAGCATTTTCCAAGGATGGAGCATCCACAATTTCCCCAGGCAACCTGTTCCAGTATCACGCTTTACAGAAAATAATTTATTCCTAATACCTAATCTAAATGTACCCTTTTTCAGTTTAAAACCATTACTTTGTCCTATCACTGCATGCCCTTGTAAAAAGTCCTTCTCCAGATTTCTTATAGGCTCCCTTCAGGTACTGGAATGCTGCCCAAACTGTGTAAAAACAAAGAAAGGGTATCAAGGAACTATTTGCTGTTTGCAAGCATTTTCACAGGGGCAGCCTCTTTGGTCATGACCTTCAATGGGTCCGTTGATAGTACAAAGCACAAAATGTTCTCTGAAAGTAACAAAAAAGTAAAACTTTAGAGTTTCAGGCTGAAATAGTAACTCTTGGAAAACAAAATGTGTTGCAGTTGCTTCTGCTAAGCTGTACATCAAGATTTTAAAACAGCAGATAAGACTTTAAAAGAGACAGTCACCTTAACCTTCATGTAGATAAAGACTTGTGCATGATGCAGCACAATTTGGTTTTTTGTTTTTTTTTTTTTTTTTTAGTAAAAGGCTTAACCTTATTAGTAAAAGGTTCAAGTTTATATGGCAAAAATGTTCAAGTTTATAAGGCATTGGGGAAGAAAAACCAATCTTCTTGATATAAGGAAAAAAATATGTGCTGCTGGTGATTTCCATAGTTTATGGTCCAAAATCCATGGTGCTGCTTAGAGCTTTTTGTAGTGCAGCAGAATGAAAAGTGATTATGTAATTTTTCCATCGCTTTTTTTCAGCTTATCTTTGGGCAGCTGCAGGCTAAATCATCTTTGAGCAATATCAGACATACTACAATTTTTGGTGAATTTCAGTATGCAGTTTATAGTTTTGTCAAACAATAGAAGACTACAAATACTTCAAACATCCTTTTTTTTTTTTTTTTCAGGAGGCTATGAACCCCCACTTACAAACGTCTTCACAATGCAGTGGTTTCTGACCCTCTTTGCCACTTGCCTGCCTAACCATACAGTTCTGAAGATCTGGGATTCAGTTTTCTTTGAAGGCTCTGAAATTATACTGAGAGTAGCTTTGGCTATTTGGGCAAAGTTAGGAGAGTAAGTGGTCATTTTTATTATCTGATTTTTCGTTTCAGTATGAGCAGTGTGTGGAGCTTACATTGTTCTGAGGAGCATGTTCTCAATTTTAAGGATAATTATTCTGTTTTTAAAAGCTGCACAAACCATGATAATGGGTTGACCCTTGCTGCAGAAATGTCTCCAGTTGTTTGCATTGTCTGTGTATTACGACTTCATTCTACGCTAAAAGGTTGGTTGGACTTCCCAGAACATAGACCTCTGAGGAAGCTGGTAAATACTCTCCTGAAAGGCATACAGAGAGACTTAAGTGTGACTAGCTAAAATTTATTTTGATACCTGAAGCTGGGGATATTAATTCCCCTATTTGCACTTAAGGAGACTTAAAGATAATATAATATAATATAATATAATATAATATAATATAATATAATATAATATAATATAATATAATATAATATAATATAATATAATATAATATAATATAATATAATATAATATAATATAATATAATATAATATAATATAATATATAATATAATATAATAATATAATATAGACTTGGCTGGGTTGGAAGGGACCTCTGAGATCATCAAGTCCAACCCTTGATCCACTACTGCTGCAGTTACCAGACCATGGCACTGAGTGCCACATCCAGTCTCTTTTTAAATATCTCCAGGGATGGAGAATCCACCACTTCCCTGGGCAGCCCATTCCAATGTCTGATCACCCTCTCCGTAAAGAAATTCTTTCTAATGTCCAACCTAAACCTCCCGGCACAACTTGAGACCGTGCCCTCCTGTCTTGCTGAGAGTTGCCTGGGAAAAGAGACCAACTCCCCCCTGGCTCCAACCTCCTTTCAGGGAGTTGTAGAGAGTGATGAGGTCTCCCCTGAGCCTCCTCTTCTCCAGGCTGAACAGCCCCAGCTCCCTCAGCCTCTCCTCATAGGATCTGTGCTGGAGTCCCTTCACCAGCCTGGTTGCCCTCCTTTGGACCTGCTCCAGGACCTCGATATCCTTCCTGAACTGAGGGGCCCTGATTTATGTCCATTTGTTACAGCCAAGAGCAGAGTTCAGTTACATAGTTCTGTTAAGGCCTGCAAACAATTTTTTCCTGCTATTCTCTGATTTTAAGCACATTCTTGCTAAGTTTCTTATATAGTCCTTTATGGCCTTGGAAACTCAGGACAAAGCACAATAGTTCTTCTAAACTCCTCCTGGTATCATAGCAAATATTTGCATTCCAAAGAGTGTGCAGTGCTCCCAGAGAAAGGAGTTTTGTCACTGACTTCAGCAGGAGGTGTGAGCTCTGACAGCTTGAGCAGATGTTAGCTCAGCTGGAAACTTTTTTCAGCTGCCTTCAGCAGCTGCATCAAATTTTTCGTGTGATGCCCATCAACACTCACCTTCCTTTTTTCCCTGAGGCTGGGCAACTGGGATTTATGTTTAGCTCTCTCCTTGGAGGCTTCATTTCTTTTTTCTTTCTCAACAAATTAATACTGCAGGCCAGTAACATTGTGAGAGACTTTGTTTAGTATATTTTATTTTTAATCAGCAGAATTATAAATAGAATAATTAGTTTAATAATTGATTTATTTATTATTGATTTCGTAAGAGCTTTATGTGTTCAGTTAATGAATAAAAATTCAGTTGCATGAATCATCTGCATTAGGACTGTCTTTGGTCCCATTGTGCTTTATTCCTTTGTGCTATACCTTTAGATAAAAGGTTCTGTTGCAGTAGGCCTCTGTACACTTAACAGCTATAATTAATAATGTTCCAGCTCATAACATGATCAAAAAGGCAATCAGTGCTTTGAAGTTATTACTGTAAAACTTAAAGCAAAAATGAAACATATTTTATAAAAATTGGAAGGGACAGCACAAAGAAATCTATAATATGTCCAAAGGAGTAAGTTGATCATACTCCATGCTTTGTAACTATTGTTTTTGGGGAATGGGGGAATTTTTGTAGATGAGTTGGTGGAATGGGTCTGACAAATTTGGAGGAAATAAACAAACTGGGACACTGGTGTGATAGCTAGAGAACCAGAAGATAAGTCACTAAAGTTAACAAGAACTAAAATTCAGTAAGCTTGTGATTAATAGTGTCAAATGAGATAAGAAAGTAAAAGATTGGGCACTATATTTTTGCTGGAAGAAGGTTGTGATTTTGTTCCTCTTCTCTGCTAGAAACAGAACGGGGGATTTAAAGAAGTAGGGTCTGAAACAGTGCTTGTAGTTTCTTGATCTTCCAACTTCTCAAAACTATGTTTCTAGACATGAAAATGGGATGAGAAGTGCTTTTCCTGGAATGCATGTTGTTCAGTCCTACTTCTGTTTTGAGGGAGACTGAAGGAAAGGGAAGCATAAAAATAGGTGCAGTGGAAAAAGCAGAATGTGGAGGTCATGAGAGACTGCATGTATCAGGGAAGGTAATAAGCACTAAGTTTGTGATAATTTGCTTCATACCCATTGTTACTTGGGTTGGTTTTTCTGGTTGGTTGGTTTTTTGGTTTTGTTTTGTTTTTTCAATTTAAACATTCTTTAGCTAAACTGTGTTTTCAGTCTCAGTTCAATGTTTGTTTCCTATGGACACTGAAGATCAAGGGAAGCTTCTAATCCTTAAGGAAAAAGGCCGTGTGCTTTTTAAATCATTCCAGCTGCTGTATTTTGCAGAGGATGCTACAGTGTGTACCATTGCATTTGTTGGGGATGGAAGTAAAACAAATTTTTCACTTGATAGGAGAGGAATTTTAGCACCTGACCCTAATGTGTGTAGAACAGCAGCTCACAAAAGTGTATCTCTCATATTTCTCTTCCTTTAGCTGACACACTGGGGGTGATTCTATGTTTTTAGAAATTAAAAGAAAAGCATGGAGGAAAGAAACAGAACATTACAAAACCCAAATAACCTCACAAGCAAATAAAAAACTCCCCACCAAAACAAAAACACCACGAAAAAGCAAAAAAGTCTGCATCTCCAATTCAGAAATAACAGCCACAAATATGCAGAATATGAGTGCATTTTCCTGCATCCCGCACTATGTGAGATCAGCTCTTTTGAATGCAATGACATATATCAGTAACACCTATATTTAATTTAGTTCTCTGGAATGTTTTCTGGCCAGCAAATATGTTCCCATCTGACCAGAAAAGCAGTTCAGCCAGTAAATTTAGATGATGGTCCCTTTCTGGTCCTTCTTTGAGCTGATGGGAGATCTCCCTTGTGCTAGTAGGAGGCAGGATTTACTGATGCTCATAGTGTAGAAGTAGAAGGGGCAAAGGGAATAACCTGTCTGGACATGCATGGATCCTTTATCTTGAGGAGTCAGGACAGTAAGCTCTGCTCAGTATATCCTTTTACTGCACCAGTGTTTCCAGTGTGATGTGCACAGTTTTGTTTTTTGGAAGTGTAGGGAGGATTGCAATGAACTTAGGAATTAAAATGCCTAAGCATGTATTTTATCATGACAGAAAATGGAGTTTTCATTTGGAAGTGTATAATGATATGTAAAAGTAAAAAAAAATCAATAAACTAAACACAACAAAGAGACAAAACACAAAAAACTAAACCAAACATTTATTTTGATGTAGGCAAATAGAGTGTTGTGAAACTGCAGATGAGTTTTACAGTACCATGGGCAAGCTGACTCAGGAGATGCTAGAAGACAATCTGATTGACAGCAATGAACTCATGCAGGTGAGTAAATGTTATATAATATAATTGTGATATTTGTGTTTTCTGTTTCCTTTAGGGCCTGATTTCAAGCAAATTACATTTTTGTTCAGATACAGCAGACTTAAACTCTCCCAAGAATAAAATTTTAATATAATGGAGTTGAGCTAGCACATCAATGGCACAAATAGATAGCCTGCAGTCAAAGCTAAAATCTTATCGTGTACTTTAAATGTAGAGAACTACCGTGGTCCATTTCATTAAAATTTGATATATGTTGATAGATGAGAGTTTGTTGTCATGTAATGTACAATCGAAGTTACGCAAATAAGATATAGAATCCTTCAGTAGTCATAATTTTTCGGGTATTCTTTTGTTTTATTTGTATGTTCTGACCAGTAATTTAATACATTGTGTCCTTTTCGTTCTGCAGACACTGTGGGAGACAAGAGTTTATCAAATGAGAAGGGAAAAAAAATCCTTTTTGATTAAAAAAAAAAAAAAGAAAGCCATGAACAGTCATCAGAGAACTATAAACAAAGACATTTGTAGATAATTACAGTCCCTGAATTCTTAAAGCATATGTCAGTAAATGAGAAAAAAGATCCACATTTTTCTGGGAAAGAGCCTTTGGCATTACAGATGCAATTGTATTGATTTTCACTTCTCCCTCCACTCCCCCAATGTCCTTGAGGTGTTGCCTACTTAAGTGTTTTATAAGAACTCCATGCTACAGTTCTGGAACTTTGCTTTTGATGAGCTTAGAGTATAGGGATTACATGGGTGCAAATACAGAGCATTTGCACCTGAAATTTTTAACGTGACTTAGGGGAAGGGAAAACAAAATCAGTCTCAGTATATGAAGGTTGGTGAGTTTATTTCAGTGGACAGCAGGTAACTCTTGTTACCCATCACTGGAGTCAAAACTTATTGACTCTCTGTGGTAATACATTTCCATTTTCTGGTGAAGTAGAGCTCTGTAGTCAAGAGTCACTTTCAGATTTTTGTCTTCTGTTTTTGCTGTTGTTTTGTTTAATGGGGGAGCTCTAGGAATGAGAAAGGTGAACATTGTGGCTTTTTTTTTGCTTCCAAAGGGGGGCTCAGCTTGTCAGAGGTACTTTTAAAATAAGTGTTAAGGTTTCTCACCAGATGATTCAGCTACTGAAGGAGGGTGGCCTGACACCTTCTCATATTCATTGTATTTCCTGGTCTCAAGTGCAGTTAAAAAAAAATCAAGATGTGGCATTTGTGACAAAGAATAATGTTGGGAAATATGAAATGAGCTTTAGAGACTCTGAATTTCTTTCTTCATCATTGTAATAGAACATAAGGCATAGGTAACTTACTGGTTGGAGAGATGGAAGGATCTTTCTGGGTTCTTTTTAACTGTTGCAATTAGAAGTATACTGAATTAGCAGTATTTTTGTGCTTCAGCAAAAAACCAGCACTTGGTATGAGCTGTATTGATAGTCTGCATGTATATTTTGTGACACTGACAGGAGTGTTAAGGTAGGATAGCATTGCCATTGATAGGCAGAATATGGCAGGGTTTTCTATGCAGAAGACATTTATGTTTTCTGTACAGAGTAGCAGTGTGTCTGTTTCATGTGTGTCCTTTCAAGTTGAAGGAACCACATTATAGTTTAGATAGTGTTCCTTATGTCAATGAGCTTGGGCTATGTTGGGAGCCTGTTCTTCAAGTCAAAGGCAGGCAGCCCTCTCCTTCTGGGGTGCTCACTCTGGGCTCTCTTTTACCATAAGTGGATCAGGCACTGGCTACTGCATTTGAACAGTTTTTTCCATATCGGAGAAAAAACCAAAGAAATATAAACCATTGCTGTAATGAAAGGATTCAGGCTGCTTCAAGACACTGGTTTTTAAGTTGCTTTAGTCTTTTTTTCAGAGGAGTCAGACAGAGATAGGTGTTTAGACTGCCTTTTTTTTTCCCCCACTTTTTTTTTTTTTTTTTTTTGTCCTTCTCTCTATCAAAATCAGAACAGTGTATTTACATCTAATACTTCTAGCAAGGTGGCTCAAGGATTAGTATTCTGCTGTGGGAAAGGTTTATTATTCTACTTTGCCTTTCCTACACAGGCAATTATCTCAATTTGCTGTAGACTTACATGGCATGTACATCTGCAGCTAGCAACCTGCCCAGGCTTCACATAAGCCAGTGAAGAATAACAGGAATTTCTCTGTCACAAGAAAACAGATTGTGCTCTAAAAGTCCTGTTTCATTTGGGAGTTAGAGTGGGGAGGTATGGCTGATCCTTCAGGGGCAAGGGCTGGCAGAGCAGGTGTCTAAAGTAGATCAGAGGACTCGTCCTCATTCTCTCCACCTGCACACATAGTTGGTGTAGGTGTATCATTAAAAATGCCTCCCTCCTGTGCAGGCAGTGCATATACCTAGGGCTGAGGGCTTAAAAGTTTCGCAGAGTTGGCTCTTGCCATGGCAAGAGTGCTTACAGAGAGCATGGGGGGATTAGAGGAGCAAGAAAACCTAAAGCTTCCTCCTGGTTTCAGATTGAACAGCTTAGGTAAACAAAGGGCAAGTGCTGGAGGCATAGGAGAATGGGGGATGTATTCAGACCTAGAAGTTAAACAAATACAGGATTCAGTAGTGACCTTTCATTGGCCTAATAATAAACTTTAGCTCTAATGTGGAGACAGAAGGCTCTACAGCAGGTGTCTGCAGATGCTCTCAACAGTGTGTGCTAGTTTATGAGTCTGTGCTTTCATGCCTTCTCAGACAGTAAGCATTTTATAAGCAGCTAAACTACTTCAGTTTGTACACCTAGAAACATTGCAGTGTAGAGGAGATGAGAAGCAAACAGGAAGATGAGAGGCATCCCTGTGTGATTGCTGTGGTACAGGGGAGCAGCCATCAATCTCTCTGTTGTACCCAGCATTTTGAACTCTTACCCTGGGTTGATGGCATTCATTGCTAACTTCCTACTTGAGTAGCACTTTGTTTTATTTTGGGTTTGGTTTTGCTCTTTGTTTTGCTTTCCTAGTGTAAATGAAAATGAAAAGAGAGAAAAGCCCTAAACCAGTGTGGGGCAGCTCTTGAAATAAGTGTTTGTGAACTATCTGCAAGGTAAAGCTGCCTACCCTCTTTTAGAAGCCACAGCCTATCACCTTCTGCATGGTGTTCTGCTGAGAATGTAGGTGGCTCTTCATTTCTAGGGTAAGGCAAGGGTTTGACAAAAAGCTACCAGTTTAAGGTGAGAAGTGAGGGTTTTTTCTCTTCTTTTTTTTCTTGTTCCCAGGATCTGTCCCTTGTAGCCATAAATAAGAGAGAGAGAGTTTGGCTTTTTATGGGTAGGCTGGTTCCCAGTGGCACAGTTTCACCAGAATTACTGAAATGGCATCCAAAGCTGCATACAAACTAGGAACCAGATATTTTGACTCTGAAGCTTTGCTGTGGAAAGGACATCACAGCTCCTGGTTGACAATGTTTTGGATTTTTTTTTTTTTTCCATAAAATTTGTTTGTGGATCTCTTGGCCAGAAGGCAAGTGAGGTTTCAGTTATAATCTGGTAACAAGTAATTACGTTTAAAATGTGTATGCTAAATCTCTTACAGGAAATACTGACTGATGTATAAAACCAGACCATTTCAGTTTTCTTACAGCACACAAGTATGTGCAGCCTTTAATTCTGCAAGACTGTAAAGGTTTATTGATGGAGAAATCTTTTTGGAACTTTTAGTTAATGGGACAGTTTTAAATGGCATATTTGTTTTTTTTCTAGACTGTTTATACAATGGCTCAGTTTCCCTTCCCGCAACTCGCAGAATTAAGGGAGAAATACACGTACAACATCACTCCTTTCCCTGCAGCAGTAAAATCTGCTTCATTTTCAGGGTAAGTTTGATTCATTGCTGATGGCAAATAGGGCTGTTGCTTATGCTACACAGATAGTGAAAAGACAAGTGGCATCCTGCCTTGTGTATTCCTAAAGAAGAATAAGATGCTTGGTAATGATCCTACTTAAGAGTCTCTTTCTTATTTTTCTTATGTTCTCATTTGACAGACGGCTTGGCAGAACAAGAGAGAGTGATGAGGAAAATGATCTGGATGATGAGGACTCAATTGCCAATGCAATTGGCTGTCTTGGACCACTAAGTGGGTTTTTGGCACCAGAGCTCCAAAAATACCAAAAACAGATGAAAGGTAAAAGCAATTTTGTTCATTTTGGAAAACGTAGTTATGTCAGAATGCCCTTGCAGAAATCATCTGTAGCTTCCTCTGTGAAATCTTCTGTGAAAATTTTGGTTTATATTCACATAGAGATCACAGCAGGTACCAAATGACCTGCTCTGTGATTCCTGAACGTGTTTTCAAAGTCAAGTTTGAAACCTGTATGTATACAATAAATGACAGCATGGGTTAAGGACTTGGCTGGAGTAATGGTTAAAAACCCAACACCACCGTGTTGCCCACCCACAGAAGCAGCACACATGTGGAAAATAGTCCACCCTAAATCCAAGAAAGCTGTTAGGTACTCAGCATTTTCTGAAGAGTGTACATGTAATAAGTAATCTTGACCTTTATTAGCTTATGCATGGCTAGTTCTGGAACCTGTCAGCAGTGAGAGAATTCTGCAGGTCTTCTTACTGCCCTTTTGGCCAAGCCTTCAGACTATAGTATATTTGGGTATAGATTTTTATAAAATTGGGTATGGTTTAGGGTGTTCTGACAAAATGTCACTATTTTTCAAATCCCTCTACACTGAAATACATTTAATGACAGAGTTCTATGTTCATCAGTGCAAGCTCTACAAGTAGAAGAAAACCGATGCATAGAAGAAAAGCTTGGTTAACTTGCAGCAGCCTTTATGAAATGGTATTGGATCAACGGTGATTTTATGATATCCTGAGAGAGGCTGTACTGATATAATCCCCAGTCCACTCCTACCTTAACCCCCAAAAAAACCTCAGACTGATTTAGCAGTTGCTGCTATCCAATTGCACATCATTATTCTTATAGTTTGGCTTTGCAGAGACCTGTAAGTTGCAATTTTCCTCTTGATTTTCTGTGGTGCTCTGTTTTTCTCTTCCTGAGGGACATTCTTCTACTTACTGCTTCAAGCTAGCACTTAGTTAGACCATCAAACTGCTGTTGCAGACTAAGCCAAAGACAAACAAACACCCCTTGAAAAAGAATTATCCCATTGACCCTGGAGTGTCAGTTTGGTGATGCATCAGAAACAGCTGTGAAAATAAATTGCACTGCTGCTGTTTCTCTGCAGCTGCTTGGTCAGAGATGCTCTCAGGTTGTCTGATCCTTGGCTGCTCTCTGCTTATCCCTCTCGTTGCTACTAGCAGATTTCTCCCTGTAGTGCTATAACTCTGTTTCTTGATGGTTCTTGCTGGTATCACTAATCTGGCTGTTTAATCTCATGTCTGCTTCACTGTAATGTGTTTTGTGACTTGCATTGTTAGTGACCTCTTCTACCAATTAAGTGTCTTTAATATTCAGTTTCTGGATTACTTTAGTGATGGCTTGATGTACTTTTGGGTAATTGAAGAACTGTACTCGCAACTTTGCGTAGTTATGTTAAAGGATTCTTGCACTCCTTAAAATCCCCTCAAACCCTTGCCATTCTTAAGCATAGATTTAATCTTCTTCTAGAGATTTAACACTTTCAGTAAACAGTGCAGCTTTATTAATGCTGAATATTGTAATAGATTTGAATACTGTATTATATATTGTATAATATTTGAATATTGTAATAGATTTTTAAAGACCACAGTTAAGTAAGACAATAGGAGTTATACATAAACTTTCGTTGTAGATAATCAGCAGAACTCTTGAGTATGCCAATTTATTACTCATCTCTGCTTTATTTTTTCTGTTCTGTGCAGATCAGAATGAAGAACAAAGTCTGGGTTCCAGTAACATTGCAGAGTTAAGTCCAGGAGCAATAGACTCTTGCAGAAGTGAGTATCATGCTGCTTTTAACAGCATGATGATGGAGCGTATGACCACGGATATTAATGCACTGAAAAAGCAGTATTCCAGGATAAAGAAGAAGCAGCAACAGCAGGTTCACCACGTGTATATCAGAGCAGGTAACATACCAAAACATGCTCCATTTCCTCTCTTCATTGTAGGAGACAAGGCAGACAACATTCTTTTAGATTTAACCAAACAGACAGAAGAAAAGACTGATGGAATAAAGAGCACATTAGTGCACATTAGCAGTGAAGTTGGTACCACTTCACGTAGACAGATTGTAAGTGAGAAGGTGATGTTTTTTCTTCTTTTGTCAGGATCTGAAGATGACGACCCTGGGATTTTTTTAGGTCCCAGGGACCAGCTGAACAATGGTATTTAAAAGTGTCTTTGCTATCTGGGAGTATTCTATTGATCTCTCTGATCAAAAACTAAATCTTTGGCATTCTTGGAATTGACAAACTGAGGCACTGGAAAAAGTGAAATAAGGAGATGAATACACTTCAAGTGGCAGGTAGATTAATAGCTGGTCTGTATTATCCTAACTCCTCTCAGTTCCTCTGGGCATGACAAATTACACAGCTGAAGAAATGGCTTAGATATTCCATTGTGGCTGACAGTTCACCTGCTGTGAGGATTGAGCAGGATGTCAGTCTGTTATTTAGCAATCCATGTTGCTAAGTCTGTTTTCCCAGTTGTCAAACTCCAAAATATGGGGGTTAGCGTGAACAGCACAGCTGAAGGTTTTAGTGGGTGTGCAAGCTGCTCACCCCACACATTCCTCCCCACTTAGGTGTCATCTTTCTAAGTCAACATTGAACCATGCAGATGGGTTACTGTGGAGAACTTTTATGCCCCTTCTGTCTAAGCTTGTCCTAGCAGCAGCATCTGATCTTAAAGGTCTTTTTCCAACCTAAACCGATCAATGATTCTGCAGTTTGAATACACAGAACTTCAACTTCACATTAACATCATTTGTAAAGAAAAAGAAATCTTAAATATTGGCAAAACATTTGCTTTGACTGTAGCCAGCAGTAACAGTGCAAACGGTAAAATGTTGATTCTCAAGGATTGCCAACCCCCACCCCTCAAACACAAACCTTTCTAATCTTACTAATCATGATGCTGGGCTGGGTTTGTGGTTTAATCAAACTGTTGTCTAATTAGCTAATTCTTGCTCTATTGCTGTGCTTTAATAATCTTATAGATTATAATCTTATAGAAAAGATTTGGTTATTGTCCAATCATACATGCCTCCTCCTGCAGAGGGACTGAATTGCCTCTTACAACTGGAAGAGAAATGAAAGACAGGGGAAAGATCAGAAGTCAATATTAATGTTAAACTCTCAATTACTGTTACTCAGTTAGCCTTTAGTCAAAGGGCTATTTTTGATATGATTTATTTTCATGGTATTTCTGGCTCAGGAATAGGTAAGGAGCTGGGGTGGGAGGACAGGAAATTTTATTATAGCATTTAACAGCTTTGTGTTAATCTTCAAGATGTAAGAGAAATTCGGTGATTTGTGATTTTTCCTTTTACTTTTTTCTTTTTTTTTTTTTTATGGAAGTCAGTCCTACAAATCTTTCAGTAACTCAAGAGAGACATTAGATTTTGTGGTGGATCCTTACAACATCGATTTGCTTTGATCTTTAACAAAACTGTGTTTCTTTTAAACACTTTCTTTCAGACAAAGGGCCAGTTACCAGCCTCCTCCCTTCTCAGGTAAACCATTCCCCAGTGATAAACCACCTCCTTTTAGGAAAGAAGATGAAATTGAATAACAGGGCTCTCAAAAATGCTGTTATTCACATCCCAAGTCATGCTACAGGGAAGATGTCTCCCATCCCCCAAGAAGATCTTAAAACAAAACTAAACTCCCCGTGGCGCACTCACATACGAGTTCATCGAAAGAACATTGCTAGGGCCAAAGGCCAGCTGGGCTATGGAGATACCATAGGACTAATAGAGGAGCAGAGTGAGAGCTATAAACCAAACAGTCCTGGTGCAAAGGAGGAGATTTCCAAACATTCTGACTTTGGAGAAAGAGAAGGAGGTGGTTTGGATGACAGGACTACTCGAAAAACTGACCTGCAGTCGTCTGAGACGGGCTCTGGGGACAGCAGCACAAACGTGTCGGTGGTTCAGCTGAAACTGGAAGCACTGGAACTCACCTCAGATAACAGAACCAACGCTGAGTCAGCATCCCATCAGCCCAAACAGCAACGTTTGTCAGAGTCCTCCAGCTCATCCAGCGACAGTGGAAGCCTGGCTAAATCTCCCCAGCCTGGGAACCTGAAGCCGCAAGTCTTCAATCCCTTTCCCAGTGTCAAGCCCCTTCGGAAGTCAGCTACAGCCAGGAATTTAGGGCTGTATGGCCCCACTGAAAGAACACCAACTGTACACTTCCCACAAATGAGCAGAAGTTTCAGTAAGTCTGTCAGTGGCAACAGTGGGACCAGAAAACGATGATGGACTACCGGGCACTTTCTACTTCTGACAGCAACAAAAAAAAAGGATTGTTGTTTTGTTTTTTTTTTTTTAATGTGTGCGTGTGTGTCCCAAAGCATTTCTAATCTTTAAGAAATGGGGACAGAAGTGGTTACCAGATGTATAACTATGTGTCTTTGAAAATTGTGCTCCCGTGTTGTTATGGGATAGATTAGTGAAGATGCACTCTGGCGCCCTGTTGTCGATTCTGATGGTTCTGTGGTAAAATAAACATTGATTTGCAGTGTGAAGCATACTGTTCCTTTGAATCCAACCCAGACATAAAATCACCAGCTGCCTTTAACCCCTGAGCCCCCCACGGCTGCTTCCTGTGGCTCTCAAAGCTTGAAGGACTGGTTGTCTGGTGCAGCAAAACCACAAAACAGTTTTTATGCCTCAGCTTCCCCATGACACCCCACTGTCATTCTCTGTGAGTAGCTGGGGGAGCCATGACCAGCAGAAGCACAAGCAGCCCTAGCAATCAAAATACCACTTTGTGTCTGACACTACTACTTACCTACCAGGCCCTCTGGCTTCTGGTGTTCTTGAGCAGCATCTTGTGCTTCTCTTCCCACAGCAGTCCTCTGCTGATACTGTTTTGAATATAAATGTAATCAGAGAGCATGAGAATAGCAGACAAAAGTTCATTCACAGCACTGGTTTACTCCTTTTCTGTTACATATGTACATACATACGTTTCTGTTACTGCTGGAGAGTTGCAGCAGTGCAAAATTAGGGATTAGATACAACTCTGTGTGTAGTTGTATGAATATTATTGCACATCTTGGCTTCAGTGGATTTAAAAGCATGATTAGATTACAGAATTGTGATTAAATCACATTTGCCAGCTTAGCAGTAGGTAAAATATATGAATGTTATAAAAATAGTTTAGGGTTTAAAATTCTATTTATAGAATGATTAGATACCTAGGGTGACACATCATTAAAAGCCAGCACATCATCCAGACCTCTGGGACTGCCATGGACTTCCATGGCTTGGTTCTGGTTTGGTGGGAAATAGCAATGGCAAAGTGATAAGCTGAGGATTTACTTCCATATCAAAAAACAAAGCTGGTGAATACCTTAAGACAAGTATTATATATATATATATATATATATTACAAAGGCAGGCAGAGAAACTAAATGTGAGCAAATTGATTCCAGAGTTCCACAATCAAGCACTCCAAAAATTACTTAAATAATATCTAACTATAGTTCTGCCAAATTGTATGTATTGACTGTGATTCATTATCTTGCTGCATTCAAGTTTCCCGTAACATGAAAGCACCTTTGTTTTAAACTGAATTAAAAGCAGTAATGATGAATCAGCCCCATTGTGTTTAATATCTTGCTTCCTCTTTTTAAATTATTTGGTAAATTTACAGACTATTATATCATTGTATGTTTGTTATTGTGTCCCATAACCTATGGGATTTGATATCAGTTTTACTGTACACCATAACTTACAAGATGCACAATATGCCCTGTTTATTGTTATGGGAACTGTTTATTTTGTTGTTTTATACAAGTGTATGGATATAAAATCATATACAAGTATGAACACTAAATATAAACCAGATGTAGATCAGATCTCGCCCCTGCCTTATTTTCAGGTTACAGTAGTATTGTCACTAGTGAATATTTATAGCACTAAGTAAATTTAAAATAATGTAGAATTTAGGTGTTGATGACGGACTGTATGAGAATTGTTTCTGCCTTGATTTGGAAGACCTTGATTTCTCATAATGCAACTGTGAATCACTCTCCCCAGTTTTTCTTATCTTCAGTGTATCATGCAGCTGTATACTGAATAATAAATACAGAAAAATAAAAGGACTGTCATTCTGGAAAACTACTAAAATGTCACAAGTATGTGCATGAATTTTCAACACAGTAAGCTGTGACTAAGCAATGGGAAATTAGCAAGTTTTGCACCCGTACTGCTCTGGGGAAAGAAATAGCAATAAAATACTAATTCTAGCAGTTCAGACTGAATCAATAATTGATGAGCATGATCTGAGGGGCTTGGACTCTGTTAGGATTGAAGTGAAGGAACCACAGCAACTCAATGCATTAGTTTGGTGCTCGTTGCTGCAGGAAATGTTCTTTAAGTATTGCTGGATGAAAAAATTTATTGTTATTTTAACTGTTCAGTATCTCAGAGGGTGGTTGCTCTCTACTTGAAACCTGTGTAGAACACACAGCAAAAGACACTTTGTCACTTGTTGGTGAGGTGGAACATTAGGATGAGTTCCAGGGAACCAGGAAACTCCAGAGACATTTCCAGTTATTTTTCTCTGGAGAATCCCTTCAGCAAATGAAGTCTGATGATGCAGCTGGGCCTGGAAGGGTGGCACTGCCAGCACTGGTGGCCTTGGGAAGCAGGGTGGTGGCAGTTTGTCCTACAACAACCTCAGCATTTTTTCTGCTTGAGGCCTCCTTGTACTAAATGCTCTCTTCCATGGGGCTAAATGACTTCTTTTTTGTTTCTTTCTTTTTATACTCTGTGAGTCTTTTACAAAGTATTTTATCAGGGTCAGATTGACTTTTATTCTGAGAATGTTTCACCATCAATTGGATGCTCTCAAGGGATGGGCATTTGACTTAGTTTTGAGGACACTTAAGAGTTCTGCAAGTGGAAATAAGTCTGAAGCTACTCTGACATTATTCAAATTGATTACATTTTGGGGTTTAAAGTGGTAGGTGGTAGAAGCAGTTTTTCAAAACTGCAGGCAGAAAATAGTAGTTTTTAGCCACAACCCCAGCTACCAAAAAGTATAATTTTGTGTGCCTAGCAAAAATAGTACCAGAATCCATTCAAAATAATACAAGTGGCTGCTGCAAAGCAACACAACTTCATTTCAATGAAAAATAAAATGCAGCCCTTTACACTGACATATCCAATTTAGGTAAAAGTTAAAGTTCAAAATTCAAAGAGGGGCTTCTAATACTTTTCAAACCTCTCCAACATGCATTTTAAATGGTGTGAAATTGTTCATACAGAAATAAGGTGGGTGGTTTCACCATTCTGTAGTTTTCCTTGAGCTTCTTGCCAGGTGCTACCCGGTGCCTGACTGCAGGTAGCAGTCACACCTGGCTGAATGGCAGGGAGCCAATGTCATCATCTGACCAGCTCCACTGAAGCACAGAGACAAAAATTGATTCTAATCAGTCTGTATCTTTGTTTTGGTTGGTTTTCTCCAGTTTTGCTCACTCTTTGTTGGCTGGAGGCTCATGTGAGGCAGGGGGACATCATGGAACACTGTGAATGATTTGTGATGTGCACTTGTCCTGGATGAGCACCTTCAGCTCGTGTGTCATTACACAGCAGGGACTGGGGAGGTGGCTGGGCAGGTGCTTCCTCAAGCACCCAGAAGTGTTTGTCCATTTCTGTGTTGGTCACAGCATCTTTGGGAAGGTGACACTCAGGATGCTTGTTGGCTGCACTTCATCCTACAAGCAGCACATGGCACTTGCCACCTCACCGCAGGTTTAAGACGAACCACAAACATTTCCAAGTCTTTCTCTGATAAAACCTTTACCAAACCAGACTGTCTTACCACAAACCAGCAGGTTGGCAATGTGGTGGCATGGGGGATGATGTATGGGATGGAGAGGTTGGGAAGAGGAGGGGAAGCAGCAGCCCAGGCCAGGCAAAAAGTGCAAGAAGTTTTAAAGGAAAGCAAACTTCTCTGTGCCTGTGCTGCTTTTTAGGTTTTTTTGTTTTTTTTTTTTTTTTTTATAAACAGTCAAAGATTGGATCAGTAACCTGCCACAACCTGCTCATCCCTTGTGTGTTCCAAAGGCTCCTGGCCTTGCCTGACACCAGAGAGGAGCCTCATCCCATGATGCTGGTGCACACTGCCATTGCTGGCACGCCTGGCAGCTCTCAGCCTGTGCTCTGAGCCAGCTCTGCTGGGAGGGTGTAACTGTGATGACACTGCCCCAAAAATTAGGCTAGTAAGTGTTGCTAACTGGCAAGTGTGTGCTGGGCCATTGCTGGATGAAGGTGGCCATACAGCCCTGGGTGGAGCTCCATCTGCTGCTATCCACAGAACTACAGCCCAGGGCTGGCTCAGCAGCTCAGCCCAGAGGCTTTGCAGGGCTCTGTGTGCCCAAAGCACAGCTTGTACCACTTTGCAGGTGGTACAGCAGGGCTTGGGCTTTAGTCCTCTGTGTTCTGTTTGTCAGCAGCAGCCCTGACAGTCTGATAAAAAGGGCTGCTACATGATATGCCATTTGCTCTCTCTTACTCTCAAGGGCACATACTTTTTTTTTTTTTTTTTTTTTTCCTTTTTTTCTTTTTTTCTTTTTTCTTTTGTCATTTTTTGTTTTTCTGACATTTTATAGTTGGTGACATGAGGAAATTTTTTTTGAGCAGCGCCTCATAGTTGGAATAGTGAAGCAGGAGAGACAGAGGTGCTTTCTACATCACAGCATTCAATAGGTTTTGCAACTGTTCCTCTCTGGCTTTAGCTTGTGCTTTCCCTTTGTCACCTCCCAACTTTCACTTGCATTCATTGACTGTGCCTCTGATAAGAGTTCTCTGGAAGATAAAGATAGCCACAGCAGTCTGCTTAGCCCAGAATCTTCTCTCTGACCACTCATGGTTGCAAACACCTAAGAGAGGAGCTCTGTAGCCACATGGTGTATCCAGAGGCAGCTTTCCATTGGGGCAGCCATCCAATTTTGTCTCAGAGCACATCACACAGAGGTGAGCTGGGTGGCCAGGCATCATCCTCAGCAAACCAGCAGTGTGCTGGTCTGGGCAGCTGCACACACAGCTGGGACCACAAACAGTAGTTCCAACAGCAAAGTTTCCTCCTTTGCATGAAAAGAATTATAATGGAGAGATGGCCAGGAATTAAAAGAATAATAAACACCAGAAAATTTGTGAGCCTGGACAGCAGCTGCTGCCGTGGTTCCTGCTGTGTGCCTGCTTGCTGCAGCAGGCTCTGCCTGTGGTTTGAGCCATGGGGATGTTCCTCCCCTCCAGGTTCCTGGACCTTCTCATGCTGGGGAGATGCACAGGGCTGGCCTGCAGGGATCCTCCATGAGTAGGAGGGGGGAATGGGCAGGAAAGCCTCACAGGGCCTTGGAGAGCAGAGGACTGGGCTTCAAGGGCAGCAGCTCATTGAGCCCAGATGGTGATGAAGGATACACAGAACAGGTTTTCAGCCCTATTTGGACACAAACACTGTGGTTTCTCTATCCTTTCTGCTCTCTGCCCATAACTGCTTCTCCACTGCACACACACACACACCTCAGTCTCCTTTCCTCTGGTGAGGAGCACAGGAGCCGTTTGGTACAGAGACACCACAAGGACACCTACAGTGGCAAGGGATTTGGCCAGCAAGAAAGAAAGAAGTTTATACTTAGGAAGAATAGGTGAGGTCTCCAGTGGCCATCCAGCAAAGGTGACAGTAAAACTTTGAAAAGCCAGTGATTTACAGCACATCTGGAGCCAGTGACATGGGCTCAGAGAGAGGAGAACTGAGGAAAGGCACAGGAGGTGTGAACTCATAGCTCCAGGCACCACAAGCGAGGGCAGAAATTTTGTACTTGTTTTACAGCTGGAATTTATAATTGTAGTTTTTCTTACTCTACTAATGACATATAATAATGAAACTGGGCTCACCTCTTTCTTTCTTTCTTTCTTTCTTTCTTTCTTTCTTTCTTTCTTTCTTTCTTTCTTTCTTTCTTTCTTTCTTTCTTTCTTTCTTTCTTTCTTTCTTTCTTTCTTTCTTTCTTTCTTTCTTTCTTTCTTTCTCTTCTTTCTTTCTTTCTTTCTTTCTTTCTTTCTTTCTTTCTTTCTTTCTTTCTTTCTTTCTTTCTCTCTTTCTTTCTCTCTTTCTCTCTCTCTTTCTCTCTCTCTTTCTCTTTCTTTCTTTCTTTCTTTCTTTCTTTCTTTCTTTCTTTCTTTCTTTCTTTCTTTCTTTCTTTCTTTCTTTCTTTCTTTCTTTCTTTCTTTCTTTCTTTCTTTCTTTCTTTCTTTCTTTCTTTCTTTCTTTCTTTCTTTCTTTCTTTCTTTCTTTCTTTCTTCTTTCTTTCTTCCTTTCTTCTCCTTCCTCCCTTCCTCCCTTCCTCCCTTCCTCCCTTCCTCCCTTCCTCCCTTCCTCCCTTCCTCCCTTCCTTCCTTCCTTCCTTCCTTCCTTCCTTCCTTCCTTCCTTCCTTCCTTCCTTCCTTCCTTCCTTCCTTCCTTCCTTCCTTCCTTCCTTCCTTCCTTCCTTCCTTCCTTCCTTCCTTCCTTCCTTCCTTCCTTCCTTCCTTCCTTCCTTCCTTCCTTCCTTCCTTCCTTCCTTCCTTCCTTCCTTCCTTCCTTCCTTCCTTCCTTCCTTCCTTCCTTCCTTCCTTCCTTCCTTCCTTCCTTCCTTCCTTCCTTCCTTCCTTCCTTCCTTCCTTCCTTCCTTCCTTCCTTCCTTCCTTCCTTCCTTCCTTCCTTCCTTCCTTCTTTTTTTGTCAGTCCATTGCTTTGTTTTATCTGCACCAAAATATATCTGTGAACATAATAATCTAATAATCTTTTGCTCCTTATCACACTATGGTCAGCTGGGCTGGGCACCATACCCTTTTGAACTCCAGATTGCTGTGTATGATAATCTTTTTAATACTGTTTCCCCTGCACTAGTAAACTTTTCACCCAGCTGCAACAACACTGTTCAGTGTCTGCCCCCGGCTCTCTGGGAGAAGACTCCTTTCCACAGAGGGAACAGAAGGGCCATTGTCCCCTTGGCAGAGTGACAGATGACTCGGTGTGGCCAGACACGTTCTCCATCCAGCCCTGACTCATTGGTTTCCTTCCAGACTGGAAAGCATTTGTTCCACTCGTGCCAAAGAGACAACTTCTGTTGCCCTGGTGTGAGAGGCCGAGCTGTCCCCCAGCCCTGCTGCACCTCCAGGTTGGGGTGATGGACCCAGGGCTTGGGGACACTTTGCTGTTTGCAAGGGACCACAGCATCCTCTATACAAGTTCCAGGATGTCTGACCGCGGTGTTGCGAGCTGCAGGGGGTTAGAACAGAACAGGTTTGCAGCCATGACCAGTGATAGGTGCAGGCAGTGTCTATCCCCCCCCTCAGCCTGCACCCGGTCTTTTCCTGTTGATGTAAACCCAGGGTGAGCTTCTCGGGGCGGTCACTGGGTGCCACTGCTGCTCCGTGCGAACACTGCACTTCTTAGGAAAGGAAATAGCGCTTCCAAGTTTTGGTTTTTTTTTGTTTTGTTTTGTTTTGGGTGTTTTTGTTTGTTTGTTTTTTGTTTGGTTGTGGTTTTTTCTTTTTTCTTTTTTTTTATTTTTTTTTTTTTCTTCCCACCTTTGATCGGGCGCGGAGCAGTTTCCAGGAGGTCCATCCACCTTTGGTTTCTCATTGCAGCTCCTCTCCTTTATTTGTCTCCTCTTAGTGAGCTTCCTAACTTTGAGCTATGGTCCCGAAGTCCAGAGGCAGCTGAATGGGGCATCTTTGGAAACGGTGCCCTTAGTGGTATAATATAGTGGTATAACAGTAAAATACTCTAAAGGTTCTTTCTTAGTGAGGCAATAAATTTTCTCTCCGGAGAATGTCCAGGTGGAAGGCACATGAGGGAATCTTGCTGGATTCACTGGGTGCCTTCTGGAGACTGATTTTTGTCTGAAGAGTGGGTCAGCAGTGACAACCTGAAGCTGGCTGTCACTAATCAGCTGTGGTCTCCCCTCCGAGATCTTTCTGTCATAAACTCTGGAGCTGGCAAGTCCATGTCAGGAAAAAATGTAGACAAAGCAAGCTGCTACTTGACTTTTGATAATTAATTTCAACCCAGGGCAAATCTTGATGTGCCTGGGTAGAGCCAAAAATGGACTGATTTTGGTCCTTAAATCAGGATGTACCAAAAGTCAGCCATGACCAGCGTCCTCAGACCCAAGCCGTTCCCAGCCAACAGTTCCCCTCCTGATGAATAACTGTCTTAACTATTGAGTATTGACTATTTTAGGCTATATGGGGGCAATTCTGTGCCTCCTGATGAGGTGATGTAAAGTCAAGTTCTAAGGTGCAGGGACAGAGCTCTGTGCCATGCACACAGCATGGATGGGTTTCATCATGAGGGCTGTGGCTTAATGAGGATGAAAATGAAGAAGGCATTGACCTCTTCTAAATTTACTGGCTATAGTCTTGTTTAAAAAGTTGTTATAGATGGGTCTGTGCATCCACTGGAAAGACTACAAATCATGAAGAGTGGAAAAGCTCTGTCCTAGAGACATGGCCATTCCAATGGACAAGGGAGACCTGGAGCCCAGCACTTGCTTGTCATTAGATTTTACATTATGTAGTAATTATGTACAAAGAGGTGAAGCCTTGTGCAGGGAATAATCTCAACCTGCATCTTATTTCTTTGTATTATTGAAAAAAGGTTGAATGGTATCAATGATATAATTTAAATATACATTCTGTATTTAGGATAACCCATGATAAATCTCCTGTGTCATTTCCCAACCTGCTTCTCTGTCCTTATTTTCCAGGATGTACAGAAATGAGACATGGGCACCTTCAGCTAAGGAAGAGATGAACTGCTTTGAGCTGAAGGAGGTTCTGAGTCTTAGACGGGTCTTGGGAAGGATAGAATGGACAGACAAGAGGGAGTACAAGAAAAGATTGTTTTTATCTAGTCTATATTTTGCATATATACAGATTTTTGTATGCCTTTTTCCTTAAGGAGCACACAGTGCATCAGGCATTTAGCTGCTATATTAATTACTTTACAGCTATTCCTGTTCTGCATGGTGAGCACTGACTGCTATGTAAATTCAACTAAGGAGAAGCTTGTTCTGACCCTTCCCTTCTCAATGTATGAAGTGATGATGCCTCCAGCAGCAGCCTGAACAGGAGCTGATGGTCTCTGAAGCCCCATGCAGCCCTTGGTGATGTGTAAGAGGGGACAGAGCACAACCAAGGCATGCAATCTGCCTTGGTATCTGCTGAACTTCAGTGTCAGGAAAAAAGTGAGTTAGAAGCATCCTTGCTATAATGAAATCATATCTACACACTTCATATGGGCAGGTGGGGTTTTTTATGTTTGTTTATTTTTTTAAATTATGCTCATCTGCTAGCAGGTTACCATTCAGTGTCACAGAGCTAATAGTGACTATTGATCCCCTAAACTGTTGTGATTTCTAGGAAAGGAGTTAATTTATAAATAAATGTTCTGGTTGTGACTCATTCCCTCCACAGTATCTATGTGGCAAAAAGGTTTGTGCCACCAGAGCTAAAGCTGGCAAGCTGAGAATTTTCCCTTCCCTTCCCTTCCCTTCCCTCCCCTTCCCTTCCCTCCCCTTCCCTTCCCTTCCCTTCCCTTCCCTTCCCTTCCCTTCCCTTCCCTTCCCTTCCCTTCCCTTCCCTTCCCTTCCCTTCCCTTCCCTTCCCTTCCCTTCCCTTCCCTTCCCTTCCCTCCCCTTCCCTTCCCTTCCCTTCCCTTCCCTTCCCTTCCCTTCCCTTCCCTTCCCTTCCCTTCCCTTCCCTTCCCTTCCCTTCCCTTCCCTTCCCTTCCCTTCCCTTCCCTTCCCTTCCCTTCCCTTCCCTTCCCTTCCCTGCTTCCAGGAGAAATTATGGAAAGAGCTGAATGATTTACCTCTGTTCCATTACTTTGCAGAGACCTGAGTGCACCATTTGTTGATAAACAGGGGCTTGTTTGACACCTTTTCACCTGTTATGCACTAGCCACAACTTTCTTTTTTAAATTATTCATGTCTATTTTGCTCCTATATAAAATATATTTGGGGTCTTTCTCCTGTGTTACAAACTCTCCCAATTAGACATTGAGTTGGGGTGCAATTTCTTTGGTCTGATTTTTGGAGGCTTACCTGCTAGTATCTCTCTATACTAAAAAGGGGGAAAAAAACAACCAACAAAAACAACAACCCCTTTTCTCAGTTTTCTTCGCAAAACAAAAAGGAGAACACTGTTACTAGATCTTGTAGGTCTGAGAATGGTTTTGCCTATGGTTTGAATGTTAGGGGGGGAAAAAAGCTGTGTGATTTCCTACCATTTTGGTGTGAAAAGCTGTGTCGTCCTTGAAATCAAAGACTTGAAATCAGATTATTCAAATTCAGAGCAACAAATAAATGCTCAGCCTCACGAAGGCAGCTTTTCTCAGGGGAAGATGAGCCAGATGCTGCAAAAACTTGAAGGACCATGGGAGCAAGGCTGCAGCTAATGCTGCTGCTGAGCTGGCTGCAGGTTAAAATCCTACACCCCCAGTGCATTTCAGTGCCAGAGAAGACAGGGGCACAGGACTTTGCTGCAGCCAAAACTGACTGTGTGCATAATGAGGGGGTGAAATACAGTTACTTTTTTTCTTTCAGAGGTGTGTTCTGCTTTGAGGTCCTGTTGGAGGGTACGGGAAGCTTTGATGAAGGTACCTTGAAGATGATTAGAAGAGCCATCACATCTGTGCAGAAATAAAAAGGAATTCCTTCTTTTATCTTCCCGTTTTCTCACACAATGGACTGACTAATTGGCAACGGGACTGCTAAAGTGCATCTCGATTATTCACCAGCTTTTAAGCTCCATCCAGGATCACAGAACAGAGAGTAAATCCCACTGGCTTTTCTGTCAGGGGGAACATGTGCCCACAGGATTTTCAAGCTCTGCCATTCACATATGCAGATCGTTACAGATGAAATGTATTCTTCGTGTTGTTTTGCTCACTACTCCCATGCAGAGATGGGCTGGGGTGGAGAATGCCTCGTATGCTGTAACCCTGAAGTTATTACTCTCAGAGTAAGTGTTGCAATATGAGTATGTTTCCTGGGATGTATTGCCAGGCTCTCTTTTTGGCTTTTGGAACTGTGTGCGATGTTGCCGCAACGCGGATTTTTTGTCTGCTTGCACCACAAGCTCTCAAGTTAAGGCCATCTCAGGATGGGATGAGGATGTCAGTTTAGGTTCTTAGCTGCTTTCAAATGAAGGTCTCAGTTGAGGACGGATGGACTCCTTCCCCTTCTCCTTGGGGATCATTGGGCATCATAAAGGCAACTGAGCAAGTTGCCCCTCCCTGCGCTAGCGTGCATTTAATCAGGCCAAGTTTCCAGGTTGAGCTGCAGGTTTTGTCCAGCTGGGGCAGCTGCTCTGTGGGATGCCTCCATCACCTCCATTCCCAGGGAGGTGGTGGATTTTCTGTCCCTGGAATTTTTTAAGAGACTGATGTGGCACTCAGTGCCATGGTCTGGTAACCACAGCAGTAGTGAATCAAAGGTTGGACTTGATGATCTCAGAGGTCCTTTCCAACCTGGCTGGTTCTATGATTCTAAAACCAATTAGAAGTTGGGCTTGACATTTTCAGTCTACACTGTTGCTGTTTTCTTTGGAGGATGTGAAGGCCTGCTCTTGATGCTGGGAACACCACCCTGGCAGGCATGAGCATCTTTTTCTTGCATTTTCTCTATGTTCTTACCAGAGATTATGATCTTAAGGCTGAAATACAGGAATCTGCCTGCCTGGTTTTATTCTCACAGCATCTTTTAGTGGCTTAGACCCGTGACCTAGACAGCACAGCAACAGCAGCTGTAGGAGGCTGAGCAGGACAAGCAGAGGAGGAAGATTTGTGAGGAAGGAGCAATCCATGGGCAGCTTGGAACCACCACTGTCAGTAACAGCCTGTGGGGAGTGGATGACCCAAAACTGGCCTCCAGTGACAGCTGCCATTGGGCCACCCTGACCTAGGTTTTCATCTGTGACCAGAGTGCTAAAAAGCAGAAAGTTTAGAAGAAACTGAACTGTTGCCAGCTGCTCTTGAGAGCTAAATGGAAAAACACAATCAAGCTGATGAGCAAAATTCCTCTACCTGGCGGCTGCTCTGTGTAGGAAAGCTGAAGAGCTGCATGGTGGAAGGTCTCTGGAGGGCTGCAAGGAGCTATAATATTTATAAAAAATAAAGGGAGCTGGCAGTATGATTTTGAGCACTGCTTACTGGTACATTAATTGCAAACAGATTATGCATGCAGGAAAGCATAGCATGGAATGAAATGAGAACAATTTGGTTACAGGGAGTGGGGTATAGAGCTGGCAGGAAAAGTGGACTGATATTTCATCAGGAAGGAGTCTGAAACATTCTGGGTTGATTTTGCTAGATACAGTGAAAGTGAAATAAAGGGGGGGAAAAGCCCTAGAAGCGTTGACAAGACCTCACACACATTTTTACTGAAATATTGTGACTTTCAGTTTCAACCTTTACAAAGTTTACACTATGCGATCAAATCATGTGTCCTATATAATTTAAAAAACCCTCCTCAACACACTTGAAACACCCCAAGCTTCTGGCATTTTACTTCTGAGAGAAGTGTGGGGTTTTTTTTTGCTCCCTTGACTTGTTAGAGAAGGGAGAAGGAGTTTGTCTTTCCCTCCACTTGGCACACATTGTATGGGTGCCTTTCTGTAGGTTCATCTGAGCATTAAGCAATCTACAGAAGGGGCAGGGCTTTTACTGAGAGGCTGAGGGCTCAACACAACAAAAACTTGAGCAGCCACAGAATAACTACTTGGGTTCACCTGAAACCTAAGACAGACTTTGGTCTTTCTTAGGAAATACTTTTGCTTTTCTGACTGCTGTTGTTGTTTCTAACAAAGACAGAATTGAACTGATCTCCCAGGTTAGGATACTCAGAGGTGTGCAAGAGGAGATGTGACTGGCAGGACCACAGTATACAGACTAAGAAAATAACAAAGTTCTTAAGGGACAGAGAAGCCCTGAAGGAATTAAGTGGCTTTTAGTTTGAGGAGGAATAGGTATATATGTTCTCATTTTGCATTAATTTTTACCCTTCCTTTCTCCAATAAGCCATAAGTCAGTCAACTCTTCGCTGTGACTTCACCATAAAACGATGTCTCTCTTTTTGTTTTTGTTGCTCACAGGCATCTTGTGTGCAACAGAAAGCTTTCTGACTTGTATCCAACTATTTGCTCAGTTTAGCGGAAGTTTTTGGTGTTATTCATTATTTCACAATGGCACCAACAGGAAATTTATCAGCACAGGGATTCTACTTGTTTAGCAAGCTTCCAGGAACCCCCTTGAAGCAGGAGAGGAGGAGAAATTGCAAGGCACAGCTTGAATTTGGGGAGGGGGGATGTGGAATGATGATGCCCGGGGAAGAAGTACACTGCATCTTGTCAGTAAGAGAAATGGAAAGGAAAGAAATCTGAAGAATAATAAAGAAAAACAAAACCAAACACAAATAATACAGTTTTTCCACACATTCCTCTGTTTTCCATGCCTGTTGAACCCTGTTGAGCACCTTGGCTCAGAACTGGCTAAACCCAAGTGCCTCTGTTACCTTATCTGTCTGCCTGGGATTTTTTCCTTGAGGTTCTTTGGGAGGGACACGCATGTGAAGATGCTCTGAAGAAAAAAATATCCCCTATCACAATTTCCCAGGCAGGTGAAGCTCCTGGCTGCCTTGAGGCTTGGAACCAACCTCTGCAAAGATTCTCTCTCTCTAGAATGGGTGCCTTGCTCCTAAGCAGCCCAAAACAACAGATGATAAGACACACTCCAGAAAGCAGACTTAGATCCTTACTTATTTCAGATAATATGTTCTGAGAAATGAACTGCAAAGAGCCTCTGTAAGGAGCTAGACCAGAAGTTCCCACCCTGTGGTCCAAGAAAAGCTGGCAGCTCCCACAGAGAGCAGCAGGGCTTATCTGATACTGCTTTGTGCTGCCTCCAAAAGAGCCTTTGCATTGCATCACATCACATACATCTTCAAGTGTCAAGCCACAACTGGCAGAGAAACGAGCACAGCTCTCCTTTCCACTCTGCTTTTTCCACACACTAGTCCACAGAAGTTTGGAAGTTCTTAGATTTTCTTTAAGTAACTTCTACTGTGTAGCTGCAGTGAGCTGGTCACGCAAGACTAAAAAGGATGGGGCTTTTTTGATGGGATTTATAGGTGGTGTCTTATTTCCTTAGAGAGGCAATATGCATCTTGAATTTTCCTGAAAACTGTGAGCAGAAAGCCTGTAGGACAAAGCATCCAGGCAGTGGGTTTTTATTAAATACATTTCCTTGGGAATTTTCTTATCACTGTGGGATTTGCACTTAACTCTTTGAGTATGAGGAAGGATTTCTACATCTCTCAGGAGAGGAGATCAACACTCAAACAATGACCATAATATTCATGTGTTTTCTGTTAGATTAATCTTCTAGGACACCAAAGGCTCTCTTAACTTTACATCAAAGGGGCTCATGTTTCATACAGTGAAGAAAATGATACAGAGCAGTGGATTTAGCAATTGATTTGAAAGGGGTTCTTGACATGTTCTGCCTGCTACACATGGGAGCCATGCAGGGTGGACAGATGACACAGGCTTGTAAGCTCAGGGAGCATCCTTCAGGGATCAGCTTTAAAGAAATTTGATCCAGTTACAAGAGAGGGAAAATACTGTTCTGTCAAGAAAATTTCCTACTGAATTTGAGCATTTGCAAGTTGTCAATAGCACCTTCTGAATTCAGGTCCTGTCTTTGCTATCTCTTTTCCAGGATGCTTATTTCCATAACATTTGTTCCTGAACGACAGCTCTACTACTCTCTCCCTCAGATCTGCTAAGGCAGAAATATTCATGTGGAGAAGTGCAGAAGCTTTTTTTATTTCCCCTGTGTGGTTCTGTAAACAAGTGGTTGTACTGGGCACTGTGGAAGTGCCTCACCAGCATCACATCTGTAGATAGTCTTGGTGCTTACAATACTCAAAAGTAACACTGGCACCAGCCAGAATAAGAGAAGTGGAGAGTAAGAAAGAGAAGTATGGTACAAATGGTACAGATGCAGGAAAATTAGGATAAAACCATGAATACCTAATTACTGCTGGGGTTAGATACAATGGCACTTTCCACTCTGCATGATGTAGGTAACTGGGAGTTATTCACACCTGCTTGCTGATAGATTTGAGCACTCCTGAAGGTTTTCTCTGTTGAAGAATCATAGAATCATAGAATCATAGAATTGGCTGGGTTGGAAGGGACCTCAGAGATCATCAAGTCCAACCCTTGATCCACTACCGCTGCAGTTACCAGACCATGGCACTGAGTGCCACATCCAGTCTCTTTTTAAATATCTCCAGGGATGGAGAATCCACCACTTCCCGGGGCAGCCCATTCCAATGTCTGATCACCCTCTCAGTAAAGAAATTCTTTCTAATGCCCAACCTAAACCTCCCCCAGCACAACTTGAGACCGTGCCCTCTTGTCTTGCTGAGAGTTGCCTGGGAAAAGAGACCAACCCCCCCTGGCTACACCCTCCTTTCAGGGAGTTGTAGAGAGTGATGAGGTCTCCTCTGAGCCTCCTCTTCTCCAGGCTGAACAGCCCCAGTTCCCTCAGTCTCTCCTCATAGGATCTGTGCTAGAGTCCCTTCACCAGCCTGGTTGCCCTCCTTTGGACCTGCTCCAGGACCTCAGTCTCCTTCCTGAACTGAGGGGCCCAGAACTGGACACAGGACTCGAGGTGTGGCCTCACGAGCGCTGAGTACAGGGGCAGAATCCCTCCCCTGGAGCTGCTGGCCACGCTGTTCCTGATACAGGCCAGGATGCCATTGGCCTTCTTGGCTACCTGGGCACACTGCTGGCTCATGTTCAGCTTCCTGTCAATAAAGAAGACTGGGTTTGCTTCATCTCGTGTTTCAGATACCCTTGCTTGCTTAATCCTCCCATCTAGAGATATCGAGGTCCTTATCTCAGGGGTAAAGGACCTTTGACCTTCCCCCAGCCTGCTTTAGCCATGCAGTCCCAGGAAGGGGCTGCCCTGCTGCTGGGTCCATGGGATTGCCTGGGCATGGGTGCACAACTGACTGCCCTCCTCCTGGGTCCTGCTGCTGAGGATGAAGTGGCATTTGCCTCCTGATATTCCAGGGGGAACATCTGTCCAGTTACCAGAAGCAATAATCTCCTGAATCATTTCTGCAGGTAGAGAATAGTTTTGAGGACTGAAGGGCAAAATTGTCTCTACTGAATTATCCATCAGGGGATACAGATTTTGGCTTGAGATTTCACCAATGTCTCTTACAAGGCAGATGTTCCCTGCTGATTTCAAGGGGAGATGCAGGCAAGGTAGAGAAGGAGAGCACTTGAGGAGGGATCACCATATGAAATTAAAAAGAGAATTTTTGCACTTTTTAGGTATATGTATGTAAGAAAAATGGTTTTGTTTCCTGGAAAAAATGACAACATCTGAGAGCTTGGTGTTGCTTAGGAATGTGTTTATTCCCTTACTCTGTACAATCTGTTCCTTTGTTTCTTGCAAACTAATCCTTGCTTTTTTTTTTTTTTTTTTTAGAATTTTACTTTGCCTTTGCATGTTTCTATGGATCTGTGGTTTGCATGCTCAGTGCACTGCTCTCTCAAAAACTTTCAAGCTGGTCTTAACCTCCAACCACAGCGATTGCAAATTTGTCTCCAGAGCTTCTGGTCATTTGGAAAATGCACCAGGAAAATATCCCCATGTTTACCATGTTCTTAAACTTTTTCCTCTGCATCTCTGTCCAGTTGCATCGGCTGGGCCAGGGGTACCCCTGGATTAACCCAAAAGGGCTTTTCTAGTGAGTTTATGTTCTATAATTAAGATAGGACAAGGAGCAGCAGTTTCAAACTGATAGAGGGTAGGTTTATATTAGGTATTAGGAAGTAACTCTGAGGGTGGTGAGACGCTGGAATAGGTTGCTCAGGGAAGTTGTGGATGTCCCATCCCTGTAACTGCTCCAGTCCAGGCTGGATGAGGCTTTGAGCAACCAATTCTAGTGGGCCTGTGGCAGAAATGGATCTTTAAGGTCCCTTCCAACCCAAACCATTCTATGATTCTATGATATTATGGTTGAATCTGTTCCCTCTGACCCTGAATCGTATGTAAAAAAATAAAAATAAAAAAATTAGCTACTTTCCACTCCTTTCACTTCCTGCCTTTCCTGCTGCCTCCTAGCAGAGGTGACTGATGCTCTCATTCTTGGATGAATCCACAAAAATGTCCACTGTGTTTGCAGCAAGCTCCACTTTCTTTGCTTTTCATGTTTTCTACAAACAAGCTTTTGAAGTACAGTCTAAAGACTGCCCAGCTAGAGGTTACTGATGTTTTGTCATTTGATAGACAAAGGTTTAGTAAAGTTAATTGACTTGCTCAGTACAGCACAGTAAGCCAAAGCCCACAAGAAGCTGAACCCACTCACCCTCATCTCCAGGCTCACATACAACCATACACATTGGGTTTTTTTTTGCTTCAAAAACAACCAGTTCAAAACAAACAAACAAAAAGATTCCTCTTGGGTACAAACTGGTAACCTCTAGTGTCCATCAGAGAAACCAACTTCTACAATTTTGTAATAACTGTGGGATTTTGTTTCTTCCAGTGTCTGATTAATTATACATTTTGTTGACTGAGTACTAAAGATGGAACTATCAATTTTGTTTATGTTTATTTACTTTTGAAAAGCACATAATTTAGTTGATGGTAAGATGTACCCTATCTCTGAGAATTCTGTGTTCAGTCATGCTTCTGGCATGTCTGTCACAATCTTCTGCCAGTTCTCTGGATGCTCCTGTATCTTATGTCTTAAACTTACTTCTCCCGACCAAATCTCAGCACAAATCTGTTTTTCTGATCCCCATCCTTTGACATGTACCTTATGGGCAATTTTCTGAAAATTGAATGTTTCTACTTTATTTCTTTTCTAGCTTTAAGTATTTTCCTTCAGTGTAGACAGTTTCCCACCCCTGTTTTACTTTATTGTAGCATGTTTCCTCTTTTTCTTTAACATCTCATTGAAAGTTCTTTATTGGAACAAAAGAAGATAATTCCTTGTCATAAAACTGTTGCAGTCATAGTAAGACTGGAATATATGAGGACTTTACAAGCAAAATTGTCTCTACTGAATTATCCATCAGAGGATACAGATTTTGGCTTGAGATTTCTCCAATGCCTCTTACAAGGCAGATGTTCCCTGCTGATTTCAAGGGGAGATGCAGGCACAGTAGAAAAGGAGAGCACTTGATCACCCTATGAAATTAATAAGAGAATTTTGCTTCATGCTTTCAATGTCCTTCAGACTACAGAAATGATTCTAAAGGCATAAAATAAGTATTCTTTACTCTTTGCTAAATGTTAATGAGCATTATGGCTGTTGTGCAGTCATGACATTTCCACATTAATAAGTCCATCCCTAACTGAAAGGGGAGAAGTCAAGCTTAGTCATGTGGCTTATGGAACAACTTTGGTTACATTCCATCCCTAAGGTTTGAAAAAACAGCCAGATTTTGAATTCTTGAGGAGAGAGAACTTCTGCTTCAGCAAACTGTTGTGAAGGTGCCAGAAGTGCAGGATGCCATCAAAAATCTTTTGCCCCACTTGAAAAACCAAACCCCAGTGACTGTCAGCCCAAGAAGCCCCTTTTCAGAGCAGGGTCTTTTCTGAGTCCCTTCAATGTGTCAGCAGAGTTTATACAGTCCTTGCATTTCTGGAACAGTGCTTACCAGTTTCTGAGATGCTGCCATTCTGTTCATAGCATGCCTTGGATTTTGTGGGCTGTGGTTTTGTGAGTTTAAAGCAATGATTGTTTTGTGTGTTTAATGCAGCCTAACAGCTTTGGATGCCTTTGAGATATAAAAGCATAAATCATTAACTTGTCTTGACAGTTCTCCTTGCCTTCTACCCTCCAAAATTTCAGAAATGCTTTCTTTATCATTTTTTGATTTACAAACCAACTTATTTACCTTCCTTGGCACCCTGAGCCTATAGCCAGGTCACCTATTGAAATTGTTCAATATGCCTGGCAATGCTCTGTTCAATTTTCTGCACAGCTTAGTCCAAATTCAAGGATTTTTTTTCTTTTATCTGATCTTTCCAAATTTCAAAGCTTTAACCAAAAAATAGATGAAGGATATTTTTCTTGGAAGAACAAATGGAAAAGATAGAGAGGGAGGGAGATTGGCTGGGGAAGGTGAGAAAAGATGAAGACATTTCTGAGTGAAAACTATGTAGGAGACTGTAAATCTACAAAACATTAAAAAAAAAGTAGGAGGTTACTTCAGTGGGAGATAACATCAGGTGAATTGTTTGTCATCCTCTAGTGTATGTGATCAGGCTAGAACAGATAACTGTGATAACTTTGTCTGATTCCCCATCTAACATGGCTATAAGGCCTTGTAGCTGTAGCAGACCATAGCAGGAGGTCCAACCATCCCTGCTCTTCTGCAGAGCCTGATTTCCAGGGATGGAAAATCCCTTCAGACAATGGCAGTCACGGGATGCTAATAGGATGGTGATCCTTATTTTCTGAATGTATTTTAATGGAAATCCCATGACATCATCTCAGAGGAGAAGGACCTTCCATCAGGCAATGTACCTGTGCAGGTATCTACATAGAGTTTCAGTTTTCCCTGCCTTAATCTAACTGCAAATAACTTTCAGTTATTCTCAAAGCTCATCTCTGAATCTCCATACTCTTAGTCCTGGCCTCTCAAATGCATAATTACTGTAAGAAAATAGAAACTTTCAATAGGAGAGACTGAGAGAAGCTCACCCCAGAGCAGCCTGTGCCCCAGCTGCAGGGTGTAACCTTATCAGGTGAAAGAAACTGGTTTCAAACCCCTGTTCCCTGCTGAGGGAGCAGGAGAAGGGCTGTGGCTGGGCTCCCTGCCAGGTCCAGCCCCACAGGTGTAGTTCTGGGGAGGTCCCATCCCATCAGCTAACAGGGTTGCTTTTTTTGTTTGTGTTTTTGTTTGTTGTGGTTTTTTTTCCCCCCTCATCTGCCCTGTGAATTATGCTCTGCCACAGAAATGAGGAGCTCAGGGTTTAGGAGGTTTGGAAAGCTGAGTTCCTACAGGATTTTACGGGAAGGAGCAGTACCCCCAGCAGCAGCAGGCAGAGGAGGTAGGATAGCAGTTGCCCATGGATGGGACTTGTGTAATGCTTCCTGGTGTCTGTGTGGTTTCTGAGACTCTCTGCCTCCTATTTTCTTTCTTTTAGTCATTGCTGAAAAAAACCCCTAACTGGAGCAGGGCTGAGTACAGGACCTTGCAGTCCTGAGGAATCATTTGAGACCAGTCCTTCACTAATCCTTTCACCAATCCTTCCACCTTCATTGACACTTAATTTATTCAATATCTAACTCATTTACTTATTGCCATGTTCCCTTGGCACCCTTACACCACCTTAACCTGTCCTCAGTAACATAAAACACCACAGTGGCCTTGTAGCCTTCAGGTCTATTACATCAGTGCTGTTGCTTTTCTCACCCTAACTATTAATCTCACTTAGAACTGCAGCAGGATCAGGTTTCTGCCAGCTTGTGTGGACCAGTATTCATTATAAAAGGGCAACCAAGCTGGTGAAGGGTCTGGAGAAGTCCTATGAGGAGGAGGAGAGGCTGAGGGAACTGGGAATGTTTAGTTTGGAGAAGACTGAGAGGCCACCTTATTGGTCTCTACCACTACCTGAAAGGAGGTTGTAAAGAGGTGGGTGCTGGCCTTTTCTCTCAAATAAATAATGGTAGGACTAGAAGAAATGGTCTGACGTTGCACCCGGGGAGGTTTAGGCTAGGTATGAGGAAGAATTTCTTTACTGAAAGAATAGTTAGGCATTGGAAAGGACTGCCCAGGGAGGTGGTGCAGTCACCATCCCTGGAGGTATTTAAAAACTGTAGATGAGCCACTTCAGGACATGCTTGAGTGGGAATGGTGATACAGATATATTTTTTTATTTTACTGGGGAGGGATTTTGGTGGTCACACAAGGTGACCTTAGAGGTCTTTTCCAACCATGACCATTCTGTGACAGTACCTTCTCCTAAGGGGCATATACATCCCACATGGCCAGGGAAAGGACAAATGGATCTGAGGAGTGACAGTGACTCTCCTGATGTTGCTTGAAGCTGGGCAAGAAATGCTGTCAGCAAACACTTGCCAGGGTTTTGCTTTCTTTTTAATGAGTGCTAGATAAGCTCAGCCAAGTCTTCTGAAGGCAGGAAAGTTATATGAAGGCTGCATGAGTAAGGCAAGGAGTTAGCCTTGTGTTTTGCTTTCCTGCCTGCAGCCCATGACATGAGACATGAGGCAGAAGGCAGAAAGACCGAGCACGACTGGTTAATGTAGAAAAGGGAAAGCAGAGACAAAAAAGATATGGGAGGATGAAGGTCTAGATATGGGAGGATTTAAGTCTTCAAGGTCAAATGTGTTCGTAAAGGGGCTGGGAAACTGTTGCTCTCATGGGCTCTCTTCCCAAATTCAGAATAAATCCCTGCCCTCTACAGCAGTGACACTGCCACTTCAGCAATAACCCAGCACCATGGTTGGGATTCTTCTCTGTTTTGGTCTATTAAGGAAAGTCCCTTTTTATTCAAGACATGCCAGCCATAACATTTTACTGTGTTTCTCTCATTAGATTTTTTACAATCTGTAGTTTCTAATCTGTATTAATTGTTGTCAATTCATCCTTTTGTTATTTTTTTTTAATGCTTCTAGCTTGTTTTGCCTTCCTTCTAAGTCAGGTTATTTTGTAACCAGCACAGCCTTCTCTCCCAGTTGTGGTATTGTGGCTTTCTTAGCATTTAGTGAAATATTCTTAAATATCTCCTACTTAACATTTTTCTTTTTAGACTCATCTCCCAGCTGACTTCAGTCAATTGTTTTCAGCTTGGTAGAAAGCTGGCCCTTTTCAAGCCCCAAGGATGTATATAGTTTACTGGTCTGGATTCTGTTCTAGTTACACAGAACAAAGGTAATCAAATAATGATCACTGGCTCCTAAACTACCACTACCTCCTGCTTCTGTGAATGGCCTCTCTGTCAACAGGAGAGCTAAATATAAATCATTCCCAAGTTGGGTATAATGCTTGAACACAGATGTTGTCTACAATTCTCAAAGATGAAGTAAAAAATCTCATATTTGCAGCATGAGATCCTCATAACAGTGATTTTCTCCTGCATGAATATCACGGATTGGTCCTGTAGGATTCAGTCATCATCCAAACCTCTGACCTCATCAAAACTGGACTTGTTTTGCCATGGACTAATTATCAATTAGGCAGAATATAAAATAGTTTCTAGACATCTGCCCCTCATGAAAACCAGACATGAAGTTTTTCAATTGCCAGCAAGCCTGATAAACTTTTGTAGGTCTCTGGATTAGCTTGTACAGAACAGACCAGGTTAGACACAAAGAGCTTGACTTTCAACATCTCTAACTGGTAGAAATCCTCTGAAGTTATGGAAAGAAGAACTTTATTGCTGCTGGTAGGTTGAATCCTCTGTGGATTCAGTGTCCAGCTAGGATCTGTAAGATTGTTCTTTACATCCATAGCACAAGCTATGAAAAAGTTTTTATTTTTGCGCACAGTCACCACCTCTCTATATGCAAAAAGAATCTAGCAAGGTATCTGGGACAGGTTTGGGTTTTGTTGTACTTTTTTTTTTTTTTTTTGAAAATTATGAGCCCTTCCACTCCCACAAGAGAAATAACTGCAGTGCCCTGAGTCTCTTGTCAGGACACCTTGAGTGGCTGATGTACAGACCCCAGGCACCAGTACATGCTGGGGGCCAACTGGCTGGAAAGCAGCTCTGTAGAAAAGGCCCTGAAGAATCCTGATGGACACCAAGTTGAACATGAGGCAGCAATGTGCTCTGGTGGTAAAGAAGGCTGACAGTCTCCTGGGCTGCATCAGACAAGAGTATTACCAGCAGGCTGAGGGAGGTGATCCTTCCCCTCTGCTCAGCCCTGGTGAGATACAATTCACCACAGAGCCCAGTTTTGGGCTCCCCAGTATAAGAGAGACAGACACATGGTGGGAAGGGTCCAGTGAAAATCCTTGAAGTTGTGTGGAACATCTCCCCTGTGATCAAAGGCTGAGAAGGATGGGACCATTCAGCTGTTCTGGGTCTGGCTGGGATGGAGTTAATGTTCCTCATAGCGGCCCAGAGAGTGCTGTGGTTTGGATTGGTGGCTGAATCAGCATTGATAACACAGCAGTGTTTTGACTGCCTCTGAGCAGTGCTTGCTCTGGTATCAAGGCTTTTTCTCTCTTACCCATTCTACCCACACAGCACATGGGCTGGAGGTGGGCAAGACACTGGGAGAAGACACAGGTGGGACAGGGAACAGCAGGGACAGAACTCCAAACTGGCCACTGGGATATTCCCTACCATACCATGTCATGTTCCACAAAAAGAGCTCAAAGAAAAGAGGAGGAATTAGGGACATTCCTAGTTTTGATGTTTGTCTTACCAAGTAATCCCTACGTGGGTTGAGGCCCTGCTTACCAGGAGGATGTCAGTGGGAAGCACTGAATTAAATCCTTATTTTGCTTTGCTTGTCCATGCAGTTTGTGCTTCTCTTATTCACTGTCATTATCTTGCTCCACATGTCTTTTTGCCTTCTTTCTATATTCTCCCCATCCAGGGACTGAGCAAGTGGCTATATGGGTGCATAGTGGCTGGCTGGGGTCAACCCATCATGCTGAGGAAAGGAGAGGAGAGTGAGGAGAGGCCCATGGGGTGAATCTCAGACATGTTTATAACTACTTGAAGAGAAGGTGCCAAGAGGATGGAGCCAGGCTCTTCCCAGTGGTGGCCAGTGGCAGTACAAGAGGAAATGAGCACACACTGAAATCCAGGAAGCTCCATCTGAACATCAGGAAATGCTGTTTTGCTGTCAGAGTGACTTAACCCTGGCACAGATTGCCTGGGCAGGTTGTGGAGTCTCCATCCTTGGAGACATTCAAAAGTTGTCTGGACATGATCCTTGGCAAACTGGCTCTAGGTGGCACTGCTTGGGCATGAGGGTTGGACCAGTTGACCTCCAGAGGTCCCTTCCAATCTCAACCTTTCTGTGATTCTGTCTCATTCTTTTCTTGTCAGTCTGTTTACCTTTCTTTAACACCCACCCTAGAACCTGGCAGACATGCCTGTGAATTGCAGCAACTCATTAACCCAGCAAACACACTAGTGTTGGCTGTGTTAGTGAGTAAACTAAGATCACAGATCAGTGCAACAAGCACCAAATCCAGTGAGATTAAGGAAATGCAGCATCTGTCCAGGGACAGCTGGAGAGTGGGGGAAAAAATGGGACAGAGATGGTTCTTTTTCTGAAACACTGAGCTGGTTGGCTGTGGGACCATGGGGTGGAGAGAGCCAACCTAAGGGATCCTTGGCAGAGTGTCTGGGTTAATCTCTCTTGGGTTTTCAGAAACCAAGTTTTCTATTAATCCACTTCAGAAAAGGGTGGGGAGCAGTTGCATGTCCAGGGTTGAAACCTGTTGTGCCCAAGGTAGTGGTGTCCAAACAACCACAAAACAACCTCCTGTCTGCCTTGAGTTAGTATCCCACTCTCCTGGCTCTTCTGTGGGGGGCCATGAACTCAATGGGAAGCACCCTAAAGATCCTAAGAGCACCTTTCACTCAAGTGGGATCTTAGGAATACCTAGTGCTTCTCAGGCTTGATTTTCCTCTGCTTCCCTGCCCTCATTGCTCTGTTCCCTTCCTGTCTGCCTCACCCTGGATAGAAGGGTGAGTCCCTCATCTGGCAGTGAAATCTGAGCTGCAACCAAAGGACCTCATCCTCTCATGGCAAAAAGTTAGGGAACAAAAATTATAACCTTCAAAACATCAAACACCAAAGCTAAAAGTATTAAAGTCCTGGAAAAGGAAGGAACTGTGATGTTCCAGACAGCACTGAAGAGTTGATGCATGATTGATACCAGCATCTGAGTTCCAACTACAACACTGAGCCTTGGCATTGCTCAGATGTGTTTTACCCACCCAGCTACAGCTCATTCCTCCTGCTGCAAACCCTTCCCTGCTTCAGGAGCTCCCTTTGTATTAACCCAAATGTTGTTTTTGCCTCTTTAATTCTGCATTTTTACTATTTTAGCTTTTGCAGAACATCAGGGGTTTTAGGCAGTTCTTTTTACAATTGTTTGTATGTATCCCTTGTTTTAGATGTGGGAACTATAAAAAGTGTTGAAGGATTCTTTTTTCTAGATCTTTGTATTCAGAAAGAACATTTCTGACCTTCAAGATGAATATCACTATTGCATATAGCTTTTCTATTTAAAACAAACAAACAAACATAGAATCCTGCAAAACAGGTGTTTTGAAGAAGAAATGCTTTTTAAAAATTTAATCTGCTGCTCAAGGAGATGTTTTATGTGTATGCTTAGTGAAAACCTACCTGGATTTATAGCATGCATTCTGAAGAGGAAAGCATCTGTTTTCTAGGA